>NC_062978.1:17677979-18050455 GCF_023078275.1 Leguminivora glycinivorella
ACTTTTTTATGAAGGTTCTCCCTCAGTATCGATTGCAATCACTCCGTACAAAAACCTCAGTGAAAAACTACATGAAGCGTGGAAACTTTAATTTGAATACATAAATGGAAATGGAATTCCATTGTATAAATTTGACTGTTCATTGAAAATTTAATTTTTGGCAGCCAATCGTGATTTTAAACTAAAGTGCAACGTCCCTATCATTGGAGGGAATTTGCATGAATAATTCCAGGGTGGACACGCCGACTGTTTCAAGGAACAGAATAATACCAATAGTTCAAATAGGTAAATCTAATAATCTAATCTATTGAGGTGTAGGTACACACACACACACATACGTACTTAGACCACCCACGAAGGATAGGTATGTAGGTTGCATCAGCTAACCTTGGCCTACATTGTACATTTCCAATAACCTTGTAATGCACCTGCATCTGTAATCCGATCTGCCTGTAACTTGATATTATATTCATTTAATTATAATTCTATTTTCTATATCAAGGTAAATCTTACACGTGACTGCACATGAACAAAGAACTAACATAGTATATAAGGGAAACCATTTACTTCAATAAAGGATTCTATACTGGACAGTCACGACTTTCACTACTCTCTCGTAACGCCTCCAACGCCGCACACTTCATGGCGACCCTGCCAGTGGGGCCGCTCGAGCAGTAGCTACCTGCTCGATGCAACCCAAGTGTCGCTACGCCGCACACTTCACTATTACCGATTTCAAAGTGTCAAAAGAAGATCACCAAATTGTTAGTATTTTTCTGTGTTCACGGATAACTAATTGATTTTAGTAGGTACATAATACATATGTAAATGGCTTCAAAAGATCGAAGCAGGAATTTCTCGATGGGTCTGGTTATGTGTTGACATAGGTATTATACTTATATTTGCAATCGACTTCAAAAATTGAAACAGTAGTTTCTGAAATGTTTTGGTTTGTTACACTACTCCGAAATTACTAATCTTTTACATGGACTTCAAAATGTTGAATGAGGAGCTTTTTTAGTGGCTAGGATATATGACTGTATTCACTTACCTTTCCAGATCACATCAAAGATTTTAAGGCGACTTTGGCGTATTGGAATTGGAATATTAATTATTCGTCAAGTTTCATATTAGTTCCAAAACGTGAATTTGGACATTGGCAGATTTTCTCTTGAGCAAAAAAGTCATTTAATGCCGGTGACCGTTTTCCACCAGACGGATCGTATGCTTGTTTGCCACCGACGTAGTATAAAAGAAAAAGAATTGATCCCATATCTCGCAAAAAGTGTTGTGCGGAGCTCGAAAGATGTTGAAGTTCATTAAAGTGTAACATCTGTTTCCGTTTACCTGTGCCCCTCCGTCCAGCCATTCTCGCAAATTGTCTACCAATGTGGGTGCGATAAAGGGCCATCAGGATTCGGGATTCGCGGGATTTTTCTGGGCTTTAGTCCATTTAGCTAATTGCGCTCACAGCTCATTCCCACTTCATTTTATTGGCAGAGATCGACGCTGTTTGATGAATTTAAAGATTTAAACGATAATGGAATGGGATTTGGAACGTGTTGCGAATAGTTGGGGTTGCTACGATTCAATTAGTGGGGTTTAGGTGTCTTAAGAGGGGGTAGAGCAGGGAGAATTTTCAGAATCTGTCAAATTACCCCATTACACACACAAACACCCTTCACTCACACTACCTCAATTTACTGTGAAAGGTCAGTGACCCTTAATTTTTTTCAAGAGTGTTATTTTGAGTTTGTAGTCAACTACTTACCTCCTTTGAGAAATTAAACTGTAAAAAAGGTAGCATACAAGAAGACAGAGAAAAAATTCGCATCATCTAGCTTTCCTTCTCTGTTCATGTCTCATGTGACTTAAATTTACCTAAATATGTAGATAACGTTCCTTACTCAGTTGATTGTTTATCTAGGTGTATTTCAAATTACTTTGCACTTCATTTTGCGTTACTTTTCTATACTTACTTAGATTAAAAATCGTCAGCCTGCCTATCCCCGCAAACATTATTCAAAGTCGTATGTGAAGGCCGATACCTCCAGGCAGACAATTATGGTCGCGTGATAAATGATAAAACATTCAGCCCTATCGCACTATTTGTAAGTGCAATAGGGACGGTCCGATGTTTTATCATTTATCGCGCGACTATGATTGCCCTGCAGGTCTTCAGAGGCCTGTGCTGTTCATTACGTATATGCGGGTTGTATTAAAGACTATCAGATATTTTCTTTATTCTTTTTGGTCGTTAGGTTTTTTATCATTTAGTTTGATACAAAATAAAGTATGTGTATAAAATAAAAACCTAATGAATAGAGTACAGCTAGCAGCAGTCAAGTCAGAGACACAAAGAAAGACAGGGAATATCGACGCATATCTTATCTTATCCCAATACCGCCATCGCCATCTGCATCAGACTCTTTATCTTACCCAATTTCCGAGTCTCTTCTCTAAATTTCAGTTTCTTGAGTTGAAAATGTTGAAACTCATACTTAGTAATAAATAAAACACAAAAAAACATATAAAAATCACAATATAATTTTAAATTATAGCTTAGACCCTGTACCAGTTGCAGTCGCCACGTCTGTAAAGTCCCTTGTAGTTTCTTTTAAATGGCTAAATACCTAGATGTTATGTCATAAACATCTGTGACGTGACTGAAAATTAAAAAAAACATCGCTCAGAGATAAGGTTCAAATTAGCATGGCAAAAAATACAACAGTGCAGTCAAAATACGAAAAAGCAAATGTCAATGTCAATATCACTGCCGTATTTCAGGCAATAAGGGCTGTTTTCTCAAATATGAAAAAATCTCAAAAGCAGGACTTTATACAGACTTTCTAGGAAAATTATTTTTAACTTGATAGGTAGACCAATTTATAAAAGTTGTACGAAAAAAAATTCTGAACTAAGTTTGTAACTATATATGAAAAGCATTTTTATCTTAGATTGCATATTTTAGTATCGTAACGATTTTTCTTTCAAATAAAAAAAGAATTATTAGAATAGATTCACGGTGTCTACCGTAAACTGGGGTTACATTGACCAATTTGGGAATTTAAACTTCTCTAGCTTCTACATGTAATGGGTAGCTATAGCTAGCTTCTACATTTAATGGGTATTTTTATCCATTAAATGTAAAGAAAGAAAAAAAATGGGGCCATCAACTTTTTTAGTCTTTTCCTGCTAAAAATCTAGAAAAGTAACAAAATAATGTACGCAGAAAAAAAAACTATGAGATCAAACTTAAACTGACATTGGGGTTACTTTGATACCCTATGTTTTTTTTAAATGGTAATCGAATGTAACCCCTTGCAAAAGTATTTTATCTCAAGAAAAGATAAAAAAACGGTTCGCACAGTCAAATATTAGAACTCTTTAACGCTATTTTGGGGTTACTTTGATCAAAAATAAAAATTACCTACCATCTTCGAAAAACCAACTTTATTTGTAATTGTTTCAATATTTATCACACGAAGAGATCAAATTATCTGCCTCAACTCAACAAGTACCGTGACATAATCAGACAATAATCAACTATGTGTCATTATGGTCAATGTTACCCCATGCAAGTGATCAAAGGCACCCCACAGAGTAAATCATTAGTAATAAATGCCTAGTTTGACTTTATGATACAAAACTCAATACTTACAATGGTAGGTATAGCTAAGCAGAAACACGTTTCTGGCAAGCTACTTAATATTCACTGTGAACCTTTTACTTGAATACCACTACGTTAGTTTAGAAGTTATTTAAACATGAAAAATAGCAACAAACTATGCTTATATTTTAACACGTTATCCGCACTGCCCACAACCATACTTACTTGTTCACTGCGTCAGAGCACCATTTATAAAGGTTGGTTTAAGGTTATCATATGTGTAGATTTCGATAAATTTATTTTATTAATACATAACCGACTACTCATAACATATTAGTTAGTCAGGTTTTGTTCGTAGTCCAAAAGGGTCAACCCTAGCACTTTTCCCTATTCACCCCAACGTTAGGGTGAGCGAAAATTACTAAATAAAACGACATATTTTCAAAGACAAACCGAAGTTCACACCGCTGGAAGATTTTTTGTGTAAAAAATTAGCATGGAACATATAAAAAAAGTGCTATCGACGTTCAAAAGTCGGTTTTGGTCTTATTCAGCACAAATTACGGTAGTTCATACCCGTTCCGACCCCATGTACCCAAAATCTTTAGAAAACGATGTACTAAGTAGCCCAAATTGCAGCGCCGTCTCTAGATGAATTGGGTTACTAATTTATGCAAACTACTTAAGTCGCAATAGATGTCATTTCATTTAGTATTTTAGAGGTAACTAGTAAAGATAATTTAGTTTTACAATTGTGCGAAAAAAGATTCTAATTTGGCCAGATTTTTTAACCGACTTCCAAAATTCAAAAGGTTATAAATGTATAGTTTTTTTTTTAATATCACTTCTGGTCCAATTTCAAACCCCACAAATATTAACGGCAAACTGATAATGACATTAAGTTTTTTTGAAATAAATTTGTGACATATGTGGGTAGTTTAGTAATTATAGGCACCGACTGATTGTGGATAGGTTTATATTTTCGCTCTCTGCTAATAAATCTTGTATGGAACGGACGTGTTTTCTTTGGTGCCTCTTCATCAGTGCTGATCTTCGGCTGGGAGCATACCTTACAAAATTAAATGCCAAAAAAAAAGTTTATCAGTAAAAATTACTTATTTGAAAATATTTCAATAGTTTTCATGCTTATACATTGAAATAGATATCACGCACGAAAGTAAGAACGACAAGGCCCCCTGGTGGCTGAGCCGGGAATCGAACCCGCCATGTCTCTCGCTATACCGTAATCCTCTAAGTGCCACTTGCACCAACGAAGATGGAGGATTAACCTGAGGGTTAACCCACTATTTTACATGGAATTTGACAGTTGACAGCCCACTAACCCTGAGTTAAGTGGTTGGTGCAAATGGACCTTATAAGATTCATATACGAGGTGGTCAAAATGTGCCTATCAGAGATAATATACACTAGAGAAATTTCGTTGGGTACCACACGGCGGGCGGGTGGCCTAGTGGTAATGACGTTAGCTGCGTAAGCTGAAGACCCGGGTTCGATTCCCGGCTCGGCCATCAGTAGGCCTTGTCGTTTTTTCTTTCGTGTATGATATCTATTTCAATTTATGTATGTATGTATGTGAACACTTTATTGTACATAAGACAAGTTAGGACATATAAATACAGTATAGTTATGGTGTACAAAGGCGAACTTATCCCTATAAGGTGTCTCTTTCAACCTTTGAGCGAATTGAGAATTTATTATTTATATAAACTTGAAAAAGAACAAATCAAAAATTATTCAATAAAATAATTTTATTTCTTCCATAGTTGTATAGTTTCATACTTATGATTTTTATTTTAAAGTAATCCATTTATATTATAGCAATCATGGGTGAAACGTGGAGGTTGACAGAAGTGTAATTAACATTTCTAAATGTTGATTTCTTGTATCTAGTCTAACTACGAAGCAATACATTGACTTATAAATTGCATCCATATACAGAGAGGTCATTCATAAAAACATCACTTTAGGTAAGTTATATATCTTTTATACAATTTGACAACCATTGACCACACATCCCAATTCACCCCTCTTCCGACCCTAATCACCCCCTTCGTACACCTATTCACCCCTTTGCGACCCGATTCCCCCCATTCCTGATCCTATTCACCCTCAGGCCGCGGATATTTATCCATCAAATTGAAATTGAAATTGAAATCGTCTGTCAATGAAAAGAAAATTGTAGTAAGTATGTATGGAACATAAACTTTAGAAGTGTAGGTATACACTACATTCAATGCTCTACAAAGGTATACACAATTCTGAGCAAAATTTTACACAAAAATAAAGTTAAAATGAGTAAATAATACAATAAATTTAAATGCCAACTTTGACAGACATTTTCATGCCCCTAACTAAATATATTATTTTCCCTGGAACTACGGAACCCTACACTGACCGTGACCCGACGCGCTCTTGGCCGGTTTTTCTTCTCAATGAAATGCAGAGATAATAAAAAATTACACCTCCCAATTTATAATAATTTTTTTTTTGCAAAAAATTCATTTTTTGCACAAGCTTTACCTTAGCCGACTGTACCTTTCTTTCAACAATCATCTTTTGCTCTCCGAGATGTTTCTAAAAACCCCTTACTCAATGGGGATACGACGTTTCATAACAGAGTTCCTCTGACCACCTTTCTGCTCCATCATCAGATCACCTCCATGATACCATAATATTGCATTGTCACGTGATTTACATATGTGTGCAAAATTTCAGCTCAATCGGAAACCGGAAAGTGGGTCAAATTTAGCTTCTACGTTTTGACCCAAACTAACAAGGCAAGTTGAATAAAAGCTTGTAAAAAGGCTTCTGATATCAGATTTGTAATAAGTTTAGTTGTCATAGTTTAAGAACAGATGAGACAGACATATGCAATGACAATATAATACTGCACGTGTTTCGTGAGATGTCAAATCACCTCATACAATTTACCGCTCTAAGGCAACTAAGGTAGGGTTTGTTATTGCACTTTAATTACATATTAATGATTTCTAGCCCGTAAGATATATATTTGCTTTAACAATGGATAGATAATTATGCGAGTGAGAGTGTAATTTAGATTTTTATAAGGAAACAAATATTTTTAAGCGACCCGATCAGATATTTATACGAATAAGGACCCTCCCACATCTACCGTCTCGCGATCGTAGCGTCGGGCCAACTGTATGGCTAAGCCGCGCCGACGCGACGCGGCGTCTTTTTCCATACAGTTGGCCCGACGCTACGCTCGCGAGACGCTAGAAAGAGAGACTATGTTTTTGCCGGTCACGAAGCATCACAATTTTTTGCCGGGAATATGTCGTCATATACTTATGGCCTCTATAGAGAATCGGATATATTGTCACGGCCGTTCATAGTCATATACGTATGCTGGTGACTGTTCCATGAACATCTGGACTAGTTGAATGGAGAAGTGCCATTCAAGACGAGCGTTACTTTCTAAACAACGATGAACTTACGGTTACTTACGTGTTCGTGGTATGCACAGGGTAATCTCTAATGAAATTAAAACTTTTTTATATAAAAATTTGAACCAGAAGCACACCATACGGAATATTGTATTTAATAAATAGGTACTTATATACCCGCCCGCATTTCCCTTTCTTCTATTCTAAGTAAGAATCGATTAATAAGTATCTAAATATGTAAAAATAAATTAAATTATAATTGTTTACATACAACCTGGTTGACAGAATTTGACGTAGGTGCTGTCATATATATTTTTAAAATGACGTACTGTTAATACCAGCGTAATGAAAATTTATTCCAATGAGTAAAAGAAAACATGAAACTCTTTTCAATTTAACCGAACTAGAATGAAATCATTTATACTCATTCGGTTGTGTTCGTTATTTTCTTTAATAATGTGATATATTTTTATTTATTTTTGATGCACAAGCCATGCACCTTTACACTTTAAATGAGATTGGATCTCCACCTGACATTATCGACTTACCCTATTTATTTTGAGCACAGTTTTACACTGGTATGGTTTTTCGTGTACGTACACGATTTTCTGTCAAAATATTTGTCAAATTTAATTGTCAACGCGGAGCGACCGGCGACACGTCTGCCTCCGATGAGCCGCTCACGGCATCTAATCGAAAGGAGAATTCTGACAGCAATGGCGAATGTATGGAAATTTTACGATAGTTTAAATTTAAGGTAAAATTTCTTTGTTGCCTTTGAGAGGAAAAATATAAAAAACCTCAAAACTTGTAGTCCATTTATCTGGCTTTCAGAATCACATAATGTTATAACTAGAGTATTGAATTTTTTAACAAAGTTTACTAAACGGCGACATACGTTTTTCTCATTTTAGGTCAACTTTGTGTGGGTTTAGTTATTACACCGTTAATAATTGGAGATTGTGAATAGTCAAAAGTTGTAGACACACTCTTTAAGATAATAACTACATTTATTTTATTTCATTTAATTTAGAAATGTGAGCAGCATTTGTTAAACGCCGAATGCACTTTTCGAGGATTTCGTACGACCCCTCTTAATTTCAGTACAGTCATATGGTCCTTTGAAGTTTCTATATAGGCACATAAACTCCAACTTTTAGCACTAGTGCGATAACGTAGCACCATGTGTACTGAAAAATATTGTTTGGTAGACATGGCGATACTTTAAAATTATCAGGATTTCAAACTAAACTTTCCTCAATGTAGAACACCGAGAAGCTAAAGTTTGTTACATACACGGCTATGAACGATGGCAGCCGCTTGGTCACAGGGCGTAAATCGCTTAAAGTGGCCATTAGTATTTGAAATCTCCATGTTGTCGAGTCAAAACACGCCCGGGTATTCAGCGCCAAACATCCACGTCAATGATAGTGTTCTAATTTCTGATAATATAGGTACCACCCTTCGGAGAGGGGAAAGAAATAACGCGAACTTTGCTTTCGACTGGAAACCGCAGAATGCAAGCCGTGGCCCCGGGCGCCCTGTCCACTCATGGAAGCGGTCCGTCGAAAATTACCTACGAGCAGCTGGTTTGAGCTGGAGCGAGGCCACAAGGGTCGCTGAAGATAGGAAGGCGTGGCGCGAGCTTGTGAAGGCCCTTTGCACCTCTGGGGTGCCTTAGGACTACCACAACAACAACAGGTACCACGTAGATGAGACAAAGTTTACCAAAGAGGTTCTTCTTCTTCTGTCGATGGTTTTTTTTGGGACCAGAAAGCAGCGAGGACGCTTAATGCCCTGTCTGTCGCGTCCCGTACATCTTTCACGGAGCATGTGTGTTATGTTGTGGGAAGCCGTGCCACATGTGCATAAGAAAAAACCTTCAAATCAAGAGTGAACAGGCATCTTCGGGGAGAGCTCACTCCATCGTAGGCCACGTCTTTGCCTTTGGCAAGTCTGTGGCCAACAGTAAGCCCATTTATAATAATAATAAAAAAGACGTCTGGCCGGCGGCAAATATGCAGTCTGGCTCTGTCGCGCCAATACGCAAGAGCGATAGAGATAAATTTAGCGTTTAGCGTCGCAGGAATGCCATTCGGCTACGGGGCCTGATCAGTTTAGTGACAATAATACCTAACTTAAACTGCATAACCTTTTATCATACTTTTATCTCGGGAACGCGTAGACAATACATATTTGAATTGAAATTAAAACAATATAGAAACTTTGCCATTCCATTTGATACTGATCTATCCGTATTACAAATGATGTTTCCGATACCACAGATCAGTGACACAAACAGTACAGTAACAGAGCGAATAGCTAAAATATACGTAATCGCCAGTTCGTAACCAGTTGCGATCGAGAATTTATATTTTGTACAAAAACTCTTGAATTTCAACTGGTATCGTACAAGGACGAAAAATCTGCTATTGCAACTGGTTACGAACTGGTGGTTATATACGCGACCGAAGGGTAGTAAACATACATAACTAGTGCAATGGTGCGCCCACACAGGTTGTTATAAATGTTATATAACATAGTGTAACAGAGACAGCGCGCCATCGCGCCATCGCGCCCAGTGTTCCCGCACCGTAAACTTCACGCGATAACCCAATATGAGTCTTACATAAGTAGCCTCCAACACAAGAGCATGCAAGTTTCTCGGTCTTGAGCGGTATCGTGCCAGCTTTCGCCATCTCTTTACGTAAGCCTTGGTAGCTAATAGTTTTATTTTAAGAGAAACTGTCTAGTGATAATTTACAAGGAGTATTTCCACAAAATATAGTCCCGTGTGCACTATTACTGGAACCAACAAAGCCACAGCGAGTCCACGTCTAATTACAAGAGGTCCTTAATTTTTTTGCCACCTGTGCCCACGGTTTAATTAAAACGAATTATCTTCCGGTACGCGGGAGTACTCGTGCTGTTTCTCTTTTCTTTCAGGTAAGCGAAATTGCTAGTTTAGTATTTGTACAGAAAAATGCTAATATTATTCATTTTTGATGTGGTTGAAAGAAATAATGACAAATTCTGGCAATGTGAGCTAGTATTTTTAATTATGAGTCCATCTTAACATTTAGGTAATATTTTGTAGTCTTATTTTATGCCCGCTATTTTGTTAGGTGATGTCTGGTGCGCCTTTATTATCTTCTGAATGGCAACAAGCGACCTGTGGGCTGTGAGTATCGTTTTGGTTTGTTCCATTCGTTGTTTGTTAAGTTCGTCAATTTGTTCTTTCGTCACCCATTCCTTATTCGTCACTTTCGTCTGTATTATTTTTTTATAAGTAATTTCAATTTTATTTCTACTAACTTATGTCAATGTCCTCTTGGATTGAAACGAGACATTTATCTTAACTAGACTTGCGCTAAATAGGTATATCGAACGAAAAAGATTATCCTACAAAGAAAAAGTCCCATCAATAACATAAGAACGATCTTTAAGATAAAATTGAACAAAAACGAGACCCTCGACGAATACAAAACGTCCCCAATACAATATAAAATATATTCGCCCTGTATCTGTATCAACTTTTTTATGTACACTTTGATTTGCCGAAGGGTTCAGATTGCGCTTTGTTACTCGTATCGGAGTGAGTTTTCATATTTTTCCGAAAGATTTTGCCCTAAAGTTTGTCCTTATCCGATTATTTCGATACGGTATATTCCAATATTGCTTCTCCGATATTTTGTCGATCTGATTGCATTCTATTCAATTTTTATCTTACTAAAATTCCTATTCCTTTCTAACGGGTTCAGTAACTTAAAAGGAAAAACGGATACTTTACAGAATGACTTTGTTGTTCGTCTGTCCGTCTGCCAGTATATCATCCTGCAATACCTTTTATCTCCCCAACGCATGGACATATTTGGTTATAAACATAGGTACCTATAGAGTCTGTGCAGAAAGTGAAGAGTCACAGAATGTATTAGAACATTTAGGGTCCCACACATACATACTAAGGCTTTGTAATACTATATTATGTTCCAATGAATGGTATATTTTCACACTCTAAAGCATTTTAGTTAAATATACTAATTATTTTAATTTGCAGTTTTTGCACGGAACCCTCGGAGTAAAAGTCCGACACACTCTTGGCTTCTTTTTAATACATTGGGATTTAGTGGTTTAGCGGGACCCCGCTGATAGATATCATGATCGTTTTTTTTCATGGTGAGGCGTAATAGGTAAACGATGGATAATATATTGACGCTTAGGGTACATGTTAAGTACCTGGCTCATATTGATGTTAGTTTAGGAATATCTATACGTCATCGTAAATTACACCATCTATTTAAATGGTGATTGCTTAGAAAGCTGGAATATCTGAGTTACATTACTCAATTAATATATCCGCACAATACCTGCCTAATTGCCTATCTAAGAAATGAGCCATGTGACGAAGCATTTAAGCGCAGATTGAGAAACCTTTTGTTAGATAACCCCCTGTACTCTGTAAATGAGTACATGGATTTGAATTTTTGATGACATTATAATATTTTTCACTGTTATACAGCGTGTGGATTCCATACGGGCGAATAATTTATCCAGTTATAGTATCTGATCATACGAATCGTTTATAATAATCATTTTGTTAAAAAGTGTTCTTAAGTAATTAAGAATAATTATTTTTTGAAATCTGGCCCATCAGCAATGTACACCATCCAATTAATTTCACATGACATAAACGTCATGTCGTAATGACGTTTAGGTAGGTACGCTAATTGATGTGGACATAATACATTGCGTGCTGAATTTTTACACACGCTGTATAATATTTTCTTGCTTTGTGATAATTTTATGATATTGTAACTTAATTTATTAATTTTATTTAGCTTGGCAGGTGTATTTTCTTTCTTTGTAAATGACGATCCTAATTGGGAGACACAATTATTTTTATTTAGAGTCTATTATGTAATGTATGACGACCGGTCTGGCGCAGTCGGTAGTGACCCTGCCTGCTGCGCCGCGGTCCCGGGTTCGAATCCCGGTAAGGGCATTTATTTATGTGATGAGCACAGATATTTGTTCCTGAGTCATGGATGTTTTCTATGTATATAAGTATTTATATGTTATATATATCGTTGTCTGAGTACCCACAACACAAGCCTTCTTCAGCTTACCGTGGGCCTCAGCCAATCTGTGTAAGAATGTCCTATAATATTTATTTATTTTATTTATTTAATGTTTGACGATCATGGTGAGAAGATAAACATAATTTTGACATGTAGCAAATTTGTAGTGTAATTTTTATCATGAAATAAAGAAATCTAAATCTAAATCTATCCCGGATTTTTTTTTAACATAGATAACCCTCTCATGCATTTTTCACGGTGGCCCAATTCACCACAGTGACATACACTGACGTTTTTGTGCTTATTTATGGGTTGATAAGTAACATTATTGCTCACCGTCAATATTTCCTCGTTGAACAGGCAATGAACAGCGACAATTGCCATGGTGAATCAGGCCTCTGGAAACACGTTTCAAAACTGTGGGCCGTATCTTGCTTATCCGCTATTCCAGTCAAGCAGCAGGAACAAAAACCCGTCAAGTTTTCCAACTTTTTTCTTGCAACAATGTGAAAGGTTCCGAACAACGAAGACGCATTAAAATTCACTTTGGAGTTGCTCGCGTAATGAAACGTTGCCAGATTAATTAAACTATAAAAATGGCGTCTTGGCATTAAGACGTAGCTTAAAATCCTTGCTATTGCGTAAGTTTAATAGCAAAGGTACGCTGTCGTTAAAACTACAACAAGCGTTCTGCATACTTTGTAGGTACACTAACCTAATCTATGTAACTACCAAGGTGCGTAGCCAAATGCACAAACGATTACGATAATATCGTTATCATAGCTAGATATCTCTTTCGCTTTTCTGCATTGGCGTGACAGAGCCAGACTGCGTTTTGATCGGCGTCTAGCATCAACGATTGTCATTTCGGCTAGTCCGGTAGTCCTTGACAATTCCCAATATATGACACGCTTTTGTCATTTATTGACAATTAACAATGATTATAAACTGAAATATAAATTATATAGTAGTGTTACTATTAAAAAACAAATCAAAAAATATTTAATGAAATTATTTGATTTGTTACAATGACTTAAAAATCATTAAAGTGACATTAACAATCGCTGAGTGACATCTATTGCTCAATTTCCTGATGATTGGCTATGAATTTTTAAGTATTGAAGAAATAATAATTTTAAGGTTAAGATAAGCATCCCTAAAATGTACCTACGGTCACGGACTTTAATTGTTGATCCACTTCTAGCCATTTTATACTGGATATTTCATGGTTAAGCTATGACGTGTATAATTTGAAATTATGAAAATCAATGCCAATGGATAATTTTTGACACCAATGCAATCTACGTACTTTCCACTGTTAAAATCTCAAACTTTGCTCATTTCTTGTCTCGAAATAGTTATTTGTTTTACAAGGGGACAAAGTTGTTGTTTAACCGCACGTGCCAATATTGATAACCGAGCAAGCGAAAGCTATTCAATATTGAACCGCGAGCGCGAAGAATGGTTCAAAAATTTAAATCTTGAGCGTTGCGAGGGTTTCAAGGCAGAGGCACGTAGGTTAAACAAACTTTGCCATCGAGTGACACACAAAAAATTTCACCACACCAACACGAACGAAATACTGACTATTAAATTAAATTAATAAAATAAAACATCGAACTAAATCAAATTCAACAATCTATTCAATATTTATTCTCTTTTAATTTTTTCAATATTTTTTCTCTTTGTAATAGAAGACTTTTTATAGACACAATGTTTTTATTTAAAATCTTAAAAAATTAAATTAATAGCCCAAATCTACTACAAAATATTATGTTTAATGTACCACATCGCTCCTTACGTCCTCGTAATTTGTTTTATGTGAGTTTCGCACACGTTTTTTGGTCGGGCAACACCGACCAGGTCAAACGTCAAGTTAAAGCTGCATATTTCAATAATGTGTTTTAATTATTAAAAATGTAAAATATTAGGAATTACAGTGATAAATGGATGTACCACATCCTAATTAAAGTGTGAAAGTGTTATCATAAGTTTTCATGCAGCCTGTGAAGCCAAATATTGACGACAAAAGTACGACAACTGTCAACGGAGTAACGTTCAAGATTTAAAATTACACCGTATTTAGTGGTGTTTTTTGGAAGATATTTACAGTGTTACAGAACAAACTACTAAGATGACAACACGTCGGGATGTGATAATGGCTAGAATGAAGCAACTACAGGAAGAACTTAAATTAGCTAATGAGTTCAACAAAAAGCTCCTTCAGGAACAGGAGGAGAGTGAGCAGGAGATTGAGCGTGTTGTAAGAACAAACACAAGCCTCAAAAATCAGCTAGCCAATCAAGATGTCGAGTATGAAGACCTGCAAGGACAACGAGATGAACTCCAGGCAGTCGTAGAAAGGTTCCAGCATTGCCAAGAGATACATGAGCAGGCATTACAACGCATCCGGGACCTCGAGCAGCAACTGCAGGAGTCGGATTCAAAACGGTATTGCAAGTATTGCTCCGGGAACTCCGCTCCGGCTGAAAACAATTTAAGTATATTTGCTGAATTTAATAGCTTCGATTTAGATGTGGTTCATGACAGTGCACCGTGCTCCCCAATGAAGGACCATGTAGATTTAAAGGAGTCTGTGCACTTAGAGGGCGGCAGTGATCCCAGAGTGACATTGAAGGGGTCAAATAAAATTAAAAAATACTTAAAGTTAAGCAAATTTATAAAGAAATCAAAGCTTTTAGTTAAACGACAAAATTCTATGTTTAAGACAATACAGTCCAGATGTAACAGTGTCGCCTTAAGCGATGAACTTCTAAATTGTCAACACCGACTCGACCTGACAGCACAGGAGTTGAACAGTCGCTCCGATGAATTGTACAAATTAGAATCAAAACTGAAAGACCTGAATAATAGATATGAATTGACAAGTAAAGCATTACACGAGTACATATCTTTTATGAATAATGTTCTAGATCCATCGAGCGGGTACCCGGTGTGCATGGACTCGCCTGCGCCTGCTCGGCGGCGCCCCGCCGCGCCGCACTCGCCGGCGCTCCGTGCCGCGCTGGCGGCGCCGGGGTCGCCCGCGCTGCGTGCCTTGTTCGCGCCGCGCCCGAGCCCCGCGCCCGCGCCCGCGCCCGCGCCCGCGCCCTCTCCGCGCCGCGAGCCCGAGCCCGCCGCCCGCCGCCCTGTCCCGCCGAGCCCCGCCGTCGCCGCGCCGGCTCCGTCGCCGCCGAGCCTCCTGCGGCTGGCTCTCGAGCGGCTGACCGTCGAACCTGAGCCGCGGTCGCCGGCCCCGACACCGTCGAGCCTCCTGCGGCTGGCTCTGGAGCGGCTGACCGTCGAGCCTGAGCCTCGGCCGCCGGCCCCGTCGCCGGCGCGCGCGTCGAGCGCGGCGCCCGCCCCGGCGCCCGGCGCTCCGCGCGCGCGGAGCCGGGACCCTCCGCGGTCGACGGTCATCTATTCTGACGCAATCGGGGCCGGCCTCGGCGTGCTGCTGGGTGAATGTCTCCGGCAAAGTGTAACAAATGTGTGTTTGCGTGGTGCCTCCGTCGAATCGGTCGTGCGCCGCCTGGCGAGGGACAAGTTTGACAGTGGCACCACTCTGATTATACACCTCGGCGATAGTGTGGGTGTGAAGAGATCTCACGTGGGATCCCTCATACGCACGCTGTCCGACATTGAGCGACATGGAATTTATAAAATTATTTTATGCTCTTTTCCGTATTCCGACTCTGTTTCCCATGAGCACAACGTTAGAGTGTCGGAGTTAAATTCCATGTTGTACAATGCGACTTGTTACGAAAGCGCTTACCATTTTATTGATCTGAACATTATGTATAAAAGAAATAATTACCGTTTTAGACTAAGAGATAATTATTTGAATGTACCACGGAATTGTAAAGTGACGACAGCAAAATTACTAGCTTACAACGTAGAACCGGGGTTTTTTGACATTTCGGCCAGTGGCAACGGTGCCGGCCGCGCGGCGAGCGCCGGCGCGTGCGCAGCCTCCCCCGCGGGCCGCCCACAGCATTTAAACTGACGGCTGAGACAGCGGAGAGGCCCCGTGAGCTTAGGTTAGTTCACCAAAACCTACAGGGCTTCTCCAGCAAAGAGTTAGAGGTGGTTCTTTTCTTAGAATCACAAGATATTGATGTCATGTGCGTTACGGAGCACTGGCTCACAGAATATGAATTATTAGTATTTAATATCTGTAATTATGACATAATTAGCTCGTTCAGTAGAAAGTCCGCCATTCACGGGGGATCATTGATTATAGTAAAAAATAAATTTAAATGTAAAGAAAGAAATGACATAGTTAAACTTTCTACTGAGCGAACTATAGAAATATCATGTATAGAATTGGAGGATTTTTGAGTCTGTGATGGAAGATGCGTTGAGACGAGTGTTTGTTAGCAGTAAGAAGATAATAATTTGTGGGGACTTTAATGTTAATATACTAGATCCCACGCATGGACACACAGTTAGATTCTTAAATCTTTTTCAGTCTTTTGACTTGTTTCCGCTTTTCCACGAGCCCACAAGAATTACAGCCAGTACGGCGACTTGTTTGGATAATATATTCTGTAATTGTGAAGTTGAAAAGAAAGATGTCTTTAGTTGTTTCAGCTCTGATCACTGTGGTCAGAAAGCTTATTTCCAAGTCAACATTGTAAAACAACAGCAAGCGATTACGTATAGGCCTATCACTGCTAGCCGAATGGATAAGTTTAGAGAATCTATTATATCGCAGGTACCTACTTTGACAGGTATAAGCAAGCAAGATCCTGATACATTATACGGGGAACTGTCGAGTGTCATCCACGACGTCCACAAGAATATTTTTAAGACGAAGACTGTACAGCAAGGCCAATTGAAGTCAAAGTTTAGTGACTGGGCCACCGTCGGTATCCACAGAAGCAGGAAGAGATTGTATGACCTGTATGAAATGAGGAATTTTAACCATGATGAAAATTTTACTGAATATGTAAGGAGGTATTCAAAAGTGTTTAAGAAAGTTTGCGCCGCGGCTAAGTCTGCATTCTTAAGCAAGAAGGTCAGGTCGGCAGACAATAAAATAAAAGCTACCTGGAATATGATAAACGCTGAAACCGGGAAGACGAAACCACGTGATGGCCATTACACACTAAAAGTTCAAGACCAAGTATTGTCTGCAGACGACGATGTTGCTGGCGCCTTTCAACACTTTTTCACCAACATAGCCACTTAGCCACTGATACTACACGGAATTTAAACTCCTCTGTAGTTAAGGCAGGTCTCTACTTGGACAATTACAATGTTAAGAAATGCAGCATGGAATTATATTTCCAATTTACTGACCCCGAAGAGATTATTAAAACTTTCAAGTCCTTAAAAGTTAAAAACAGTGAGGACATTTGGGGGATATCTGTGAAAGTCGTGTATTCAATTATTGACGTCGTGGCACCTTATCTAGCCGATGTGTTTAACGCTTGTGTTAGGGAATGTGTGTTTCCCAATCTGATGAAGTATAGTAAGGTTATTCCTCTGTTTAAATCAGGCAGCAAGGATGACCTTGGAAATTTTAGACCAATTTCCATACTTCCCGTTCTCAGCAAAGTGTTTGAGAAAATTATATTGAACCAGTTCTGTTGCTTCGACATTTTAACACGAATGGATTACTTCAGCATCAGCAATTTGGTTTTACACGAGGTCGTTCGACGACAGATGCTGCCTCTGTGCTAATCAAGCACATATACGATGCCTGGGAACTCTCGTTAGATGCTATCGGTATTTTCTGCGATCTCTCCAAAGCTTTCGATTGTGTGGAGCACGACACACTACTACACAAGCTGAAGCACTACGGTCTATCCTCTAAAGCTTTACAGCTTGTTGAATCTTACTTAAACGAAAGAACCCAGAAAGTGGTTGTAAATGGTACTGAATCTAACGGTACAACTGTAAAGCTTGGAGTACCACAGGGTTCTATTCTGGGACCTTTTCTTTTCCTTGTGTATATAAATGATTTGCCATGCCTTGTAAAGAACAAATGTGAGATAGTCTTATTTGCTGATGATACTTCACTAATTTTCAAAGTTGATAGGCAACTGAGTGACTATAGCCATGTGAATGAAACTTTGAAGGAGGTACTAGAATGGTTTACAGCAAATAACTTGCTCCTTAATGCCAAGAAGACGAAATGTGTTAAATTCTCTTTACCCAATGTAAGGAAGACAGATACTACCATCACGCTGAATGGCGAAAACCTGGACCTTGTCGAGAATACGCTCTTTCTTGGTCTTACTTTAGATTGCAATCTGCAATGGGGTCCTCATATATCTGCCCTAGCAAAAAGGTTGAGCTCTGCCGCGTATGCCGTAAGGAGAATTAGGCAATTAACTGATGTGGAGACAGCTCGCCTAGTTTATTTCAGTTACTTTCATAGTGTTATGTCTTACGGCATATTGGCCTGGGGAAAAGCAGCAGATATTCAAACCATCTTCGTTCTCCAGAAACGGGCAATACGATCTATCTACAACATGGCGTCACGTGACTCACTGAAGGAACGCTTTAAGGAGATAGACATCCTTACAGTAGCTTCACAATACATACTAGATGTGATAATGTATACTCATAAGAATCCTTCCTTCCTTTAATGTATACTCATAAGAGTCCTTTAAGAAACTGTCAGATATTCATAGTTATAATACACGGAACAAACATAAGCTAGCGGTTTCCAAGTTTCGTCTACAGAAAGTGAAGAAATCGTTCCTGGGAAACTGTGTAACATTTTATAATAAGGTACCCTTAGAGGCATGGGATCTGCCCTTTACTTCATTCAAGAAGTACATAAAAAGTGCACTTCTCAAAAAGGGGTACTACAAAATTGATGATTACCTGGGAGATACTACACCATGGCCGACTATCCAGGCTCAAAATCTGTCATAGTTTTGCTAGCAGTGTCCCGGGGAGACATTGTGTCATGCTTAAGGCGCTGTTGCTACTGGCTGTTTAAATTATTGATCCTTATTATTGTATAATTATAATTTGGTATATATATATATTGACTTGTTGAGTAAAATTTGTATTTCATACGCATTTTTTCTATTTCTAGTTCTTTTGACACTTGGAGAACCTTTACACCTCCAAATTTTTATTTTTTATTATATCCCATTAATTATAATTGACTGTGGGGACCTTTTACATCTCCCAAGATCTTGTTTTCAATTAAGTCAATTTAAACTATGTAACATACAAGCACGGAATGTTGTGTCTTACATCTAGGTATACCGTATTCACTTATTATTGGAATATTTAATACAGCCCGGACAGCTTGAACATGTCATGCTCGCTAAAAAGTCTTTGCTTACGGTGACGTCGTTGATCGGGTCGCCACCTTCCCGAATGAAGGTTGAGGAGGCGATGGCTGAGATGCGCGCCATATTCGTGAACGGGTGCTGTTTGTGAAGACCGGTCTGTTTCAGCTAATAGGGGCTATGCTATTCTATGTAACATTAATTTTGAATGAGATTACGTTGAGGCACTCTGTTCGGTCCTTGTTTGTTTATTTTTCTTTCTGACTCTTGGAGACCATATACATCTCCAAGGAAAAAAAGTAGATTAAGTATACATATATTTTTTTCCTTTGCTTAAGACAACAAGAGTCTTTTACAACTCTAAAGTTATTTTAGTTATTCGGTTTTTTCTTCATGTATAATTTTTTTAGATGTACTTTGACACTTAGAGACTCTATACATCTCTAACATCTCTTATTAATAATCATAATAGCTTTGTACTTTGTATAATTTCTTGTGTTAATATTTTTTTTTATGAATACTTTTGCTTATTAAATTGTATCTTGTTTTTTTTTAATGCATGTTAAATATAAGATGTAATGTTTTGAAAAGAAGTGGCCCGCCGAGTTTCTTGCCGGTCCCATAGTGGATACCCTCCTCCAACTGAGGGGGACTGAAATCTTCTCGAGGCTGAGGCGTAGGGTTAGAGCCGGCGTAGTTTTATTTGACGTTCATAAGCGCATTGTAATATGCCTACTTGGAAAATAAATATTTCATTTCATTTCATTTCATTTCATTTCATTTCAACTCTTGTGGATAAAATGCAATTTTGCTATCCGTTTTCGAGTAGCAAAATTTATCTTTACCAGTTGGTGTGGTGAAAATATTATTACCTAGTAAAGTTCTCCATCAAACTGACCCTTTAGCACAACTTGTCGCGCGCGAGTCCATACACCAAGCGCGACTTCAAGTATGGACTCGCGTGCGACAAGGCAAGTTGTGCTAGAGGGTCTGGGTATTGAAATCTAATTGTTGAGAGATCGGAAAGCTATCAACATTCTTTGGCATTACATATGAATGGTCGCGTATTTGGTAAACAATCACTAATTTTCAAGCCAGTAGGCAATATTAGGTAGGGTGGGCAAAGTTGGAGCATTTGCCGGTGTGTAAATATTTGTAAAGGCTGTTTATTTTGTCCCTCTCGCCCTCCGGTGTAGCAAAAAGCTGCAACAGCGCTCTGGCGGCGTGCCGAGTCGAATGGAATTAGTCAAATCCGGAGAGTTGGCTCCGATGGTAATGAGCACCTAGATTATTCTTCGATCCCGGCATGAAATGGGTTAATTATTTTAAGAGGAGAGTATACCCTATTTTATCCATACTTAGTTAATAGTAATATTGTAAATGGGAAAGTGTGTGTGTCTTTTCGTTTGTCCGTTATTCACGGTAAAACGGAGTGGCGAATGGCTAGTTATCAATAAAAATATAAGCTCGTAGGTATGTGTTGTATTGCCGTGTGCAACCAAAACGCGGCGATACGAAGACCTTGGGAATAAGATTGCGTGTGCTCATTTTCTTTGCATTTCTCAAAGAGACATCTCATTCCTACGTGCGTGAAGATAGCTCCGAAGACTGACATTATCGGCACTGAACGCATAGGGATGTATTATACGTATTAGAACTATTATGAGTTCAGTATACGCGTTGCAATCCATTTTCATAGTTTTATTTCATAATTTATAGAAGAAAATAGGAAAATTCCTCCTTCCTCATCGTTCCTCTTAACAATTAAACAAAACCTATTTTTTCTGACTGCAAACCCCGCCAAGTTTCGTTGTTAAATGATTAAAGAAAATTTGAAAGCTCGATTTTTGCTGTTCCAACACTTTATTGAATAAAACTCAGTTAATTTAGGACCTATCAATGAAATAATAAGCTATAATCGTGTGTTGTCTGGTTTATTTAATTTAATTATTTACACAAAAGTATTACTTTAGTATTTTTTTTTTAAATACTTCAAAGACTGACATTGAAAGTCAAGGCAATGTATTAAAACGTCTTCACGTCGACGATATTTTTATCCAAAAGATTTTATAAAATTTTCAGCGTCGTTAGACTAGTTCATTGTAGTTGATAAAAATCAGTACCTAGAATCGTTACAGACCAACTTATTTATCTATGTTAACAAAGGTTATTTCTCTTTGAAAATATACATAAAAATAACCTCCGTATACATAGATATATGTATAAGCCCTTTTGAAAAGACACTTCTCAAATATTGAAAGCCAAAATTCGCGAATCATCAATTACCGTGGTAATGAGAGGTTGTGATGCTTATTCTGCGAAATTTGCCTTTATCATAAAGCCTCGATTCGTTAACTTTTAGGCAAAGATATACGAGTATGTAACTCCGTATAGACGGATAAAGTCTAAGAAAAAAACGTACCACAAAGCCCTAGAGAAAAAGGTACGGTGGCCTAGATGGCGTTACACCTTTGGGGAACGCTCGGCTAATATTTCACCATATCAAAAATGAAAATAGTCGGTACTTACTGTAAAACGTACGATACAATCATGTGATTATTCCCACCTTGTGTCGAATTTAAAACACGAACTAACGTAGCGATTTAGTGCCACTAATTACCTACTAATTTTCGCACAACTTATTTATATTGACTGTACCTATGTCCTGTATTCTTTTTTTTATACATTTGAGAAATGTTTTCTGTATTAGTTTTGAATTAAATAATAAGACAAAGTGTTATAGAGGTACATAGTTACTTGACGTACGCGTTTAGCTATACGGGGGAAAACCCGCAAGAGATCCAAGTTTTCAAATATATTTGCTTAAAGTGTCTTATAAAATGTAGGAGGTACTCAATCTTGTATCAGGTTGCTTGTTAGCCGCGCCGGATGATAAAAATCCACCAGGACGGTAGTCCAGTGTCGAGTTAGGTCTCTGGAGAAACATCAACATTTTACTGGTTGTAGCTTTAACGGAGATATTTAAGAGTACAATGATATATTATTCAATATATTTAACCACTAGGTATACCTAGTAACAACATCGTAATATCACGTACCTAAGTACCTAATTATAATTATCCCGTGTTCATTAATTGAATATTAATATAATATGATTTCGTTTTCTTTCAAACCTTGATTTGCCAAAAGTGACACTGCAACTTGAATAGTTTCATGTGCTCTGCCTACCCCTTCATGGGCGTGATTGTATGTATGTACGTAATAAGATAAAAATGTGTATAATTTTAAAAGCTCCAACTTCCCAGACCGCCGGGGAACCTATCAGGGACGCTCCGGGCCTTCGGTCCTACGCGGAGCTTGGCCTTCGGCCTTCGCTGGGTTTCGAAGCTAAATTTTAAAATGCTCATTTGGAAATGTTTTTCTAACAGGTTACATTTGTCAACTGTCAAGGAAGCACATAATACAGTTTAAACTACCCTTAATACTTAGTGGCTCTGTAACCTATAGTGTAGACCTTCGGGATATGCTTAGATTACACAAAAATAGGAAACACATTGGTCTTCATATCATTATCACACCATTGCCGCCTCAGTTTTTTATGGTAATTTCAAAATTTTGCAAGAAACTCGACAAAAAAATGAACGATAAAATTTGGTACCTAACAAAATTTTATGAGTATCGTTTGAGAATTGCTAGAAGAACATTTTGTCATACTCCTACAAAAAGTAAATCAAGTTAAAATACAGACCTACGCTATCGCTCAAGTCAACTATCTCTTCGCTCAATAAATGCAGGATTCCTAGCCAACGTCACAAATCGCTAACGCTCATCATAGCTCTCTCTATCGCTCTTCTGCATTGGCGCAACAGAGCCAGTTGCGTTTCGATCGCCACGTAGCGTCACCGATTGTCACTTCGGCCGCAGATACGTATTTACTTTGGTCCAATTCATTAACGGCACCCAAGGGATGGTATCCGTATATTTTTTGTAATTCACACCTGTCTGCGGACCGGCTTATTTACGATGCGGTATTTAACTAGTTACTGATATTGGACTTGTTTTTAGTTACCACTTTTTTTAGAAAGATTGTTATTACGACTGCTTTTTGCTGTATGATATTATTTTCATTGAAACCTAAGCCTGAACCATCTCTTCTACAGGACAGGCATCTGCCTAGTGTGGAGGTCAGTTTGTCTACTTGACTGTATTTTCTTAGAAAAAAACAAATTTTACTTATTCTTTTTTATTTTTTTTGTAAAAAATGTGAGCTAATGTGGGGAGGTAGGTATACTCATAGAATTAACATGGATTCCTACATAAAATATAATACCACTCATTCATATATTTGTGCTGATAGATCTGAATTGAAGCGACATATGATGGGGTTTGCGTCTATGCGGAATGCCGGGATAACGCAAGGAGGATGATGAGCTGATGACTGAATAACGTCACGAAACTTAACCTTCAGTGGCGTGCCATAGTCCTTCGAACCAAGGCACGCGTCTTCGTGAATGACGATATATCATTCTAACCACAAAAGCTATTATTGAGAAAACAAATATAACAATCCAATTTCCTACTAAACAAACTAAATTAGGTTAAGTAGGTACGCTTTCAAAAACCCCTGTGCCCCACAGTTCCACACGTCGAGCACAATAGGATAGGTACCTATTGTATATACGTATCAAAGAAATGAAGGTCGGAAATTAAAGGATAATAGAGTGGTCCTTAATTATTAATTAATTATCGGGATAAGTCCCGGGCAGGGCGGGACAATGGTCCAGATAACGAGTGGTCATTGTATCCCGGTTCAAAAGATTCGGGACTATTAATTAAGATGGCTGTGGAGCGAAAAACGGAATTAAGCTTAATTAATTTCTGCAGGACTTTTACATCGTAGATGATATATTATGCGTAATTATCCTTCCTTTATTATTAATTTATTAGCCATATCGGTACAATATTGGGACACTTTCAGAATCTGGGTCCCCCCCCCTAATTAGCAAAAGTTGTTAACAAAAATTAACTCGCTGTCAGTTTTGTGTCGACAATTAAGCATAAAATCTGTCTAAGAAATTACTAGAGTATAGCTTAAAGTTTATGTAATTAACACAAAAACAATATTTTTATTGAAATTTCATGCTTAATTATCGTCACAAAACTGATAGTGAGTTAATTTGCTAATTGGGGGGGGGGGGGGGTCCCCAAATTATGAAAATGACCATTCAAGCAATTATAGTATTTTATGCAACAGGCGCTTCAAGGAGGTCAAAAAAGACGAGTGGCGTGGGTAACAATTTGAAGCGAAGCCGAAAATTATTAATTAAGACGCCACGAGTATTTTTTTGACTCAGTTAAACACCGTTGCATACAATACTTTTTCTACGACAGTGCACTTAGTTTTTAATAGTTTTCTAGACTAATTTTCGTGAAATTCACAATGTTTCCTGTATTTTGACGCAAAGATTTGCACTGTCAGCGCGCACGCGCGCAGTAACATTATAACAATGCGTTGCCATGGTTACAGAGTCAAACAATGCGTTTTCAATGTTTTCGTTACTGCGCGCATGCGCGGAAAGCCGGCGGACGCTGACTTTGGGGAATAGACTTTTATGTAGGGTTTTAAAGATCTAAGCACGACCCTGTAAATGACGAATAACAGTTCGAGAGTAGAAAAAATTACTAACGGTCGTATTAAAACAATGTTTTTGACATGTCACAACGATGCGAGTCACTTTCATATGTGAACGTTTCACAAAAAAATACAATTTTGATACAGATTCATTCGCTTTAGGTACGTCAAATAATTTAAAACCCATTAAGTACATGAGAAATTTAGACACTACATTTGTTATAAATACTGAATAATCTAGTAATACACACAATTTGACTGTGTGACCCTTACAATATCATTATTTTATGATACTTTTTTTTTTTTTTTAAGTGAGAAATAGGTTTACATTATTTGTTAAACTTCCTATCCCACATACGAGATAAAAAAACTTCGATAAGCATACGAAGCCATAAAATTGTGCATATTGATATCGGGAATTGAAAATAACGCTCTGCGGAAGGCATAAAACGTGAAAGTTACTTCCTCGACTAGTCACCCTCCAATGAAAAACGTCATACGAACCTATAAGTTTCATTCATGCTTAGTGCATTTTTGTTCAGGTTTCCAAGAGGCAATGTTCAGCTCGGGACAAAGACGAGTATATTATTAGGTCTGTTAAATGACAAAGTTCCTTATAACTCTTATAACTTTTACAGGCAATCGTCTCAACTCAACAGATCAGGGTTCCTTTAGCTATACTCTGTACTTTTAGGTGCTAAAAAACATATACAAATAATTTGTATATTTTCGGGTAGTGACAAAATTTTTCGGCTAAGCAACCAAATACAAAACCAAGCGGACCTGTCACTGAGCGGCTTGTCTTTAACAATCGTACCTACACATTTGGTCGTTAAATGCCTCGGGCGAGGCATGTCTTCTTTAGGTTAGGCGTTTGCTGATGCATGAGCACATTGCTTCGCGATGTGCCTCGCTCTGTGTAAACTCGGCTAAAGACGAGATTCTGCATTTACAGGCGTCGAAAAACGTACATTATAAGATGATTACCAGTCTCTATTTTTGATTTGTCTTTTTATGTACTTTAGTTCACAAAAGTATTGAGAATTCTTTGGCCAGTTTAACGCGGTTATACGCTTTCGTTTCCGTAAGTGCCATGTATTGTGAGATAGTGGGAAACTTAGAGACCGTTTCTATTTCACGTTTACAAATGCTAACTCAAAGGAGTAAAGCAAACAGAAAGAGAAACAATACGGGAATGTACGGTCGAGGAAATCGATTTTTTAGCAATTTGCGGTTAAAGTACATTTGATTGACACATACTTATGCTAAAAGCTGTCAAATGTAAAGTGAACCATTAACTGCTAAAGTTTCAATTGCCTCAACCGTACCAAAGAGAATAAAATAATTGTAGTTGACATGAAATATTATCGATGTTTTTATGCACGTCCAACGCGTAAACTTAGATATAATTATAATAAATAAATGTATAGATAGGTACTTATTTATTTCTAAGGACATTCCTGGCACAGATTGACTGAGTCTCACGGTAAGCTTAAGAATCTATGAATGAAGTGAATATTATACAGAACAGTCCTAGCAGATAAGCTGAAGAGGAACCTTCTAAATAGAATTTCGCGTATAAATTTCTCGTGAATGTTTCCAGAACTTCTCGGAAAAGTTTAAAATGTTGTTTAAGTTCTGCTACTAAAATTACACGACATCCAGTCAATTTTTAATTAACAGAGCTCGGTTATTTGGCCCTGGTAGTCCTTGGGTAGTCGAAATTGCGATACAGCGAGAAAATTTCACCAGCAACGTTGGTACAATACCTCAAGGGTGCATTTTAGATTTAAGCTAGATATTAAAAACGTTGTATGCTTATCTTAGTTTCTAAATAATTGTATATATTTTATTTGTCTCCTTCAGTGTTACTCTGTTTAATTTCCTTACTCCCGTTCTGGTAATAGGTAAAAGGTATGGATATGGTATGTCTATAAGATTGCTATAAGTAACAAACTTAGATAAATTGCGCGGTTGTCTTATGCAATCAACGCAGCGTTGAACGCATGCGATCAAGAAAATGTATCGAAAATTACATAACGTTGTGGTAAGCTCATTTTAATTTATTATATTAGGACTAATCCTAGTCTACGCTTCATCGTTTTTTCTTGCATGAAATTAAAGATTACATGGTAATTTGTTGTTCATTCAATTCTTGCTTTTCAAGTTGATGTGTTGTATTAGTAGGGATAGTAGGAAGTCAGATCCCACTAGCTACAACTACAAAATTTTACCAAGACAGTCATACCACCGAACGGTACGGTGTACCTAAGCCTTGAAATCTCGTTTAAAACACGATGTTTAATATGCAACCAAGCCTTTTTAGTCCAGTTCATCCATAGTTCCATTATTCTGGCGCACATATCGTGCCATGCCAATCGGGGCTTGTTCAATAAGCTCTCCGTAATCAATTCCCCGTAGCAAGGCGATTTACCTTTGGTATTCAGAACAATGGCTACAGATGAGTATTTTTTCCAACCCGCATTGGCAGCTTTTATAACCTTAAAAATATGATGGTTTAGGTGCCTGAGGTAGATTCTAACAGATTGGGCAGTAGCTCTTGTTTCAAAGACGGACGTTACAATGCGATAGAAGTGATAGAACAAATCCATCGTTCTTTATGAGTATCTACATAAATATATAAGAAGTAACGATAGCTCAAAAATAACGTGAGTCATCCAATGTGAAAAATCTTCCAAACAGCCGTAGTAGTAGCCAAGAGTCAAGGGCAGTTGGTTAATTATTAGTTTTACATTGTAGGTGTAGTTTATGACATAGGTGTTAAATAAATCAAGTTGAGGTAAAAGTACCAGTCTACAGGCTTGACAGTGTACCAGTAGATGCAGATAGCACTTGTTAGTTGTCAGTAATTGTGGGTTGTCCAAATGTGGGTTGTGTGCTCTTGTGTGTTGTTGTAGTGGGTTTGGACACCGTCCTACTGGCCATCCTAAATATCGTTGGGCAGATAGAGTGCATGCAGATCTCCGTGAACTCGGCGTCAACGAGGGCTGGCTAGAGGTCGCTCTGGACCGCGTAAAGTGGCGTGCTCTTGTGTTGGAGGCCAAGACTCACTTTGGGTTGTCGCGCCAACAAAGTAAGTAAGTTAATAAATGTGAAAGAAGGCTATCATCTGGGCATTACTGTGTAGAGCACTGGTACTTTTAACTTATTTCCTACATTATGCTTTTATTTTTAAACTGAAACAAAACCGAATTATTGATGATAGTTATTTTACACGTTTGCCTTACTCGGGAATAAAATCGACTAACTACCAAATAACGACAGCAGGCGGATGCAAATTTTGGATATAAAATTTCGCTCAGACAGAAGCAAAATTCCCATTTGAAATTTTAAATCCATAATATCCATATCAACTTTCGAACGAAACGTTCATGCATGCCTGACGCATGTAAAATAATATTCTTAGTGATTATATAAATAGTCCAACACTTTATGTCCATAGAGGTAAATAGAGATGAGCTAATATACCTAGCTACCTAGCTGATGCATGTATTAATATTCCTTTCACTGCACTTGTGTTTTTCTAATGATTAATGTTCATATGTGGTCGAACATTCACACAATTTTAGACATTGTAATGTGTCAGTTTTACCAAATCACTTGTAGCTTCTGCACCAATTAATCTCTAACTAGTTTCCATCCGCCGCCGCGCCGACCAGAAAGTACGAGTGACATGAAAAAGAAAAGGTTGCCTACGCAGTCCATCTGCCCGACATTTGGACAGGCCCCTGATTGGGTTCCGCAGTTCTGCAAACCAGACAAAGGCAGCAAGAAAACTGGAACGTTCGCTGAATGGAAAATGTGTTTCCATTTTCCAGTAGATTTGTGCTAATTTCTATGCTTCCACTAGCTGTTCGACTTATTTCGACTATTAGGTAGGAATTGACACGCTTTGCAACCGAATTCGGATTTGCATATTTGTAGGGATTCATCCTGCTGAATTATTATTATTATTTTTTTTTCTCTCCTAATTGGAGGTAATTTTACTTCCATAATCGCGGGTTTTTGGCCAAACGAGAATGGAAATTAAGTTGCTACTCTTCTAAAGATAGGAATTTACACGCACTAATCGGCACGTGTTCATGATGACTGGTTTGTGTAGAAGAATGTACGTGAGGGGGTGTGCACCAAGCGTTTTAAGGCTGGTGTGCAGCGTACAGGGAATGTATTCTTAAGAGCCTGCGATGTCCCACTGCTGGGCAAAGGCCTCCCCCCGCTTTTTCCATTCCTC
The DNA here is from genome assembly GCF_023078275.1 of Leguminivora glycinivorella. Classification (NCBI taxonomy): domain Eukaryota; kingdom Metazoa; phylum Arthropoda; class Insecta; order Lepidoptera; family Tortricidae; genus Leguminivora; species Leguminivora glycinivorella. Next base: position 17,707,200 of record NC_062978.1, read on the forward strand.
CCGGTTTTGTGCAGTCCTCGGCCATTCTTTCAAAAAGGAGTCCAACTCGTTCCGCCATCGCCAACGTGGTCTGCCGGGTCCCCATTTTGGCCTGGGCTGCTACTCTGTGGTAATTTTGGCCCATAGCTCGTTCGGCATTCGGCAGACATGACCGGCCCAGTCCCACTTCGGCTTTTCCGCTTTCCGAACTACGTCAACTATTTTTGTTTTGGAGCGCAGCGTGGTGTTCCGGATACGATCCGTTAACTTTACACCTAATATGCTGCGCTCCATTGCTCGCTGACAAACCCCGAGTTGGGACCTCTGACTCGCCGTCAAAGACCAAGTTTGTGCGCCGTAGGTGAGAATTGGAAGTATGCACATGTCCATGAGTTTTCGCTTAAGTGACAGTGGCAAATCGCCTTTCATGAGATGTTTCATGGACCAATAGATTCTCCAGGCGTTTTCAGTCCTTCTTTTGACTTCCTTCTCTTGTCGCGCCTGGAAAGAAACTAGTTGGCCCAAGTAAATGTACTCCTGGACATATGCAACCGATTCTCCGTTTATCTCAATCCTACATGCGGTGCTATTATTGGTCATGAACTTGGTCTTCGACATGTTCATCTCAAGTCCAACCTCGAGGCTTGCGTCGCTGAGGTCTTGAAGCATTGATCGTAGTTAGAATTAGAATCATTTATTGCATGTCACAAACCAAATATAAAGGTGTTACATAATTATAATGTGTGGTCAGTTTTGTGTGACGTCCTGTAAGGACACAGCAAATCTAAATACTTACATCTAACTTATACTTAAATATAAATGTTTAACAATATATTTATATCTTAACAATAGTAGGAACTGTGATACATTACTTAATCATATGTCTCGTTCGGAGGCAGTTGAGGAGGACAGAACAATGTCGTCGGCAAATCGAAGATTAGTCAGCCTTCTATTCCCGACGATAAGGCCCCGATCTCCCCAACTCGGCATAAGCTTCTGGAAGACTTGTGCAAGTGTGCTGGTAAACAGTTTTGGCGATAACGAATCTCCTTGCTTGACTCCTTTTCGAATAGAAAATGAGGGACCTGAGGACTGTAGTTTTATGGTGGCTGTACTATTTTGATAAATGGTGGTTATGAGCTGAATGTAACTGGGGTCTATATCATGATTGCGTAAAGCTGTGAAAATGGAATTGTGATGAAGACTGTCGAAAGCTTTAGAGTAATCGACAAATGCGATGTAAACTGGGATTTTGTATTCTTGGCATTTTTCGATAATTTGATTAAGGGCTTGTAGGTGGTCGGTGGTGGAGTGGAGAGGCATGGGCGGAATCCAGCCTGTTCGGGCGGTTGGTGCCGATCGAGTGTTCCCGAGATATAGATGGGAGACAAGACTTAAAGGACAGTAGTTTCCTATGTCAGACTTGTCTCCCTTGTTATGAAGTAAAGTGATGTTGGAGTGGCAGATTTTTTTGTGGAAAAGTTTGAGTGGTTATTATAGTATTAAACAGTTTGGTGATATGCGGGATCAAAGTATGTTCTCCCACTTTCAGTGCTTCGGTGATGATTCCATCGTCGCCAGGGCTTTTCCCGTACTTCATTTTTTGAAGAGCCATATGTACTTCGTGTTCCGTAAAATTAACCCTGAGTCCCTGAGTCCTGCTGATTTCCGGACGTTAGCGAAATGCGTGAAATCGATTAGATGTTCACTTTTTATCGTAATGTAATGCATGAGTATGACCGAAACTGGATGTACTGTCATCGAGTTGACTAATATACGTGCTTAGGCAACACGCCAATCGTTCAGTTCCATATAGATACCTAGTGCGCTACGGAACGCAAACGATAAACATGTTGGCTAGTCATAGTAAGGCAGTTAGATAGTCGTGCAGTAATTATTGTAAGGCATTGGGATAAAAACTAAGTAAAATGTTACATTCTTACTGACATACAGCCAAACAATACACTTAACATCTGCATTATACTTACTGCAAACTTACTTCTATTGTACTGCTCATTATGTGGCCACAAAACGTATAAATTCATATGCATCAGCCATGTAGGAATTCCAAATCTTTACCACATGAAATCTTACAATATTTGAGATATTGGATTCCCCGTCCTGAATAATGATTGAAACCGGCTGATGTTTATCCCCAGAAGGGCGTCTCGATATCGAGACTCCTTAAATTCGTTTTATTTGTAGACGCAAACTCGTAATAAGTCCCTATGGGACACCTAATGGTACTCACATTGACGTAGCTGGGAAAGGCGGGTGGCGAGTATCCTCAAAAGTGTTTTTTTTATTATTTAAATTTCTAAATGAGACTTAAAGAGACTTATGCTCTGAAGCAGCATCAGAAGCAGTGTGCAGAAAGTGAATAGCTGCAATTAGAACATTAAAAACAAGTAAAATATATTTGTATTTTTTTACAAAGTGGGCTTTGTCATTTGTCTCTTTCCTATATACATACGTATGTACTCGTATTTACAGTGGCCGCCTACCTATATGTACCTATTTTCCACTTGCACACTTTAATTAAGTATTTTAAACTTTTTAAAGCAAGCGTTATTGTAAACTCCATATTAAAAATAAGTTTTTTGCAAAAAAATTATTTTTGGCCCAAGGTCTTATCGCCGACTGTACCTTTCTTTCAACAGTCATCTACTGCTCTTCGAGACGTTTCTAAAAACCCCTGGGATACGACGTTTCATGACAGATCAGGGGGGTTACCATGACGTGCTAAAGCCGTTCAGTTTAGGTTGAGAGCGAGGGACGGAGCTATGTAACTGCTATAGCTGTGTCCCTTTCTCTCAACCTAAACTGAACGTCTTTAGTACGTCATGGTAACCCCCCAGTTCCTATGACCACCTTTCTGCTCCATCATCAAATCAGCTCCGTGACACCATAATATTGCATTGTCATGTGATTTGCATATGTGTGCAAAATTTCAGTTCAATCGGAAACTGGGAAGTGGGTCTTTAGCTTCTACGTTTTGACGCACACTAACATACTAACAAGGCAAGTTGAATAAAAGCTTGTAAAAAGTACCAAATAAAAACGGAACGGGTATCCTTGCAACGAATTTCTACTAATATATATGTAGTACCGTTATTCAATTCCTAAAATTCCTTTACAAGCCTTTAAGTATAATCACTAATCAGTGAGGTTCCGTGGCTAATGATTGGCTCTATAGATGTCGCGCCAATACGGACGAGTGATACAGAGACTACAAAACTTTACGGAGCAGCAACGATTGCACGTTTGGCTAGAGGACCTATGTGCGTAGCCGAATGCACAAACACTCACGAAACGCTACGATAATATGTATCTCTTTCGTAGCTATCTATTTCTATCGCTTGAGTATTGGCGCGACAGAGCCAGACTACCTTTCTGCGGCGTTTCGGTGGCGTTTCGCGTCGCAGAAATGCCGTTCGGCTACGGGGCCTGGTATTCACTCTCTAGGGCTCGTGGGTAAATAATCAAATACCATGGATCTGTCTGCCACAGACAAATACACGGAATCAGCACTGCCACTTGAATGCACAATATCTAATTGAAGGGAGATGGCACAACCATTGATACGAACACAACACAATATAAATCTAAACAGCAGTATATTCACTCATCTACGTTTGTGCTAGTAGAGGGTAATTCAAACATACAGATGTAGCGCGAAAAGATTTGCCTTCGTGCCTTCGTATTGTTACGGAAACGTACGAACGTCTCATGCTATTTCAGTCAGTCTCAGTACATGATGTACTGACATTGACTGAACTAGCTTGACAAATACGATCCCTTTTCGCACTACATCTGTACCTACATAATGAGAATGACTTATTGTGTTCTGTAGTCATGTCTTAATGATTGCCATGTCAGTCAGTCAGGTTTTCAAATCGATTTAAAAGTCTTAAGTTTGTGCCAATAGATGCCCATTTGACTTCAGAATCAATATTTATAGATTTTGGGTATTAACAGTGTATGATGAATTGATGGCCATACATACGTCTAATAATAGTCATACGTCTTTTTGATTAAAATATGTGTTGTTTTTTTTAATTTTTATTTTGCACACCTTAAGTGCTCCCGGAATAATAATTATATGCAATTAAATTCGAAACCGTTGCTTGGCTGTGACACGTCAGAAAATATTTTTTTCAACCAGAATGACGTCATGCACAGATAATCTATAGACTAACAAATGCCTAATTACTTAAAAGTACACTTGAACCTGTATGAGCCAATGTGATAATAGAGCAGGATTTTGAGACTGTAAATTAGATAGGACCAAATAAGGTTACTGGAGCAATGCGACCCTTTTTCCAGGCTAAAAATAAATCGACATTGACAGTTAGTTGGCATTCTTTGAGATCGTATACTGCGTGTTATACAGGGTGGCCAGAAATAAAGTGCATTCCCGTCGCCAGTGAGTTTTTGGGGATCAGAATAGGCCCCCTGGGTGGTTTTTTTTTTTTCGCTCCAACTTTTGGAACGGTTAAAAAAGTAATAATTGCGTTAGGTTCAATGACCGAGCGTAAAAGTTCATTCATGAACAGGTTTAGAGTGAAGTTGGCTGCGAGTGTTTTGACATGAAAAGATAACCTCATAATTTAATGTTCTAGCAGCTCGAAACCTTGAATTATTTGGAAGGAAGACATGCGGATTAAGTTGTTTGTGAGATTTAAACGTAGCACATTGATTTACGTAGGAAAACTGTCGCAAATAAGATAATAAAAACTACTTACGTGTGTTTGCTTCGTCCGCACTTTATTCACTCATCACCTTTAACACGCACTATCGACCAATTAAACACTCACAACTTTGCGAAAACATCAATACACAGCACTTTTCACAAAATAAAACACACTTTGGAACAGTTTTTTCTTAAAAAGTTTGTGTAACGTAAACACTTCGACGCAAATAAGAAACAATTTTACAAACCATAGACAACTGGCTCGCACGTTCGGATACGCAGTATACGGAAATACAATGCCCATGGAATATGAAAATACAAGTTGTTTTTAATAAATCAATAATTACAATCAATTATTTGTAAAATAATTATTCATAGGTCATCCCATTACTATCCTGTAAGTGGGAGCGAGAAAGAGTTATTTTTTGCTCGTTGTCACTTACCGGTGCGGTGCGGTCGTGCGTTAGTTAGTTAACACACGGCCGCTCCGTGAATTTTTTCACGTAAGTAAGAGCGAGCGTTCTCACTTACAGCGTTAGAACTATTACGCGCGTTATGCGAGATTCAGAACCTAATTGGCAATCGGATTGTCCCGTCTGAACTGGACTGACGAAGTGATGTAGGTACCCAGTTGAACTGCATGAAATGTAGTAGGTACGAACAGTATGTACGAGGAATGGGTGAAATAATAAATGAATACTCCTCTGAAACTTGTTTTCTTTATTATTTTTTCTACTGCCGTGTTGTTATTCGTTATTTACAGTGTCGTGCATAGATCGTTAAAACTCTACATAAAAGATGCCCGCCCCCGCCCGGCGGCCCGTGCACCCACGCATACGATATAGCTCTTAAAGCATTGTTAGGTAGCCTTTAAGGGATAAAGCGGGCCGCGGGGCGCCCAAATACAGGAAACAGTGCGAATTTCACGAAAGTTATTTTAGAAAACTATTAAAAAGTAAGTGCATGGTCGTAGAAAAAGTATTGTATGCAACGGTGTTTAACTGAGTCAAAAAATACTTCGCCTCAAATTGTTACCCACGCCACTTGTCTTTTTTGACCTCCTTTAAACGCCTGTTGCATAAGAAAAACAAACGGATGATTTATTTTTTATTTTTCTGATAACTAGCTACGGATATAAGGAAGGAGGAGATAGGCGCATCGGAGTACTAGTCGGCCTAGTACAAGAGAGGAGGAAACATTATCTAGCCTGCGAAACAGCCGTCCCTTTTTGATAAATACTTACATTTTGCACCTCGCACTCGCAGGACTGAGATTTTGGGGAAAGGTAGAAAGCATTGCACTTCGCTGCTACCAGCACGATTGGGGATAACAGGGAAATGGAATAGCACAGGTGAGTTTTGGTAAGTAATATGCTAAAATTGATTACATTTACAAATGCTTATGTTACGTTTAGTTAACACAATCATCATAAATCGCCGCAGATGTTTACAATTTTATGGGTCTTAATTTATGGTAAATTTTATGTTTTTAACCTTTTGAACGCCAAATACAGCAAATGACGTCAACGGAAAACCGTGCCACTGACGCCACGGGGGTAAATTAAGGATGGGTAAAGAAATTATGCTAACATAAAAGTGGCGTCGTGGTCACGATTTTCCGTTTAAGTCTCTGGCGGCCAAAAGGTTAAACTGTCTCACAAATACTTTGTTTGGTGTTACTTTACCCTAAATAAGGGTCATTGGAAAAAGGCATGACAAACTATATGTATAGTACTTAGACTAGATTTAAGTGTGTGCACTTACGTTACATACCTCCTGGCTTCTACGCAACTATTCACAAATCTAAGCTATCAATACACTACCACTTGACCAACATAGCTTGACCTTTTAGGGCCACGTGCACCACCCGCTTAACTCAAGGTTAGTGGGCTGTCAACTGTCAAATTCCATATAAAATGGAAGGTTAATCTCGGGTTAACCCACGGTTAACCCTATATTTTCGGTGGTGCAAGTGTTTACGAGGATATTTCAAGTAGGCAAATAAATGCATTTGTGAACGTCATATAACTGCTTTTTGGAACAATGCAATAATTGTTTAATGCAGGAAGTTATCATTACCAAACGTGTCGATGATTAATTGATTGTAGTCGTATAATAGTTATTTGTTATACAATGGGGAAAAGTTGTTGTTTAACCGCACGTGCCAATATTGATACCCGAGCAAGCGAAATATTCCAACACTGAACTGCGAGTGTAGCGAGTGGTTCAAAAAGTGGAATCTTTAGCGTTGCGAGGGTTTCAAGGCACGTAGGTTAAACAAACTTTGGCACCGAGTGAAACTCAAACTTTTTCACCACACCAACACGAACAAAATACTGACTATAAAACATCAAACTAAATCAAATGCAGCAATCTATTCAATATTTAAGATTCAAAATAATTATTTGTAGGTAAATTCTACCAGCCAGCTCAAGGCATCAAGTTAAAATTTGTATGAAATTACTTTGCACTCTTGTGGATAAAATGCAATTTTGCTATCAGTTTTCGAATAGCAAAATTGATCTTTAACAGTTGGTGTGGTGAAAAAGCATTTATACAGTATCCTAAGAACGACTTTCTGTTTTCAGGCAGTCCGTAAGATGTTACTTTACTTTACGCTTATTTCCTGTAGGTATTTCTTGTAGTCTTCGATAAGCAATATTTGTTTAAGAAACTGTCTAGATTTTCCTTATAAACATTATTAAATATTTCACTTATGTAATTATAGCGATAGCGGGGTTGGAATATATTGTTGAAGAATTTTCTGAATATCTTTCGCGATCCCAGGATGCATGATCTGGTGCCCATTTCTCAAAACTGAAAGTTACAAGTTACAATCGGAAGTCTCTTTCCAACTTGTCATATTAGACATTGACGGAGGTAAGGCATAGCGAATGTTATTCCGCTTTGTGTGGTAGGGCACAGCACAGCGGATATCATCTCGCTCGAATCTAGAGCAGAGCCCAACTGGGGAAGTACCTCCTACAGACCGTAGCCAAATGGCACTAGACCCTACTCATAGTCTTGTGTTCCTGTCGGTAAGTAAGGCTGCCAGAGCTCAACGAGGGTGCGGTGTTCTGGTGACGAAAGGACCCACGGAACTAATTTGTTCCGCCTGTTGTCCTTTTAGTCGTCGGCAACCCGAACCCTCCTTGGAACTTGTACACTCCTTTTTGCTGTGTAGTTAACACAGCAAAAGGGAGTGTACAAGTTTAGTTTCCAATAGGTTGGCAACGCGCATGTGACACTCCTTGAGTTGCAGGCGTCCATAGGTTACGGTGACCGCTTTCCATCAGGCGGACCGTATGATTATGTCCCGTAGTGAATAGGTAATATGACAAGATAACAATTTTAAAAGTATTTTGGTCGTCAAATCACTCCGCTACAGAATGCGCTTGGTTTAACTCTAATCTTGTTTGTCTTATTATACTCAATTTAACTTTATTAACAATACTAACAGAATACGATATAAAACTTAATAGTTTTAATTGTAATATTAAAACTAGAACTAAACCTATAAAATAAACTACATATACTCAATTGGATCCAAGACAAATATTGTACAATTGACCACAGCACTCATAGTTGGAGACTGTGATTTGTGAATGACTTATCTGGTAAGTGATTCTAAGGCGGATACGAACCATCGCCCAAGGATTCAATTATATGTAGCGCCGTGATAGAGAATGGAGGGGTAACTAAGTTATTGAACCCATTGCACTGTTCATGGGTCTTATCTGCTTATCGAGTGGAAAGTTCAGCGTCCTTCCCACCATATTATTTTACACCATTTCAATTTAAAACATTAGTTTAATTAAACCAAGGATTATTTATATACGAGTTACAATCTTCATACAGAATCGTACGTCCATTTTAGCGCCATCTATTAAAGACTATCATAACTACATTGATGATGCCTACAATTTTTTTTCCTAATGTGTATTGACATGATATCATCATATTAAAATAAAGAAATAGGTATGTCATTTCGTCACTACTTTTAAAAAATCTCGTATCTCACGCTGTTCCTCAAAGTTAAAACGCAGTAAGTCTATATGCATTCCATACATACAACTACAATTTTATTTTCATTGACAGACGAAGATACAAGTTTTTTTAAAAGTAGTGACGATTTGTTCTTATAAAAAATAAAAACACGCAAAAGTAATTGGGGAAAATATTATTTTAGCCACTTCCAGGCTGCAAAACAGCGCCATCTAGTTTTAAGCCTAAAAAGCTCATACATTTCTGTTGCTCAATAAATACATGTTAAAGTTAAAATCATAAATTTGTCGCTTATCTTCAAACTCGGGTAAAGCCATTCTGTTATAAGGTTAATTATTTTTCAGATTATAATTATATATTTTTATACATATTCAACCTTAAAGCAGAATGGATTTACCCGAGTTTGAAGTTAAGAGACACAAATAATAATATATATTATGTAGCAGGACTGCACTTAAGCATACCGGGCGAGGGGTACGTTTCAACTCAAACAATAAAATTTGCTTTTGTATGTCCGGATGTTCTGTTCTAAACGAGCATAAATAATTATTTCTTGATGTCTCCAAGGTGCTTTTTTTCTTCGATTTTATTTATTTTCTAACTATATAACTTTCGTGAAAGTTATGTTGGAGCACGTCAATAATACTCTACACAGGTCGTTCACAGGCAACCATAGCAGTCAGTCCATCTGCTGTTAATAGACTCTCGGCGAGCTTCGCTTCAGACAAGTGCCTCCCGTACCTATTCAAACCGCGGCTGAGCGCAGGCGAGCGTTCGACTCTCACGCCTTTTTGAGTGCATAGATGGCTAAAGCCTAATAATGCACAAACGCTTTACGATTCGCTCACGATTCGTGAGCGTTTCGTGAAGCGTTTGTGCATTCGGCTATGCACACTGACCAGAAATATAAGAGTATTGTCAGGAGGGCGCTGTTATTCTGATGTATGGGGTGACAGTTCAGTTCAGTATGAAGAAAATAGTTCTAATTAGAGATGGGCCGAATACGGACTTAGCCGAATACGAATATTCGGCCGAACATTCGGTTCAGCTGTTACCGAACCGAACATTCGGCTAAATATTCGGTTGAGCCGTATTTTAAATTCTGGCTTCGAGTTAAAAACTTCTCAATGATTGGTAATGGGTACATTTATCTTACTAAAGGCTCTTAATGTTCCTATAATTTAATATATAAGAAAATTTTGGATTTTTTTTCTTAAACTACGTTATTTTTCTATTTTACATTATTATTGTATTTGTATTTCAACGCATTTTTAACTCTCTTTGGTAGTTCCTTAGAATGCTGAAAAAGGATGCCATTATCCGATGAATTACGGAACAACTTATGCTATTTATTTACTTTGTTTATTTGGTAAATATTCGGCAATGTAACCGAGCTATTCGGCCGAACACAACCATTAAAAATTTTGCCGAATATGCCGAATACCGAATATTTACCGAATATTCGGCCCATCTCTAGTTCTAATGAAATTCCGTGAGGCACTGGTCCCACCGCGAGCTAGTAAGCTATGAGCTATCGGCTATAAAAACGAACAAAAGATAAGCCCTCCCGTGCAAATAAAAGAGACACGGCGACTTTGATAGCTCACCGCCGGGCGAGTAACTATAAACATCGCCGTGTCTCTTTTATTTACGCGGGAGTGATTATCTTCTGTTCGTTTTTATAGCCGATAGCTCATAGTTTACTAGCTCGCGGTGGGACCAGTGCCTAACATGGCGCCTAGTCATATATTTCTGGTCAGGATTTTGTTGAACTAAAATAGAGGAGTAGTGGAGGAAGAAGATAGCACTTTCTATCAAAAATATCAAAATTGACACGTCAGCCTGTCCCATCCTGTTCTAAAGTGACTCAACTTTTAATCAACTGAAGCGAAAGCTCGCGTATAAATGACAAGTTATCAGGAATAATATCCCTGCAAATTATAACCTGCGAGTGAAACCGTAGCATTTAATGAGGCACTGGTTTTTGTGAGCGCCGATCGAATGTAGTAAGCAGTATCGAAATAATTGGAGATCTCGGTACCTAGTCAAAGTCACAACCCCTTACCTTCTGTAGCGTATCGTAAGATTTGTGAGTAGTCTCTCTATCTCTCTTCCGTATTGCTGCGATAGAGCGAGTAGTTGCGTTTCGATAGCCACGTAGGTACGTAAAGGCTCTTCGGAATGAGAGGAGTCGCCCCTTACAGTCGGCCCTTGTGGGGCCCTTTACATTACAGCTAGGCCAGCTGGCGCTCTAGCCAAAACACAATCCTTAGCGATATACAACTGTCTGCGCGAAGAGCGATATAGAGATAACTACGCTACGGAGCGTCAACGATTATAATCTTGGCTAGAAGGCCTGTGCTTGTAAATAAATTCAATACGGAGTATCAATTCAATACATTTTGAAATAGTATTACGAGTCTCCTTCATAATATAACTTCAGAAAACTTACGTAGGTACGGCCTAAGGCGACTAGCGACTCTTAACCAAAATAAATATAGTACTTTTACCAAGAGTAAATAAGAACATATTTTTATCTATAAGGTGCTCTTGATTCTTTCAAAATTGAAAGAGAAAGTTGTATTTTGATCTCAAGAGTGCAAGGTAGTACGGACCTTAAAATGATAATTTTATATGATAATTGTTCAACGTATTTGTTTGGGGTTGGGGGTTCATCAGTTTTAGATTTAGTATTTTCCTTGTGTTGGTGAGGTGAAAAAAATGTGTTTCACATGGTGACAAAATTTGTTTAACCTTCGCGTCTCGAAATCCTTACAACGCTCAAATTCCACTTTTTGAACCACTCGCTACTAATATTGGAATCTTTCGCTTGCTTGTATATCAATATTAATGGCAGGTGCGGTGCGGTTAAACAGCAACTTTGCCCCCTTTTTAACCGACTTCAAAAAAGAAGGAGGTTCTCAATTCGACTGAATGTTTTTTTTTATTTTTTTTATTTTTTTATTTTTTTTTGTATGTATGTTACTCGATATCTCCGAGAATCGTGGACCGATTTTCAAAATTTTTTTTTTGATCGAACGGGTATACCCCCGAGATGGTCCCATTGGCACCAAGTCGGGGTCTGATGATGGGATCTTGGAGAAATCGAGGGAACTCTTCAAATGTTATAGGCACATGTAATGTTTTTAGTGTATTTTTCAAAGGTACACCAGTATTTACGCCTGATGGTAATAATTTTATGTGGCTGAGCTGATGATGGAAGGTCAACTCCTCAATGGTTAGGAGTTAAAGGATAATTCTTTCACTACTGTACATATATTCGGACTGATACATATAATACCACTAGGAACCACTAAAAATCAACAAATAAATTAACTTTTTAACAAAAAATAAAACCGCCTTCAAAAAAAGCGTGTTACAAAACACGGAGAAACTAAAAAGCCAAAAATAATAAACCTTCGAATTCAGATTTCTTATCGGATTGCAATAATCTAAACATCCAAATTATAAACAAATCAATTATTTTTGGAGTCGGGGCCAGCCTGCGTATGGTTGGGTGGGGCAAACAGGAAATAGCAAGGCGACGAACAGGTCTGGTACCGACTACAAAAATAATTGATTTGTTTATAATTTGGATGTTTAGATTATTGCAATCCGATAAGAAATCTGAATTCGAAGGTTTATTATTTTTGGCTTTTTAGTTTCTCCGTGTTTTGTAACACGCTTTTTTTGAAGGCGGTTTTATTTTTTGTTAAAAAGTTAATAAAATATATTATTTATATAGGATTTACATACTTCATACTAAGAATCGTACTTCGATTTTTTAGCGCCACCTATTAAATACTAACTACACTGATGAACTATGATGATGATATCATGATTTTAAAATAAAGAAATATGTCATTTGTTCTTATAAAAAATAAAAAATACGCAATAATATTTGGGGAAAATATGGCCACTTTCAGGCTGCGAAACAGCGCCATCTAGTTTTAAGCCTAAAAGCCTAAAATTTCAGGGGTACGCTTTTTTGTATGGGCTTTGTCAGTCCCGGTATTAAAACGTTCTTGCTATAAATATCACCTTGTTTATTTAACATGAACCTCGAATAATAAATTAGCAGACACCAGTCTCCGTTTTCCGTCAAGAAGAGCATTTCTTAGCCCCAAGTTCATTCTCTTCAATCTTGCCGATCTTCTCCGCTTCGTGTACTGTGTCTGGCAGTGCGTCCTCTGTGGTATCAGGTACCAGTAGTGTCAGCAGGCCAGCTGTCAGAGAAACGAGACCGAAGATCATAGATGGAAGCCCGGACCAGTACACCATCTGTAAGGAATTGATTGATTGTCAGTCTAAGCTATATTAGTATTCGCTATATGCAAGACTGGTGCTGCCCTCACTTATTGTAGGCTGTGTCTGAATGTTAAATCTCATAGACTATTTAGTTCCAATCCAATAGCCGCCGTTTACATTCATGTAGACGTGCCCATAATGATTACGTGTACTTATTTGTGACATCAGCACACGTTGAAAATATGGCTTAGGATATTTTTACCTATTTTCATGTTTAGAAAAGGTGTTTTGTCATGTCATACTCTGTGAGTGTCTAATGTAAATCGTGATATCAGGCAATATTTACTTTCAATTTGTACCTAAACCACTTACGCACGCGGATCCGTATCCAATGTAAAGGCCGCTTTAAGGCCTCGAGTCTTATCGATTACAATATTTTCAATGTCAGTCAAGTTGTATGTACGTGTTTAAATTAATTAGTTACGTATTGACTTATTGAGAAAAGGCTGAATATCTTACCGTTTCATGAAAAACACTCACACGTCATCGTCGTATTATAAATATAACTACCGTAAGTTTCAAAACAATAACAAAAGAAATAGAATGCAAGAGTTCGTTTTAACTTTTTTTATGAGTGGCCTAGGCTTTAAGACTGTATGGAATCTAAAGTGAACTGTGTGCGTAGCCGAATGCACAAACTTCTCTTCTCTCTCTATCGCTCTTGCGTATTGGTGCGACAGAGCCAGACTACATTTCTGCGGCGTTTCGGTGGCGTTTCGTGTCGCAGAAATGCCATTCGGCTACGGGGCCTGGGAATATTGGTGGAAGTAATGGACTTTATACTGAATTATTATTATCCAATAATTATAAGAATCCAACTACGGGTTGGATCCCAGGCTCAGTCACCGTTGGGCTTGGTCGCTTTTTCTTTCGTTTATGGTATCTGTTCCAGTTTATAATAATACGGATATTAAGCAAAAACCTATATCCATATTTCATACATACCAGCAGCGGCATTTGTGGGGCAACGATGGAGCCAATCCTGCCCACAGAGGAGCAGAGCGCGTGCATGGAGTTCCTGGTGTAGGTGGGGAACAGCTCCGACGTGAAAATGTAGGTGATGGAGAAGTAGAACGAGGACATCAACTTGCCCGACATGAACAGGGTTATGGAGAGCCAGGGTAGGTCTGTAAAGAAAGAAAAGAGGTTATCATTCATAAATCAGGCAAAAGAGCTGTGCCTTTTTCTTTAATTTAGCATTTTATTAGCATAGTGGGCGCTTTGAAACTTTGCCCGGTCTTCGGCACATTCATTCAGGTATATATGTGATCGTTCTCTTGTATGTCCGCTTTAACGCCACGCTTAGCCTTTCACTTGATCTAGAATTTTGGACAGTGAGGTCACAGTCACAGCATGTGTTTCTTGTGCACTTAGTCTACCGGTTTGCAGCTTTATAAGGCCATGTTTAAGTTTATGCTAGGGTAACTACGTCACGTTTTCCAAGGCTGCCACGGATGTGTACAAAGAGAAAAGCATATTTCTCATTTCTTAATTTATATGTTATTAAATTAAAAAAAAAATAGTAATCGTCAAAAAAAGCTTACCATACGGAACAAATGGTTGGGCAGCACACAGAACGGCGCATGCCACGAAAGTGAATATCAAAGGCATCTTTCTCTTGTACCGGTTCAGTATATACACTACGACAAATCGTCCAGGAACATCTACAAGGGACGTCAGTGCGTAGTTCACATACTTGTTTCCTTGCAAAGATATAGAGTTGATCGTCAGTCCATGGTTGACAAACGTAGAAGCTATCCACCAAACCGCGCAAACGAAAAATCTCTTTAGCATAGATTTAGACTTGAAAGTTTCCAGTAGAACTCTCGAAAAGTTTGCTCCTTTTTCTTCTTGGTAAGTAATTTGGTTTATATCCATGTCTAACTGTAATTTATTAACTTTAGCAGCTGCATCTATAATTGTTACAGCTTCGTTCTTCTTCCCTTTCGTAAGAAGCCATCGAGGGCTCTCATCAATCAGGTATATGTAGAAAATGAAGAGGAGTCCAGGCGCATAGACTGCCTGAAGAAAGTGTCTCCAATAAGGAACGAGCCAGTATATTAGAGGGTATAGAACGCCCCCGATTGTGTAGCCAAATCCGGTGATTGTCGTGTATAGGACACGTTTGTCCGTAGCGACCATTTCTATAGCTATAATAATAAAAGAAATATTTATGAAATTACTAATTTTTTCGAAATTTTATGTAATTTATTGCTTTAAGTATAAATGGGGCTTAGTAACATAACTAAAAAAATTTGACACTTTTAAACATTAACTGTGCAAAATCTTTATTTATGAGGTAATCCAAATCTTTAGGTAGATGTTTTTTTTTTTTTTTAAGTAAGGATAGGTAGACGTTTGACCACGATCACACCTGATGGTAAGTGATGATGCGGTGTACGGTGGTTATTTATCTGCAAAACATTTGTTTGCTAACACAAGAATGTCTTCTTATTCATCACCAGTGTATTGTTTTGTTTTCTATATTATTTTATTGTGAAGTTAAGCACTTTGTTGAGTGCAGTTGTTTACAAATTCAATGTGGAATTCAACACATACACATCATGAAGGATGAAGAGCAAGGGTCCCCGACCACAGCCTCCAGAAACTCGAGGATCACATACAGCCAGTAGTTTGTCGTGAAACTCCGTGCCAGCCCGAGGGAACTGCCTAGTATACATGTCACGACTGTCAGTGTTTTTCTTCCTAACCTGCAACAAATAATAATAAATAAATTACTCTCACTAAGTACTTGGATCAAGGGTCAGATGCAGAAGGCGGTCATCTTGGACACGGCGCGAATAGTCCGGCGGTTCCTCTCTCTCTCTGTAGCCCCAACCACCGGCAGTTTAGGCCCTGCCCCGCTGCTGGCGGCATCGTATGTTAGGTTTTATAATGTGTTTATATGTTATTATACTGTTTTGTAAGTGTTTTTGTATTTTACTTTTATATTCATATAATAAATAACCTAACTTTTAAGAAGTAAATGAGTAAAGGAAATTAAGTAAATTACTTTACCGGGATTCAAACCCAGGATCATCGACTTCGAATACAGGGTGGATTATTATCGATATGAAGGTTTTTGAGTAACAATCTTTGATTGCAGGTAGGTGAAGGTAGTGAATAGGAAAATTATTGAGGAAATCATCACGGCCTCGTATTAATGAGGAGGCACACTCAAAGGTTACGACAACGTCCATTGCACAGAATCTGTAAAGAATTTCATACGTAAGAGCGAGAAGATATTTATTTTCTCTCTCTCACATAATGAATGACAGTAACATGCCTATGCCACAGTATAATAAAGAGTACTATATACTACTGAAAGTGCCACTCACCCCCTCTCGGTTACCTCACAGTTACCGCCTGTCAAAAACGCGAACATATCTCACTCACACAAGCATGGTACGCGTTCACCTACACGAGCTTAGACTGTGTGCTAGAAACGCGACTCTTTCATATATTTGATCGCCAGTGTCCGAGATGTGCCTATGCACTGTCTCGCCACCTTATTCCCAAACAAAAACACACACTTTCCCATTTATAGTATTAGTATGGATTTAGCAATTGATTTCTATTGTTGATTTCCTCTCATTCGAAATGAAAAGTAAATTGTTTCTCACTATTTTAGAGCGCCAAATATGATGACAAAAATGAGTGCCAATTTACATCCCTTGCTTAGATGTCCATTTACTATTGTACTAAGAGCCCAGTGCCGCCAGACCTTCCTCGTTTTCTCAAGGATGAAACTTTGGGATAATGTAGATTTCGACGTTTAATGTCTGTTCGGCCCGACGCGACGGCTATTTTTTTGCTATGACTTTTTTTTTAATGAAAGTTAATTTGATTGAATTCTCAAGGCTAATTTTTATATATGTGTTAGAAAAGACTGTAAGGAATTGATAATCATCATTTCCTAACCATTTGCGCCGGCCTTAGCTTGAGAAATTGGGGTAAGTTAGAGAGACTTTCAAGCGTCTGGTAAAAGTTACGGTTGGTGGCGGAAATGGTCAAGCACAGTATGCAAGCATGTAATAACACCGTTTACGTTCCGAGCGAGTGTGATGAAAACATATTTAATTATTAGACATTAATACAAGTACTCGAGTAGCGACGTGACCAGCGAAGCGTGGTGGCCTCGCTTAGGTACTGCATTCTGATGCATTTATCTTTTCATGTCTCGTCTCGCATGGATTCTATAATGGTTACAATTGGCAGTGGAAAACTCATCATCCTTGCGTTATTCCGGCATTTGCCACGGCTCATGGGAGCATGGGGTCCACTTCGGCAACTAATTTGGCGTAGGCACTAGTTTTACAAAAGCGATTGCCATCTGACCTTCCAACCCGAAGGGCTTATTGGAAGTCCGGCGAAAAGCGACTGGCAATCAATATCAAATGACGTTTTGCACATAAGTTCCGAAAAACTCAATTGGTACGAGCCGTGGTTCGAACCCGCGAGCTGCGCTTCTTTGGCAGTGATAAATTACAAAATTCTAAAAAAATAACTTCTAACTTGTGCCTTGGTTGGCCGTCCTCTAATAATTACTTATTCTTATCATACACAGATAAAATGTTTAAACAGACTCTAGCAAAGATGACGCACAGCAGTTATAAAAAATAAAATTATTCTCAATTCTTTTTTTCACTTTTTGACGTGAACATTGTTTTAGCCGAAGAAAAGAGTCCCTCTCTCTCTGCTTATACTGGCTTTTCGTATTGTATTTTACAATTGTCTGGTCTTTTTAATACTACTTCGGTGACAAACAAATAAACAAACAAGTATTTATCATCTCTGAATCGCTTCTTGTCGCTTAATTTTTGTATGCATCATTGCTTTGATGTTTCGTTTAGTCACGGTCATAAACATAGTTGTACAGTTTTTCATCTTAATCCTTCAAAACAGACTTTTTATCACAATTTTAACAATAAGTATTCATTATATAGTTTTATTTTAATATTATTATACTGTGGTTCAGGTGTTAGTCTGGGCCTCCATCAGATCATCACTTGCTGGGCCTTCGTAGCGCTTCGTAGCTTCGTGCCCAGGGGGGGTCACGTGGTAAAGGTCCAACACCCCCCCCTCACGTGGTGTATGGTCAACCCCCCCAAATCCGCACATGCTTCGTGACATTTATTAAATAAAAGTAATGCTCGCGGGATGACAGCTAAATATTATGGTTTATTGTAATATAATGTATGACCATTCCTAAGTGGCCCTTCGGTATCTTTATTGTTTCTTTATATATGACATTATACATACAAACTAATATTTACTTACCTATCGGAAAGTGGACCCACGATGAGCAATCCCACCATGTACCCAAAGCTATGCATGGTGCCCACTAGAGTTCGTTTCCATTCTTGACACGCCAAGTCGAACTAGAAAACAAAGATAAGACACATCACACAAGGTGTACCTGGTCAATTTCGACTTGGGGTAATTTCAACTAATCGTGATATTTATTATGTTTTAAACTGCTAACTAGAGTGTACTAACGTGTCCACTGCAGCACAGAATATATAATAGTACAAGTACAGAAGGCCCACTGCTTTGATGTTCACGAAATGCCGCCTTTTTAAATGCCTACAAATTTCTAACAAAGAAAAGAGCCGCACGTGCGCAGCGTCGGACGATAGGGTTGCTTATCGATTAAAACGAATTAATACTCAGATAAAATGTTATAAATACTATTATATTCAAGTCTTTGGTACTTTCTACATACAGTATTTTTATATTTTTGTTTAAGTCCCAATATCACAAGCCTTATTGAACTTTTCCGTGGGACTGAGATCTGTGTAAGATTGTCCTATTTTATTCATGATGACTATTTTACTAGGCATTATTAGCCATTCCACACGCGAACATCGCATATGAACCTTAAAAAAACTAACGACGTAAAGTAACAATAGAAAGTGCGAACGTGCGTTCCGTGAGAATGCGCGCCACCCCTGATTAGGCCGCGAACTCGCGGCCGCCAGCATGTACTTGTAGCGCAGCGATAGAATCGCAGAGTGAGCCCCTGCTGCAGTTGAAATTGCTCCAGTGCAACAAAATATATTATTGTATGTATTCCATTGTTACCTTTCATTTAATATCATTGTAAGTGGAACCCTTGCGCTGTATACCGTAGATTTAAGTTAAATCTAGTAATCGGTGGACAATGTTGTTGGTCTCACTCCTTACTATTGTTAACACTGTAATTCTCTATTATAACCTTGTGTGTTACCGTTTGTTGTCCCAAATAAATTTAAATAAAAAGTAGCTATATAAAAATTGGTCCTTAAGGCATTGTAACAAAGATGCTGGCAATATTCCTAGCTGGATCGCAAATTCGCAATGTTGATAACAATGCGAAGAAGTCGCACACACAGTTCATCTCCATCAGTTACGTCAATTAGATGTTTTGTGATTTCTGTAAAAAAACTTGTGTGCCCTGAGATCCCATGAACCTTTTAAGGCCAAAGAGTACCAAATTCTTCTTTCTGTCGACACTCTTGGTAATACGAATAGACACCAGCAGCGGCTGGCTCATACAAGCCGATTCCCACCGGCTTGCCTAAAATTGATTACTAGTAAAGTACCTAATGTTAAGGTACGATTTTTTTTGCTCAGTGTTGCCTAGCAGAAATTTTCACCAGCCGCCACTGATAGACACACAAAACAAAGTACAATATAAGTAGACAGATATTATAGCTTACTCTAAAACCAGGAAACTGGTCCAATTAGGCTTCTAAAATCTACACTGATAAGGCAAGTTAATTAAAAGGGTCTCCTCAATCGCCTTGTTCCAGGTCCCAGACAATTTTAACTGTAATAACACATTGATGGTTATTAATTCAGTAACAAATTTTTGACAAGGGCGTTCCAGGGGTTAATAAACAGTAAGAGTTTTGAATGATTCACAGTTCTTTTCATTAGACTTATATTGACCGGGATATAGAAGTGCGGGCGGATTTTTGAGTCTCACGCGTTCGAATTCAGAAAATTGTCACTGAAAATAATAAGCAAGTCACCGTTTTCAACCGGTATTTTAGTGACAAAATCCCATATACGAGATTCAAAAATCGCCCTCGTGATCCGTGTCACATAACTTTGACATCCACCCGCCTTCTTCAGTTTTCCGTGTTCATGAAGCATGCAACTGCGTCGGAATATCGGGAGCTCGACAAATTAAAAAGGTAAACATGGCCTATATCCCTGTCAATATAAATCGTATAATAAACATTTACCTCTGCAACAAAGCTGCGAGGGTCCTCGTAGACCCACTCGGCGCAAACGGACTCGGCTTGGCACTCTCCATAGTGAGAGGTGTTCACACTTGAGTAACTTATGTTCATCCCATTATCAGAGTGTTTGCACCTACAATTAAAAAAAAATGTAGTTGAATTATGTGATTTTTTTACGATAACTGTAACCCAGTTCGGTCGTGTTTTAATTTATCGCCACTCGGTTCCAACTTCCTCTTTTCCGCATTTGTATCGTGATGAGACGATTTTATTTGTAGTCATAAGAGCTTATCACATCTTTTAGCGTCATTCATAGAGTATAGTGTTACTCTTGTGTTGTGCATGTGACTGAACCTCGCCAATCCTAGAGCCGCGTAGGTACTCTAATATCGTTCTAGTAGCTATCTCTCTCTCTCTCTTCCGTATTGGCGTGACAGAGAGAGCTAGCCACGATAACGATATTAGAACAAGCAATTGTGACGGATTGGTACCCAGTCAGTTATATCAGTAGGTAGTCAAACCTGACCTTTTATAACTTAAAATTCATATTACGAACCAAAACACGGCTCTTCGTGAATGAAACGACCCATACAATTTATATGTCAGTCACAATTAAAGTTTTCGACGTCAGTAGGTAATTATAAAAAATGATAATGATGTTTAAGTATGAAGTACAACAGTATTTAAATAGTTGAAATAAGTAACAGTAAATAAAAGATATTGAAATTGTTAAACACAGACTGCAATAATATTTGCGTTTCATTCTTATAGTCTTTAACTCCTACAACAATGCAAATAAAATAAATGTGAAAGGACTTTTTTCTAGCAATTTATATACAATACTTTTTCATCACACTAGCTCAGTAAATGTGCTTTTGCACGCAGGCGGAGCGGGAGTTATTGTTAGTCCGTTTTCACGTTATCCGATCCGATATCGGATGTCGGAAGGATTTCAATGGAAAAAATCCAATATGGCGCCTATAATGTACCTATGGGATGTCGGTCCTACATCCGATATCGGATCGGATAATGTGAAAACGCACTTAATGTTCTGTCACATTTATTAATTACTTAATTTATTATGTATGAAAACGAATTTAGTTTTTCTCTTTCACCAGGTGGTTTCTGTTAATGAGCCTAACGACGTGTTGATGAACGGAAAGCAAGTGGACGGAACTCGCTCCGGCATCGAATCTATTCGAGCCGATGCAGTTATGGTCGATTGCGTTGTTAACTAAATGTCGTAGCAAAAGGTGTTCAATTTTCTACTTTCATTGTACAGTTGCCTGTACATTAAGACGATACGGTAGGGGTCAATTCTCCATACAAACGCTCTCGACTATTTCCTCCCTGGTTTTTGAAGATAGAGCAATGATTTTTTCAACACGGATTGTTATTATTTTTATCTGTGTTGGACCGTTTTGATTTTTTTGATATTCTGCTTTTTACAGACTCTAGAGCCAATCAAAAATTACCAAAAACGGCCTTTTTCATTGTGGCGCAAAAAAAAAGTGTGATACTCAAGATTGGTAACAATTAACCAAAAAAACTAAACGGTCCGTACATAGATTATTTCATTTTTATTCAGATTCTCAAATTTTGTTCCGATTAATTAAATATTGAAGGAGGAATGAGTCGAGAGCGGAACCTCGATATTAAAGATTTTTTGAAAATTTTTTGAAATATCTTTTGACTGAGTTGTTCTTAATGGACATTTTTTTTTCGATAAATCTAGTTAATAACACTTGTATATTTAACTAAAATTCCCAAGTTGAAAGGGGGGCTCCTTTCCATTTTAGCATTTTCGCTACCGTATCCTCTTAAGGTGTGTATAGATATTTTTGACACTGTCTGTATTCACAGCTGTGTTGTTGGCTGTACTTATTTAACCAATAGGCCTAATCCCTCAGGAAGTGTCTCTAAAAGTCACCGCACGTATGACTCACATATTATGTATGTACGCGGCGGAGGTAAATACGAGTATAATGTTTTCCGGTGTCCGACTTTGGACCGAGGACACATCGCGATTGTATCCTCATTCAACCATATTCAACACAACGACCTAACGCCGTGTCTTGCGTGGGCGACGGTCGCGCGACCGTCGCGCGACCGTCGCCGTTGCGTCTCATCGCATCGTCTACTTCCATATCGATAAGGTTTGATTTCGTATGCGTCGCATCGCCGTCGCGCGATCATCGCGCGACCGTCGCCCACGCAAGCCACGGCGTAAGAGTCGTAAGACGTTAGGTACCATGAGTTTGTAAAATTTAAACATAAGGTGCAGTGGGGTAATTTCGAATCACAGAAATGTTCGGGTAATTTCGAAAGGGGAATCTTGATATGAAATGAAATGAAATGAAATGAAATGAAATGAAATATTTATTTTCCAAGTAGGCATATTACAATGCGCTTATGAACGTCAAATAAAACTACGCCGGCTCTAACCCTGCGCCTCAGCCTCGAGAAGATTTCAGTCCCCCCTCAGTTGGAGGAGGGTATCCACTATGGGACCGGCAAGAAACTCGGCGGGCCACTTCTTTTCAAAACATTACATCTTATAATTAACATGCAATAAAAAAACAAGATACAATTTAATAAGCAAAAGTATTCATAAAAAAAAAATATTAACACAAGAAATTATACAAAGTACAAAGCTATTATGATTATTAATAAGAGATGTTAGAGATGTATAGAGTCTCTAAGTGTCAAAGTACATCTAAAAAAATTATACATGAAGAAAAAAAAACGAATAACTAAAATAACTTTAGAGTTGTAAAAGACTTGTTGTCTTAAGCAAAGGAAAAAAAAAAAATATATATATATATATACTTAATCTACTTTTTTCCTTGGAGATGTATATTGTATATGGTCTCCAAGAGTCAGAAAGAAAATAAACAAACAAGGACCGAACAGAGTGCCTCAACGTAATCTCATTCAAAATTAATGTTACATATATATGATATGATGGAAATACTGGTGATTTTATTGTGACTTTCGAAATTACCCCAATGCGCCTTACTCGATAGCTCTAAAGTCACGGGAAATGTACTTACCCTCAAATTTCTAAATATGCCGTCTTATTTTAGACTCTTTACTAGGAAGGGGAAATATTACAAAACAAAATTAATTCATTAAGTAGTATTGATTAATCAAATTATCTTGAGATATTCTTGTTGCTGCTTAATTATAATGCTGCTAATTGAAGTAAAATTTTGATTACTTGTTAATTTTTTGAAATTTCTTGTTTAATTAACTTGAAAAATATTCTTGCTTAATAAAATACTTTTCCCCTCACTAGCTCGGAAACACGCGTTTTATCCTTTTCCCCTCACTAGCACGAAAACACGTGTTTTGTCCTTTAATACCAGCGGGTAAAAACGCATTTTATCCACTAGTGGGTAAAGTAATTTGACCTTGAATAAAGTCAAATTAATTACTTTAAAATTGATAAAAGTAGGTGAATCTAGTAATAAAGATGATTTACCACCTGTGGAACTACTGGAAGCAGTGGTAAACGCATTTTTTGCGTTGTAGTTTGCTCGCTATAGTGAGGGGAAAAGTTTTGTGTTACACTCGGGTGCAAATGTATTTTACTTCTCGTGTGTTAAAAAACTCGCAAGTTCAGGATTCTATTCTCGAACCACTCGCTTCGCTCGTGGTTCAACTATAGCATCCTTTCACTTGCTCGTTTTTCAATTCCACACTCGGCGTTAAAATACAACTTTGCCCCCTTGTATAACAAATAACTATTAATACCAGCGGGTAAAAACGCATTTTATCCACTAGTGGGTAAAGTAATTTGACCTTGAATAAAGTCAAATTAACTGCTTTAAAATTGATAAAAGTAGGTGAATCTAGTAATTAAGATGATTTACCACCTGTGGAACTACTGGAAGCAGTGATATACGCATTTTTTTGCGTTGTAGTTTCCTCGCTATAGTGAGGAGAAAAGTTTTGTGTTACACTCGGGTGCAAATGTATTTTACTTCTCGTGTGTTAAAAAACTCGCAAGTTCAGGATTCTAATTCCACACTCGGCGTTAAAATACAACTTTGCCCCCTTGTATAACAAATAACTCTATTACCTACTTACTGTACGAGTATATGATTAGGTTTTTAATTCTAGAAAGTTCTAAAGAAAACATTTTTTTGCTTAAAACCTAAAGTCAAATTTTATTATCGCATATATAGGTTACTAGCTTTTTCCCGCGGCTTCCCTCGCGTTAGAAAGAGACAAAAAATAGTCTGTGTCACTCTCCATCCCTTTAATTATCTCTACTTAAAAAATCAAGTCAATTAGACGCTCGTTTTGCCGTGAAAGACGGACAAACAAACAGACACACACACTTTCCCATTTATAATATTAGCTTATAGGTTATATGAAAGCAGTTTAATAGAACCAATTTTATACAATTGTGATTTTATTAAGGGAAAGTACTTAATATTTTCCGCAGGTAATATTTTTATTAGGTTCTGATTGGACATGGAAAATCAGACGTATAATGTCGTAAATTAGATGGATAATGGATTTATTATATTGTACATGGTATATTACTAATATGGCATATAATGTAAGTGTAAGTGCCATATATTTGTATGCGGATAATTTGTTATTTACTTTAGAATAAAACAACAACTTTGTAGCTACCATTAGTTTTTAGTACGTTACTCTACAGCGTATACACCAAGGACAATGGCTTTCATTGTATGAAGAAAATGAACAGCGTCAACTTAGCCCACTAGTACTACTACCAAGTAGACTGACAGAAATTTGCATTGTGAATTTAACAAGTTCGACTTGTTGCGGTTTATCCGTTTGAATCAGCCAAACGTATGTTTAAAACAATATGTGTCAGGTTGTTTTTATAAAATCGACTTGTTGATTCAAATATATTGCCGATTCAAATGACAAGTAGCTTGTTTGAACCAAAGAGCACGTAGGCGCTATTTTAACCAAAAAACTTGTTGAACGAACATGAAAACTGGTTGTATTTTCTCTCAGTGCAGAGGGCTGGCAGCTACTTTGGGCAGCGATTAAGCTTGGCCATTCAAAAAGGCAATTAATGCTTACCGCCGACGAAGGCCTGGGAGCATTTTTTATTTGTAAATATATTGCTTATGAATAAATGGTACTACAGAGTACTACCTACATAGTACTTTCTCCATGACCTTTACACGGTGTAAGACGAGGAAACCGAAAGATTTTAACTACGCATTTCTGAGGGCAAAATAAAGATAATAGTACATTACGATACAAGTGCATAAAAAAGGAAGTTTGAACTCGTTCCGAACTTCCTTTTTTACGCACTTGTATCGTAATGTACTATTTTGCAACGAGTCACTAGTTTTTTACTTTTTGATATAATGTCAACGAGGATAGTTAGATTATGTGCGATAGTGGCATCATCGCCATCAAAACAGCGTTTTGTTCTGAGAAATAATAAGTAATTGTTTTTTTTTTTAATGCCGATAACTCTGAAAAAGTTAATGACATTTTAATCTTCTGATATGACTAGGAATACGCTGTTAAAATTATTTGGTTTCCTCATGTCACACCGTGTATAGTCTGTGAGGAAAGAATAGTTTTGGAATGTATGAGGGCCAAGACATTCCATGATTTCTTTTTTCGAACAAACTCTATCGACATACGTATTCTCGTGGTAGAGGGAGTGTTACAAAAAATAAGAAAAAATACAAACAAGTTTATTTACAAAGAACTGGTTACATTCTAAAATTACGATCTTCCTTAGAGACGAAACTCGTTTAAAGAGCGCACTCAAATTTGTATCAGGACACGAATTTGATCTGGATGCAATCATGGTCATTGTCAAACCTGAGAGATAAAATCCATATTATATTTTTATATTTATTTATTTGGAGATCCAACAGCTATGACATAAGTATATAAAACACAGTAGACACAGGAAGCCAATTACAGGAACTCACTGGTAGTGACAATTTGTATAAAATATAAAATGTGTACAAAAATATGTACAAGTAAAAAAAAATAACAAAAATGATGCAATGTTATGTGTTTTTATGGTAACCTCTTTTCCCTACGTTTTACTCTTTATCTAATTCTTAAATTATTTCATTAATTATACAGCGTGTGTATTCCATACGGGCGAATATCTTAATAACGATTAGTATCGGACCTAAGGAGCCTAACTACATGGTTTTTTTTGAATAGATGAGATTTTTTTTTTCATACAATAATTCAACACGCAATGTATTAAGTCCACATCAATTAGCGTACCTACCTAAACGTCATTACGACATGACGTTTATGTCATCTCAAATTTAGTTGGACGGCGTACATTGCTGCTTGGCCAGATTAAAAAAAATAATTACTCTTAATTAATAGCACTTCTTAACAAAATGATTATCCTATACGATTCGTATGATCAGATACTATAACTGGATACATTATTCGCCCGTATGGAATCCACACGCTGTATGATCTTTGATTTTGTATGAAAGATATCTTTAGCACCTAATTGTTATAACAATAAAGAAAACGTAAGCAAATAGGCGTTGGGGAATATTTCATACTTTTTTATAAAAAAAATAACTATCATATCTGGACTACAATTTAAATTTATTATTACGTTTCTATGTAGAATCGACCTTTCCTTCTAAGCTGGCAGCTAATAAAACAAAACAATGTTTACCTGTACTTGACCTCCTCAGTGATGAAGATGTAGTTGGTGTACGCGATGGAGTTGAACATGTTTATCAGCGTCAGCCAGACTGTGGCCGCCGTGTGGTAGCGGTCCCACACGCCGAACTTCTCTAGAATGTCGTCCAAGTGCTCTTTTGTCATCTTTAGTTGAAAATAAAACAATGTTTACTTGTACTTGACCTCCTCCGTGATGAAGATGTAGTTGGTGTACGCGATGGAGTTGAACACGTTTATCAGCGTCAGCTAGACTGTGGCTGCCGTGTGGTAGCGGTCCCACACGCCGAACTTCTCCAGAATTTCGTCCAAGTGCACTTTTGTCATCTTTGATTATTTTATAGTTGAAAATAAAACAACATTTACCTGTACTTGACCTCCTCAGTGATGAAGATGTAGTTGGTGTACGCGATGGAGTTGAACACGTTTATCAGCGTCAGCGAGACTGTGGCCGCCGTGTGGTAGCGGTCCCACACGCCGAACTTCTCTAGAACGTCGTCCAACTGATCTTTTGTCATCTTTGATTATTTTATAGTTGAAAATAAAATAACATTTACCTGTACTTGACCTCCTCAGTGATGAAGATGTAGTTGGTGTATGCGATAGAGTTGAACACGTTTATCAGCGTCAGCCAGACTGTGGCCGCCGTGTGGTAGCGGTCCCACACGCCGAACTTCTCTAGAACATCGTCCAACTGATCTTTTGTCATCTTTGATTATTTTATAGTTGAAAATAAAATAACATTTACCTGTACTTGACCTCCTCAGTGATGAAGATGTAGTTGGTGTACGCGATGGAGTTGAACACGTTTATCAGCGTCAGCCAGACTGTGGCCGCCGTGTGGTAGCGGTCCCACACGCCGAACTTCTCTAGAACGTCGTCCAACTGATCTTTTGTCATCTTTGATTATTTTATAGTTGAAAATAAAATAACATTTACCTGTACTTGACCTCCTCAGTGATGAAGATGTAGTTGGTGTATGCGATAGAGTTGAACACGTTTATCAGCGTCAGCCAGACTGTGGCCGCCGTGTGGTAGCGGTCCCACACGCCGAACTTCTCTAGAACGTCGTCCAACTGATCTTTTGTCATCTTTGATTATTTTATAGTTGAAAATAAAATAACATTTACCTGTACTTGACCTCCTCAGTGATGAAGATGTAGTTGGTGTACGCGATGGAGTTGAACACGTTTATCAGCGTCAGCCAGACTGTGGCCGCCGTGTGGTAGCGGTCCCACACGCCGAACTTCTCTAGAATGTCGTCCAAGTGCACTTTTGTCATCTTTGATTATTTTCATGCATTAGGTTATGTACAATTAGGTTTCTGGGTAAGTCAGTTGATTTATATTTTCATAATATAATATTATCTTATCACTTACACAGTACACTTTTTTTTTCGTGTACTACTTAAATCAAAATGGGTGCGTAACATAATGAATACAAACTTTTAGCATATTCTCAATTTACAAACGCTCAAAAAGTATACTTTTTTTATGTATAATGCACAAAAGGTATAATTTCAATTTGTATAAGATACAAATAATATAACATACAATATACATACTACCGTATACTATAATATACATATTAACTAATTACATTTACTATATCTTTAATAATATATAAATATTAAAAAATATAACAACATGTCATTATAAATCACAAAATTCGGTTGGGAACCCCACAGAAACGAACCCTGTCAAAAAAGTAGGTTTAGGTTAGGTTTGAACTGTGACCCCACAGAAACGAATCCTGTCAAAAAAGTAGGTTTAGGTTAGGTTTGAACTGTGACCCCACAGAAACTAATCCTGTCACAATAGTAAGTTTAGGTTAGGTTTGAACTGTGACCCCACAGAAACGAATCCTGTCAAAAAAGTAGGTTTAGGTTAGGTTTGAACTTGTCCCCACAGAAACGAATCCTGTCATAAAAGTAGGTTTAGGTTAGGTTTGAACTGTGACCCCACAGAAACGAATCCTGTCACAATAGTAGGTTTAGGTTAGGTTTGAACTGTGACCCCACAGAAACGAATCTTGTCAAAAAAGTAGGTTTAGGTTAGGTTTGAACTGTGACCCCCACAGAAACGAATCCTGTCAAAAAAGTAGGTTTAGGTTAGGTTTGAACTGTGACCCCACAGAAACGAATCCTGTCAAAAGAGCGAGGAGCGAGAGAGAGAAAACAGCAGGCGCTTATATCACCTGTATGGTATTCATTTTGTATAATCTATTACTTCAACGTTATACCACATTATACTTATAGGAAACAATATTATATGTAACAAACATTATATAATTTGAATTTATGCTATCTAAAATTATATATAACAGCAATTATACTAATTGAACTTTATACCATACAAAATTATACAAATTGAAATTATACCTTCTACCGAATATACCATACGTTTGTATACGTTCTATTACTTACCCAATCAAAATAACAACACTTATTAACATTACGTACCAAGCCAAACTAAGATTATTTTATTTTTTTATTAATTTATTATTGCCTAATATAACTTAACACATTTGATTGATGCCGTTACAAAGTATAAATTAGTTATCCTATTGCACTACCGTAAACCACTCAACTATAGTCCAATCCTACTCTACTGCTTCTTGTTCAGAACTAACTTTAATATCGGCATTTGTTCTTTAAAAAAGATTAGACACGAAATTCGTGATCCATGTTCACTGCAACCGCACAAGTGTAACACGTACTACCTATTATAGGATATTAAAACAAATGATAGTTATTTTATTATCACTTGACTAACTCAACTGTTTTTTATTTTATTTTTATGTTTGCGCGGCTGTCTGACTCCAGCCAGTGCCACTCACTGCACAAAAATAAACAAATGACAGATGGATCTTATGATTCCATTGACAAAACAGTAACCTTTACTAGCTCGTATTTCACGCTACCGTGAAGTTGCAAAAGCAACCTGGCGTGGGTATATTTTAAGTTTAGTTTAGAACTCTCGTGTACGTATGCAAGAGTTGTGCCATTTTTTTCTTAAGGCTAAGTGTTTAATGTTTAAAGTAGTCGCATAAATAATCGAGATATCAATACATTAACAGTTACCTTGGAAATTAGTTGGAAGCCGAGCCATAAAGTATTGAGATAAAATACACAATATTTTTTAAATAACAAGCGGGATGATTTAATTAAGTATATTTTTCTGTTATTTCATATACATGGGTGAATATAAAATAGTTATTTGTTATACAAGGGGGCAAAGTTGTATTTTAACGCCGAGTGTGGAATTGAAAAACGAGTAAGTGAAAGGAGTCTATAGTTGAACCACGAGCGAAGCGAGTGGTTCGAGAATAGAATCCTGAACTTGCGAGTTTTTTAACACACGGGAAGTAAAATACATTTGCACCCGAGTGTAACACAAAACTTTTCCCCTCACTATATAGCGAGGAAACTACAACGCAAGAAAATGCGTTTATCACTGCTTCCAGTAGTTCCACGGGTGGTAAATCATCTTAATTACTAGATTCAACTACTTTTATCAATTTTAAAGCAGTTAATTTGACTTTATTCAAGGTCAAATTACTTTACCCACTAGTGGATAAAATGCGTTTTTACCCGCTGGTATTAAAGGACAAAACACGTGTTTCCGAGCTAGTGAGGGGAAATAGTTATTTGTTATACAAGGGGGCAAAGTTGTTGTTTAACCACACGTGCCAAAATTGATACCCGAGCCAGCGAAAGATTCCAATATTGAACCGCGAGCGTAGCGAGTGGTTCAAGAAGTGTATCTTGAGCTTTGCGAGGATTTCAATGCACGAAGGTTAATAGTTATTTGTTATACAAGGGGGCAAAGTTGTATTTTAACGCCGAGTGTGGAATTGAAAAACGAGCAAGTGAAAGGATTCTATAGTTGAACCACGAGCGAAGCGAGTGGTAGGAGAATAGAATCCTGCATGAACTTGCGAGTTTTTTAACACACGAGAAATAAAATACATTTGCACCCGAGTGTAACACAAAACTTTTCCCCTCACTATAGCGAGGAAACTACAATGCCAAATATGTGTTTATCACTGCTTCCAGTAATTCCACAGGTGGTAAATCATCTTTATTACTAGATTCACCTACTTTTATCAATTTTAAAGCAGTTAATTTGACTTTATTCAAGGTCAAATTACTTTACTCACTAGTGGATAAAATGCGTTTTTACCCGCTGGTATTAAAGGACAAAACACGTGTTTCCGAGCTAGTGAGGGGAAAACAAACTTTGCCACCGAGTGAAACACAAAATTTTTCACCACACCAACACCAACAAAATACGGACTATAAAACATCAAACTAAATCAAAACCATCAATTTATTTAATATTTATTATTAAAAATCATCATTTATGGGTAAAATCTACCAGCTAGCTTACTACATCAAGTTAAAATTTGTATGAAATTACTTTGATCTCTTGTGGAATAAAATGCAATTTTGCTATCAGTTTTCGAATAGCAAAGAGAGCCTTTACCAGTTGGTGTGGTGAAAATTATATTACTTACATAATAGTATTTTATGCAACAGGCGTTTAAAGGAGATCAAAAAATACGAGTGGCGTAGGTAACAATTTGAGGCGAAGCCGAAAATTGTTATTAAGACGCCACGAGTATTTTTTGACTCAGTTAAACACCGTTGCATACAATACTTTTTCTACGACCAAGCACTTTAGTTTTTAATAGTTTTCTTGAATAACTTTCGTGAAATTCACACTGTTTCCTGTATTTTGACGCAAAGGTTTGCACTGTCAGCTCAGCTGCCCAAAGCCTTCCCGCGCACGCGGGCTGTATCGTTATAGGGCGTTGCCATGGTTACAGAGCCAAACAATGCGTTTTCAGTTTATGCGATACCGTGCGCATGCGCGGAAAGCCGGCGGACTCTGGCTTTGGGGAATAGACTTTTATGTAGGGTTTTAAAGATCTATGCACGACCCTGTAAATGACGAATAACAGTTCGGGAGAAGAAAAAATGTTGAATATATTTACTTGTTTTACCCGGACATGCATAGTTGATATGATTTTTTTAGTGTTGTTTGTGTGTATCTAATAAATAATGACTATAATTTCTATAAAGTAAGTAATGAGACTAATGAGATATGAAATATCAATGTTTTTATTATTTAATAGTGGTCTAATTGCGCCTTGGAAAACTAGACTAACATCAATCTCTTTGGTGAGTAGTCGGGAGTTGAAACATAAAAAAATAATATGTAAAAGTAAAAAGCACTAAGTAGTTCGCATAAATCAACTTCGCACACAGCAAGAAAACGGGCACTTTATGAGCAACTGCATAAAAAAAGAAATATTTTCTGAGAGAATAGGTAACTATGCCTTAAATAGTGTTGCGTGTCTCAATGCACCGGTCACATCGAGGTACATTTTTTATTTGTATGTCAAGTACAACCAATTGTCAAATGATATTTAAATTTGACAATGTGACACCAATATGCCTTGATCTTGCTTTGCTATCACTTAACCCTTAAATGCATGAATTTTTCTTTTAACGAGATATTAATATATGTGATAGACAAAGGCTTTCTGACTCTGGGAAAAATAATAAAAAAAATATTTAATACCGATTTTAATACTAAATCAGTGTTAGAAGTTAAATAGGCCAAAACTTTTTACTACTATTAGAAAGGTACACTATTTGTGAAACCCCCATGATAAAATGTTTAAACATAAACTAATTACTAACTCCGAAAAAATCTGCCTAAATCACATACTAAAAATCGCCATCATCCTGTTTTTTCACACCATTCCGCCATTTCATCTTTATCCTTAAATAATAAATAGTAAAGCATTATATTATTTAATTTATTTAATTATTTATTAAATAATAATAAATACTGAATAATAATTAAGCTATAAATGTAATTTTGGATAGCTACATATTGAGCCACAGGCCATCAAATATATGATGCATATATACATCACCATGCATTTAAGGGTTAAAAATAATTTTCATAAGTACGAACCGAAACCTAGCAAGTAAATATTTCTAATTTACAGCCCTAGTCGTTTGTAATACCTACACGATTAAAAGTCACTCAAATTAAATGATATTTAGTTTCTAAGTACATAGTAATTGATTGTATCGCCATAAGATAAAAACGCTGCATTTATATAAACTCTTTTCTTGAAAAAATACCTTCATAATCATAAGCGAACAATAATAATAGTTTTGCAAAAATATGGGAAATAGTCTATTTATCGTAATACCGGAAACACATAACTGCAAAAATGACCGTCATCAATTTTAAATGCCACTCTTTCGCATTTACCACATCCACCGAACCGATCAAATATGGAAATCCAGATAATCAGAAACTAGTGTTTTGATTTTGAATTTTGAGCTCTCGGTCACGCTACAAAAGTTGAAAATAGATTTTGTAATATGTACAAACATTTGTCCGCGGGGTTCCTATTTGTTTTTTTTTCCTTAAAATTGTTTCCTAGATTGTTTAGTATACTCAAAGACATGTATAACTCCGTATAGACAGATAAAGTCTAGGAAAAAAACGTACCTCAGTACTATACAGAAAAAGGGACGGTGGCCTAGATGGTATTACACCTTTTTACACCTTTGAGGTACGCTCAGCTAGATGGCGCTATATATTTGACATTTTAACACATATCAAGCTAAGAATAAGAATATGGGGCAAATTGTCAAAACTGGGGTTCAAAAGTTCTAAGCCTGTGTCAAGAGATGGCAGTTTATGCACTGTGTTTACACATTTTACTTCGACAGTAACTCTCTATAATACTCGATCTTCTTTGGTATACTTCCGCCGCATCATATAGGCGTTAACGCAACACCATTCTTAGGGCTCGTCTGATGGTAATGAGGAGGCACACTCAAAGGTTATGACAGATGGCGCCACCCTATTAGTCCATACGTGAGAGCGAGAAGATGATATGTTTTTTCTCTCTCACATATGAATGACAGTGACATGCCTAAACACTTGCACAGGCGCCGCCTAGCGGGATAAAATATCAGTCTGCTACTTTGACCAATGACGAGGCATCATTGGTCAAAGTAGCAGTAGCAGTAGTTGGTGCAGTAAGTAAAGTCAACCCAAGGTAAGTTTGGAACAATTTTGACAGCCTCACCGGTGCAACTGTTATTTTCAGGGAGAATAGAGGTATAAAGGAGGAATATCTGTCTAAGTACAACAATCGCAAAAATGACCGGCTGAGGCCTTGTAATTGCAGTTACAAATCTCTCCGCTTGGAGCGCATGTCTCGCTCAATGATCAGGGATGTGACATGACATTAGACGTTCTTTTCTCTAGGCTGATTTCGTCAGGCTGAGTAAGTCTCTAAGACGTAGTCCCGTGGTAGTGCGCTGGCTTCGTACGCAGATGTTCTCGGGTTCGATTCTGACAGCTCTGCTTTTTGTTTTTTTTTATACATTAATTTTCTTTTCGTGTATTTTATTTGTGTTTATTTATTGTTTTATTGATACAAATGTTAACTTAAGCCCTTTTACATTGTTTGCCCCATCTTAGGATTCTTAGGTAATGTTGTAAGTCTTGCGAATAAAATTTCGAAAAGTTTTAACAAAACAAAATATTTTTGGACAAAAAACTAAAATAATTCAAGAAAATATTAGTAGAAAAAAATAAAAAAGGTCTCATCAGGATTTGAACCCCGTAGGCGGGGTCACTACCGACACAGTATAAAGCAGTAATAACTCTTCTTACAAACTTCACGCCGCGCGGTGTGTCGAAAAACTACCCTCGCATGCAGCGAAAACATGCGAAACTGGGATGAATTGGGTTGGACAGTCGGGGCCGCGTTTGCGCGCTGTGTTGACGTGTGTGTGAAAATGACGTCAGTGTCGAGGACATTTCGTTACTGTAGTGTTTATGGATGTAAGGAGAACAGTTCTAAAAATCCGGATACTTATAACATTCTTCACAATTCCTAGACTTCCAGAAAAGTAAGTGGTTGTTATACTTATATTTTTGCAGTGTTAGGTAAAAGTGAGATTTAAAGCTATAATGGCGCATTAAAATCAATAAGGATTTACCTGTAACGACATTAAGTAATTACATTGCAACCAAATACTTGTTTTTTATTTAGGTAGATGTCGAAAGTTTGGTACCTACTTAAATATTGTGGAACCATCTATTCAGTCATTTTATTTAGTGCGTTTTTGTTTTAAATAATATCTAATTATAACATATAAATTACCACATCCGTGATGTAATGTAAAAAGCCCTCCCCGTAAATATCTAATTTTGCTCCCTTGTTACACAATCTAGTATTGCGCGTATGAGACTAATATAATATGAACAATATTTTTTTGTGTATTCAATATTGACTGGTGTGGTATTGTTATACTTAACTTACAGTTACCTAATAGTACCTATTAAATAACAACAACTTACTTTGTACGAAGTTGATTGATTAACTTTATAGTAGACTTATATTGACCGGGATATAGACCGTGATTACCTTTTTGATTTTTGTCGAGCTCCCGATATTTCGACGCAGTTGCATGCATCATGATCACGGAAAACTGACGAAGGCGGGTGGATGTTAAAGTTGTATAGACAGCGCGCGATCTACCCTCCTTCGCGCGCGTCGGCTGCGTTCACTTTCAGCGTTACCACTGGTCGCGTTCACACTCGATGGTCTGTCCAAACACACTATACTCACAGTGTCACTACGTTTGTTCAATTCTGACTTCACCGGTTTTTTACACAAACAAATCACTGGATTCCATACATTAGATAGTTTGAAGCCATCCTCACGATTGAAATTTTTATATTTGTGAATCTCAATGGCTTCTCTTACCAATCTCGGTATGTAGTGGCGTTCCGTCGAAATTACCTTAGGACTATGCAACTCGATCCAATGATTTGCACCCGACTCAATGAGATGTTGAGCAATAGCAGACTTGCGAGTATCGTTCTTTTTGACTGCAGCAATGTGTTCTTTAATTCTGCAGGCAATAGTGCGCTTGGTCTGCCCTATGTAAGAACTGCCACAACTGCACTCAACTTTGTACACACCAGGTTTTTCCAGAGGAAAATTGTCCTTAGGTGACCGCAAGAACTGTGCAATTTTCCTGTGTGGGGTGAAGATAGTTTTTACAGAGTAATTGTTTAGTATTTTAGAGATCTTATCTGTCACTCCCTTTACGTACGGCATAAACGCTGGTTGTCTCTCTACGCGATGAGTGAGGTGCTTGGGTTTTGCATCCCGTTTATTAACGTTAACTCGGTAACCATTTCTCCTCAGGACTCTCTGAACATGGTTCAACTCCTGTACAAGATGAGAGGAGTCACACAAAGCGTGTGCTCGATTGGTTAGTGATGTTACGACCGAGTTTAACTGTCTGGGATGATGGTGTGAGCTCGCATGCAAGTAACGATCTGTATGCGTCGGTTTCCTATAGACAGAGTGTCCCAGCATACCCTCGGCTCCAACCTTCAAGCTCACATCAAGAAATGCAATACCCCTATCTTTTTCCATTTCCAATGTGAACGACATGGATCGATGCACGCTGTTCAGGTGTCGTAACAACAGATCAGCTTCCTCCTTGCTACCCTTTATTACGCAGAACACGTCATCCACGTACCTCTTCCAAATTTTAACGGGAACTGGGGGCGCAGCGAGGGCTTTATGCTCAAAGTGTTCCATCCAGATGTTAGCCACAACTGGTGCCACTGGACTGCCCATCGCTACTCCCTCTGCCTGTATGTAATATTGCCCGCGAAACAGAAAATAATTTGTAGTGAGGCAGTGTTCGAGAAGCTTCACGTATTCTAATGGGATACCATTCTCCTGCATCATATTTCGTACTACCTCAATGCTGTCAGTTACAGGTACATTAGTGAACAGTGACTCTACGTCAAAACTGACCATCACTTCATCTGGTTCAATCCTAATGTCCTGTACAATCTCAATAAAATGGCGAGAGTCCTTCACATACGATTCCGTCCGCCCAACCAACTGTTGCAGCACCTTCGCGACGTGTTTTGCCAAATCGTACGTGGGTGAATCAATCTGACTTACAATGGGCCGTAAGGGAGAATTAACTTTGTGTATTTTCGGCAAACCATATATTTTAGGCGATAGAACATTTCTGGGTCGCAATAGAAACTTCACCGTATCCTCAGTTAATACCTGTTCACACTCCTTGACCAGTGTCAATGTGGCACGATTGTACCGGGCTGTAGGATCGTAATTTACCTTTTTATAGGTTGCTTCATCACTCAGCAGTCCATTTATCTTGCTCTCATAATCGCTGACATCTATAACTACTGTGGCATTGCCCTTGTCTGCCTTCAAGGTCAAAATGTCAGGATTAGACCGCAGGTCGTTCAGAGCTTCCCATTCCTCCTTACTTATATTACTCCGAGGTAGTTTTGCGTGCCTCAGGACTACAGCAACATCTTGTCGCAATGCGTCAGCATCATGAGTTGGGATCTTATTACGCCTAATTACCTCTTCAGTACTTCCTATCACCTCTTCAAAAGGTATACGCTTCGGAGTAGGAGCAAAATTCAGACCCTTCTTTAATACATTAAGTGTAGGCTCTGTCAACTCAGCGCTGGATAAATTGATAACCGTTCGAGTTTCATTCGAGCTCATCGCGTAGAGAGACAACCAGCGTTTATGCCGTACGTAAAGGGAGTGACAGATAAGATCTCTAAAATACTAAACAATTACTCTGTAAAAACTATCTTCACCCCACACAGGAAAATTGCACAGTTCTTGCGGTCACCTAAGGACAATTTTCCTCTGGAAAAACCTGGTGTGTACAAAGTTGAGTGCAGTTGTGGCAGTTCTTACATAGGGCAGACCAAGCGCACTATTGCCTGCAGAATTAAAGAACACATTGCTGCAGTCAAAAAGAACGATACTCGCAAGTCTGCTATTGCTCAACATCTCATTGAGTCGGGTGCAAATCATTGGATCGAGTTGCATAGTCCTAAGGTAATTTCGACGGAACGCCACTACATACCGAGATTGGTAAGAGAAGCCATTGAGATTCACAAATATAAAAATTTCAATCGTGAGGATGGCTTCAAACTATCTAATGTATGGAATCCAGTGATTTGTTTGTGTAAAAAACCGGTGAAGTCAGAATTGAACAAACGTAGTGACACTGTGAGTATAGTGTGTTTGGACAGACCATCGAGTGTGAACGCGACCAGTGGTAACGCTGAAAGTGAACGCAGCCGACGCGCGCGAAGGAGGGTAGATCGCGCGCTGTCTATACAACTTTAACATCCACCCGCCTTCGTCAGTTTTCCGTGATCATGATGCATGCAACTGCGTCGAAATATCGGGAGCTCGACAAAAATCAAAAAGGTAATCACGGTCTATATCCCGGTCAATATAAGTCTAATGAAAATAACCGTGAATCATTCAAAACTCTTAACTTTATAGTAATTTTGTTCAACCCTGCGTGACCTTGCGCAGTAGAGACTACCCGCATCGACCTGCCGGAGATTAACTACTGAGTATTCTTTATACTGTGCTACCGAGAAGGCTAAGAGATTGTCAAACCCTTATGCAGCAGCGATTGCAGCGCCACCTATCTATGATGTTATATATGCACATCTGATACTTAAAGCTATCGCTCCTTATATTTCTAATCTCCATAGTTATTTTAATCGTCAAACTTCGAAGAAATGATGACGTTTACTTAAACCTTACAGAGGGCAGGGCTATCAAAATCGTTGCGGACTTATCTTGGGCTGGCTTTAGTAAAGGGCGTCTGCAACTCATTACTTTAGTAGGGGTGCTAAAACCAGGTAAGCAACCCTACTCTTGAAATAACAGCTAAATAGTAACATTTTCATATTCTATCATTTTCAGTTACTAAATCTTGAAAACAAAGTAAACATATACAAAAAATAAACTTTGAGTTTGGTCCCAACTGATTTTTGTGCCCTACAACGACGTTCCATATGCCCTGTATATTGTTAAAGGTAAGTCTGAAATTCTACCTAAGCTGCTCTCTGCAATCCACTGGGCAATTTTTTTATCGTGCATTATTTGATGTTCGAGACGTAACTTTGACTGGACTTCATTTGTTTCCAGGCACGCAACTATGGTCGCGCGATAAATGATAAAACATCTGACCGGTCCCTATCGCACTATTTGTAAGTGCGATAGGGACGGCCAGATGTGGTATCATTTATCGCGCGACCATACTTGCCTGCCAGGTATACTCAAGTAGTTAAGTTTTATATTACCTTAAGTTAGGGTGATATATGAAAATTAACATTTAAGTACTGATGATAAGCAAAGTATGTAACTTATAAAAATAACTACTTACAGTCTTATTGGAAGAAGACCTGGGTGGCTAGCCGAATGGCACAATCGCTCACGAAACGCTCACGAAACGAAGCGCTAGTAGATATCTATCTCTATCGCGCTTGCGTATTGGCGCGACAGAGCCAGCGGCGTATCGCTTTCGTTTGGCGTCGGAGAAATGCCATTCGGCTACGGGGCCTGGTGGATTTTTTGATTTTTTTGGTTAAAGACACGTCACCTTAGACCAACCTTAGACACACACAGATACACAATGTTATAGTAGTATACTAGTGATCAAATTACAAATCGTCACTATTGGGTTGGCACAAAAGTAATGAGACACTTGGTTTACGTTTTATATTTTTTATTATTATTACAATACAAAAAGCTTAGTCGATGATGTAATCACCATTAGCATCTATGACTTCTTGCCAACGATCCGGCAAAGTTTGGATGCCTTTCGCCCAGAACTCTGATGGCTGTGCCTCGAAAAAGTTGTTCAACTCCACCTGTACATCATGGAAATCATTGAATTGTTTACCCCGCAAATGTCGTTTCAGGGCTCTAAACAAATGAAAGTCTGATGGTGCGAGGTCTGGAGAATAAGGTGTGTGGGGTATCGTCTCCCAGCCCAAGTTCTGCAGCTGTTGGCGAACGGTAGATGCGACATGAGGTCGAGCGTTATCATGTAGTAAAATTACAGTGGCTCGTCTTCGTCGTTTTTTCTTGATAGCAGAAGATAGTTCGGTGAGCTGTGTTGAATATTTTTTAGCGGTTACAGTTTCATTTTGTAATAGTTCATGAAACAGCATGCCTTGCGAGTCCCAGAAACAACAAAGCAAAACTTTTAAGCGGTTCTTTTGACTCAGCTTCGGTTGAGTTGGTGGCGTTTCTTCTCGAGGCAGCCAAAAAGCACGACGTGTATCGTTCTCATAATAAATCCATGATTCATCTCCCGTAACCAGATCAGTCAAAAACTCTTTACGTCGGGGTCGCAGCAAAAGTGATTGACAAATGGCGACACGGACTGCACGACTGGCGTCGGTAAGGATGTGCGGTACCCATCGAGCCAAAACTTTTCGATACCCAAGCTCATGCAGATGGTATTCCACAGCGTGGTGACTGCAGTTAAGTGCTTCCGCTAATTCACGAGTAGTAGCATCAGGATTCGACTGTAGTTCGCGGCGTAAATCGTCATCATTGAATGCAGGTGGTCGCCCTGAGCGTGACTGACTTTCAAGGCTCCTGTCTCCTGATTTAAAACGGTTTAAACCATCTGGACACCGTGGCATGGCTT
The DNA here is from genome assembly GCF_023078275.1 of Leguminivora glycinivorella. NCBI lineage: Eukaryota > Metazoa > Arthropoda > Insecta > Lepidoptera > Tortricidae > Leguminivora > Leguminivora glycinivorella. The sequence continues at coordinate 17,747,679 of NC_062978.1, forward strand.
GTACTTCCAGCGCCCAATGCAGTGTTGATATTGTCAGCCGCAGCCCGCGCACTGTGGCCTAACAAGTACACGTATAAGTAAAGTGTTCGAACTTGTCGCTCGTCCATTTTATTTCAATCTAACTAAACCAATCACGAGGGCGGCTTTATATACCCTCACATTAGAAGTACCTAGAATGTTCTACAACATACTAGAATATTATCGAAAACAATTAACTTAAGAAAGGAAATGTATAGAGTTTTGTAGAGTGTGTCATTACTTTTGTGCCAACCCAATACTTTGAAAAAATCTCGTATCTCACACTGCTCCTCAAAGTTAAAACGCAGTAAGTCTATATGCATTGTATACATACTTATTACATTTTTCTTTTCATTGACAGAAGAAGTTTTTTTCAAAGTAGTGACGAAATTACAAATTTAATCATTTATTCAGCAAATAGGCCACAGGGGCACTTTTACACGTCAATATACAAGTTGAACTGAAATTACAATTGATAATACTAATTCTAAGTTCTACCTAAAGTATAACGCTGCTACAATGATTAGAGATGTATAAGGTCTCTAAATGACGATTTTCAACTAAAAACTACAAATAATATTATAGAACAGTACAAATACAAAAAAAAAAGTCTAAAATTACATTAGAGATGCAAATGACTCTAAATGTCACAACTATACTTAATATATCCTTAGAGATGTATAGGGTCTCCAAGAGTAAAATACATGATCCATGTTAAAAGCGGGATACTGCTAGGAATAGACACTGCAAAACATTTTCAATTTAAAAACAAACCTTAATTGAGGATAGTTACATCGCTTTGAGATGAAATCCGGCGATGCACTGGGTTCGAAGCAATAAATGCAAAATAATTGGAAAACGTGTACTCAAATTCCACCCTTTGAATGTACAATGTTAATGTTTTATTTTATCCAATTAAGCGTGCTTCGTCCTATTTTTAAACATAGTTTTAATTTGATTGTACATAGTTCAATTAAATGACATCACTATATTACGATATTCTATGGTTTTCAGTTTGAGCTGATGCTACATTCTGGCAGCAGAACATTACAATAATACTCGCTATTACATTTTTTACGCAACAGTGAATCAAAATCAATAAACAGATTATCGCTCCCCCAAAACGTAAACATAGCGCACATTTAAAAACTTCTTTCTGCACCATTGCATAGAAAGAGGCCGAACTCGCGATAGCGCGACCTGGCACGTTAGACGGCGGTACCAAGCCCGCCGTTCAGTGCAACCACGACTTTTGACAAACATGGCTCGCCCCTTGACAGATCGAAATGGCGGCGAAGAAAATTGGTTAAACCACCACCAGACGATGACAACGATTGCGCCAGTCTTGCGTGGCTGCTTAGCTTTAGACTAGATGAGTTTGTGAACGTGAAAGTGCCGGATGACGAGCCGGGAGTGGAGCTTGAGCCGCCTGCGGTGAGGAAGCCCCCTTTCACGTACCCGGAGCTGATCGAGCGGGCTCTGAGGGAGAAAGGAGAGCTGACGGTGTCTGCCATTTACCAATGGATCTCGTAAGTGTTTCATAAGCATACGAAATTGAAGAGTTTTGAATGATTTGCAGTTGTTATCATTAGACTTATATTGACCGGGAAATAGACCGTGATTGGGTTTTTGATTTTTGCCGAACTCCCGATATTTCGACGCAGTTCCATGCATCATCATCACGCAAAACTCCGGTTTACCTTACTTTGTAAACTTTGTTGTTGAAAAGATGCATATGTCTAATTACTAATGGACTTATTTGACGATTATTACAAATTAGGCGTAGACTGATTTTGCTAGGAAATCAGTTTTCTTAAGGGTCTGCAATATGTTACTATCTTATTCTTGAAACCAGGAACTACAAAGATTGCTCTGAAGCTACTTACAATGGAATAATGTATAAGTATGCCAGTAATTAGTTAAAATTGTGCCTCCGATGAAATATTTAAAAATACAGCAAAAAATGATCATACAAAACTTGTATATAGGTATTAATAATAAAATTAAATTCGGGCCTAAATATAGGTCCTGTCATTGTATGTGTAAAATTCCATTATAGTACCGCATTTTAGAATCCCAATTTGTATATCTTTTTTAGTTTTTAGGGTTCCGTATTTATTTTTCGATGCTTTTTCGAATATTTCATTCTCAAAAATGCGAAATATAAAATAAAAACACATTCCTGCATTACAAGACATACATACGGTCACGCCTGTTTCCCAGAGGGGTAGGCAGAGATCAAGGATTTCCATTTACTTCGATTCTGACAAACGTTTCTCATACACGCTCGTCGGTTTCGAGTACTTCTAACCTGGCTTTTTTGCAATATTTCCCCGATTTGGTCGAGAAAAGTTCGCCTAGGTCTTCCACTTCCAACTGACCCTTCCATTCTTTTTTCATACACTTTCCTCGTTAATCTCCTCTCATTCATCCTCTTTTCATGCCCAAACCACAACATAAAAATACCTACATAAAAATACCGTTTAAAATGTTCATTTTCAATCACCTCTAACCGGCTTAGTGGATGTAAATGAAATCCAACATACAGGTACTTCACCGGATTAAAATATACCTATTAAATATTTTTTGTCAGGAGATTATTGCATTGTAAATGTAAAGGGTTTAAAAAAGGACACAACTTTTAATGATTCCAGTTTAAATCTTAGCTAGCATAAAGAAAATAGCTAAGATAAAGTTCGTGTCATCCAAGACGACGCCCATTTTTTGTCAAATCTAAGTAATCATAGAAGTAAAATTGCGAAGAACTGTTTTAGTATTGGGAAGTCCGATTAATTGAGGTGGCCAGAATGCGAAACAACTAAATGCGTGAAAACAAAATAACACAGTTCATCTAAATGTTTATGTAGGTAGGTACTTATTTGTTTTAGCGCACTTGCTGGTATCAATATTTATTGGTACCCTAGCCAGCAAAAGTTCCAATATTGAACCGCTTAGAATTGCCCTGACAATCCTTGTACCACTCGTGAATTTTATTTCCATAAAAATGAAATATATTAATACCTATTCCCAAGTATCTAACGAAATTGAATTAAAAAGGGATTTCTCGCGATCTGCCTAGAAATAAAATATTGGGTCTAGACGAAAGGGATCTTCAAATTCAATTTCCTTGCCTTCTATTATGTTAGATTGAAATAGAGCACGGCCTACATGTTTAATAGTTTAACAACCTCCGTCAACTTGTATAGAGGTCTCTATGGCCACGGCTATCCAAATGAATTGAATAGATTAATGTAGGTCCTTACCTATACAGTGTGTCATCCAAGATCAGGGTTACTTGGTTCGTGTTGTCATGTCACTAAAGACAAATTTGAGCGTTATTAGAATGGCATAATTTTATATTTTGATTGAACACTGACGGCTCCATTCCGATTTTAATACAGTTTATGTACGTCAAAATAATCATGCACCGAATATGTCACTATAAAAATAATGTTCCCGTTGTTGATGTTATCTATATAAAAATCGACACTGACACATGGTTGGCTATGGCTTGGATGAAATGGCACAGGCACAACGTGCGATCCCCGAATGCCTCTTAGGCTGAAGGGGGAAATTTATAAATCTGTTATCTGGTCTTGTATGGTGTCATACTTTCTAGCGGTGACATGGTATCGTATGGAATCCAAAGCTACATCAAAAAAATTAACGAAAATTGTTCTAAATTGTACGCTTATTAAAAAAAAAGTACTACACGCATTTACAAGAAAACAATGATCAATATGTCACCGCCAGAGAGAATTCTTTCTGGCGGGAGCTATCTATTTCACTATGTAACAGTCCACTTTTCAGCTTTTTTATGAATCAGAAAAAATGTACGAGAATTGTACTAAGCTGTCCGATACTTAAAAAAAAATAACTACGCGTATTTACAAGAAAACAATGATTTATATGTCACCGCTAGGAAGCAAACTTTCTGGCGGGCGCTATCTATTTCACTATGTAACAGTCCAGTTTTCAGCTTTTTTATGAATCAGAAAAAATGTACGAGAATTGTACTAAACTGACCGATACTTAAAAAAAATAACTACACGTATTTACAAGAAAACAATGATGTATATGTCACCGCTAGGAAGCATACTTTCTGGCGGGCGCTATCTATTTCACTATGTAACAGTACAGTTTTCAACTTTCTTGTAAATCAGAAAATATGTACGAGAATTGTTCTAAATTACACGACAATCTTAAAAAATGTACTTTACATATTTACAAGAAATTTCACCACGCCAACTGGTAGTACGGTCAGCTACATAAGGTAAATATATTTACCTGTATTCAATTTTGACCTGCGTTCTTCCCAAGTAATAAGTTTCGATATGTATTGATATTTATAGACGAGACTGTAAAGGCTCATTTGATTCTTCGAAAACAGATAGCAAAATTGCGTTTTATCCACAAGAGTGCAAAGTAATTTCATATAAATTTTAACTTGACGAAGATAATTATATATATAACCATTATGCAATAGGCCAATGGTGCCCCTGACATGTGTAGAAATAATTACAAGTTTGTTCTAATAAATTGTTATAGATTACTGCTATGTTACTATGCAACAAAAACACACGCACGGTAGCACACTGCGAAGGCCAAGTTCCAGCAACAGGCGGCGCACATACTGTGCACTATTTACACGAACCGTTTCGACCCACTTTTGACCCCCTGTAGCTCAGTTCCTATCGGCTAATTGTTCGCCTAAATTAGGGTTAAAATCCAATCCAATGCCATGTTTAGATGCACTTTAAAATCGATCATAATCATCTTCATCAACAGCCGGGTCCACTGGTAAACATTTGCCATTCTCAAGACTCGCCAGCGCTACCACACGCAGTCCTCCATTCCTGTATACTTCTAAATTTGAACTTTGCAGGTTAATTTAATTATTTGTATAAATAGATTCATTTAATCTTATAAATAATTACGTGCAGCATGAAAACCTGCCAAGGTCAAATTTAGAAGTATTCTGAAACGGAGAACTGTGTGTGGTGGCGACTCTTGGGAATTTCATACATTCAGAACGCACAAATGCATTGTCACTTCATAGTTCATCCGCCAGTAAATTTCACAAACGTCATTTCGGTCACTTAAAAAAAGATAATTAATAAATAATAAGAAATAAAAACAAACGAGCCACCTTTCCAAGATCGTTATAAAGTATTCTATCAGGAAAACTTTACCTGCCCAATTAGCCGATAGGAACTTGGCCCTCTTTTTAACAGGTATGTTTTTGGTGGGTAGCACGCCGCCCTTACACCTGTGAGTTTTACCGCTTACGTAAGCGACTTATGTAAAACTTTCAAATGTTAATGGTTTTTGTAAGCAGCTTACGGTAAGTTTTAACTACTTTCGTAAGCTGAAAACTTTCAAGTGTATACGAGTTTGCTTACAGAAGCGACTCAGCTTATCGAAATAAACTGATAAGTTTTGGCCTTACGAACTAGGGCGGTCGTTTTTTTCGAGAATGATGACTTACAGGTGTAAAGGCGGCCTAAATGAAATCCATCAATTTATTCATAATTTATGATTCAAAATCATCATTATTTTATACACAGGTAAATTTTATCAGCAAGCAAATATCAAGTTAAAATTTGTATGAAATTACTTTGCACTCTTGTGGATAATACGCAATTTTGCTATCTGTTTTCGAAGAATCAAATGAGCCTTTACAGTCTCGTCTATAAATATCTATACATATCGAAACTTATTACTTGGGAAGAACGCAGGTCAAAATTGAATACAGGTAAATATATTTACCTTATGTAGCTGACCGTACCAGTTGGCGTGGTGAAATTTCTTGTAAATATGTGAAGTACATTTTTTAAGATTGTCGTGTAATTTAGAACAATTCTCGTACATATTTTCTGATTTACAAGAAAGTTGAAAACTGTCCTGTTACATAGTGAAATAGATAGCGCCCGCCAGAAAGTATGCTTCCTAGCGGTGACATATACATCATTGTTTTCTTGTAAATACGTGTAGTTATTTTTTTTTAAGTATCGGTCAGTTTAATACAATTCTCGTACATTTTTTCTGATTCATAAAAAAGCTGAAAACTGGACTGTTACATAGTGAAATAGATAGCGCCCGCCAGAAAGTTTGCTTCCTAGCGGTGACATATAAATCATTGTTTTCTTGTAAATACGTGTAGTTATTTTTTTTTTAAAGTATCGGACAGCTTAGTACAATTCTCGTACATATTTTCTGATTTACAAGAAAGTTGAAAACTGTACTGTTACATAGTGAAATAGATAGCGCCCGCCAGAAAGTATGCTTCCTAGCGGTGACATATACATCATTGTTTTCTTGTAAATGCGTGTAGTACTTTTTTTTTAATAAGCGTACAATTTAGAACAATTTTCGTACATTTTTTTGATGTAGCTTTGAATTTCATACGATACCATGTCACCGCTAGAAAGTATGACACCTTGTATGGAAGTGAGTGCTGGACCAATAAGAAGAATCAGAGAAGACTACATGTGAATGAAATGAGAATATTGCGAATATTGCGTGTGGTGGGACAAGACGGGATAGGATTCGGAATGAGTACGAGTATATAAGAGGAACCCTGAGAGTAGCGCCAGTGACAGAGAAGGTGAGAGAAAGTAGATTAGCATGCATGGTATGGGCATGTAATGATGAAAGCAATGTTATAATGCGACGACCGGTCTGGCTCAGTCGGTAGTGACCCTGCCTGCTAAGCCACGGTCCTGTGTTCGAATCCCGGTTAGGGCATTTATTTGTGTGATGAGCACATATATTTGTTCCTGAATCATGGATGTTTTCTATGTATATAACTATGTATTTATCTATTTAACCCTTAAATGCATGACCTTGACAAAGATTCATTCAAATTTGAATTTTGACATGCAGTCAATAGAGTCAAAAATGCATGATGCATATATACATCACTATGAATTTAAGGGTTAAGTATGTATATCGTCGCTTAGCACCCATAGCTTTGCTTAGTTTGTGGCTAAGTAGCTCTCATGATCTGTGTAAGGTGTAACCCAATATTTACTTAAAATATATACTTAAAAAACGAGTGGTAAATATGAAGGATGGATACAAGGGTAGTGAAAGCTAGGCCTCAGAAAAAAATGATGGAATGTGTGAACAATGATATGAGTGAAAAAATAGTATGGAAATGACGGCTGATAGAGAGGAACGGAGGAAGATCTGTTGCGCCGACCCCAAATAATGGGAAAAGGGTAAGGGAATTATTTATGTATTTATTTATTTATTTTAGGAACACCAACAGCTAAAAATAACATAATGCTAATTTAAATAATAACACAAAGCCAATTACCAACAAGACAATTATATTATGATGACATCTTGGCTAACCACTCCGATATCCAATCTCCTTCACACGTAATCGTCACGAGCACGGTGATTACGTGAAATTAGAATTGTAATCACGGTATAAGTTGATAAGCCCCGTATCAGGCTGATTTGATACCGGGATTCCGCTACCGAACCGTGAAAAGGGAACTTTTATTAATATCGACGGGGCGATATATCTTTATAACTGCGATTATTAATATTGTTATAGGTAGCTTTAGTTATATTTAATTCAATGTAGCGATCATTGATAGATAAGAGTATTTGGTGTTTCATTACTTAAGAGTATTTAATAAGATACAAATTGAGAAGTGTTTTTTCAGAAAGGGTTCTCTATGTCAGGCCTCAAATCAGTTACAGATGTAGTGCGAAAAGGTTTGCCTTCGTATTGTTCCGGAAACGTTCGTATTTGTCATGCTAGTTCAGTCAACGTCAGTACATCTTGTACTGAGGCTGAATGAAACAGCATGACACGTTCGTACTTTTCCGTAACACTATTGTTTGCCTTCCTATGAAGGCAAATTTTTTCGCACTACAACTGTACGAGATATCCACCGTTTCTGCAACGGGAACCCTTCATAATGAACCTGACTAGTAACTTGTCGTACCCTAATTTATCCTGACATTCCTGACCTAGCCTGTTGAGCCCAAACACCAATTAAAGTGATAGGTACAGTCAACCAATTGGAACCCTAGGCCACTCTACAACCATGTCAAATTGACAAGCAGCAAGAGATTTCTTACAATCTGATTTATAGCGTCACTATGACATAGTTCTACAGTGGCCTAGGGTTCCAATTGGTTGACTGTACGTTAAATATTGTTTCAATTAACGACGTGAAATGAATAGTTTTTTGTTTAGAATTTTACAGATTGTGAAATCAATTGTTAAGCACCGGTTCGGCAGCAGAAGATGGATGTGGATTGTGGATGTGTGCATTATACATAAGTGTTGCCTGTTTAGTGTTTAGACTCAGTGGTATCTTTGATACATTTTTACAGTTCCTTCTGTCAAACAGGCGTGAAGCCAAAGCCTTAAAAACGAAATTCATTTATTTAAGCAATTATTGCCCTACACCCCAATCCCAATCAGTTTCTTTTGCTCTGCTTATTACCTAGTTAGTATAAGGAAGTGTATTAATATAAGTGAATGAATAATAAAATTAGTTTAGTGCAATTTGAATGGTAAAATAATAATAATGGTAAATGGCGTATTGGTAAGAGTAACTACATTTTTTTTATTAGAGAGACCCATAGTAGGGTTTCGTTGTCGTGGCACAAGTGAATGTCAATTTAAGCACCTAAGTTTCATTGCTATGTGGAAAATTCCGAATGCGGGCATTATTTTTTAAGAAGTACCTAGTTATAGATAAGATGTTGTCTAAACAAAGATATTGGACGCAAAGCCACGTCACGATACCGGGAATGACAACATGACGTGCGATACCCGTGCCAGGTACGGCATCGATTCGCCACGTATCGGAGCCCACGCTCGCAACAGACACGAGATAGGACAAACAAGCGGGCTCATTCTTGTTCGGATATTGCTAACGTTTTGACGAACTCTGTTAACCTTTGGGAAGCTAACACCTAGAGGTATAGTTGTGATATTCCAGACATTCTCCTCCTTATATGGGGTATGTTCTTGTGCGAGATATTCCCCATATAATAACCTAGCCACAAAATTAAAATTTTGAAAAAACCCCCTACAGCAACATAGTAAACCGATTTCTGAAATATGGCTAAGAACACTCCCGACTAACTCAGCTTTCAAACAAAAAAAAACTAAATCGAAATCGGTTCATCCGTTCGGGAGCTACGATGCCTGACTGTAGTGGCAGTTCCCAAAAATAGCGTAGACCAGTAAACGCTTTAAAATCACGGAGTATAACCAGCGGGCGTAGCACACTAGTTCGATAAACTTTGTCGTGTCGGTGCGTCCCTATAGCACATACAAATAGTGCGAAAAGGTCGGCCTGACGTTATATCGTTTATTTCGTGACCATGTTTGTTTGCCTGGAGATTCACTCAGTTCAAAATTAAAAAACTCTTTTTCAGTAGAAGGTCCATTATACCTTGACACAACGACTTAAAACAAAACCAAAATGAAAGCGCAAGCCTCAGTACGAAATTAACTCTATAAGTTGAAATTGATGAAAAACCGAAACCTATACTTTGTACTTTTGGCACTTGAAAAAAGTGTAAACAAACCGGAGCCGTCAAATTTGACAGATCCAGGGATAGTTAACCTTTTAAGGCCAGAAACCTTTTTCTTTAAAATTTAGCTTAAAACCAATATTTCGTAAAAAGTCATAATTTTTCGTTGGTAAACTTCGGGAGATAAGGGGGAATGGTATTTTATTTTTTACATTTTCCTTCATAATTCTTTTTATATTCCACTACAAAAACATTATAAAAATAGTTTTGATATGTACAATTTGAGCTTTTTCTAACGATACCCCACTTGACCTAGTAACTTGACATTTACGGTTTGCCCCCCTTCCATTTTGGCCGTTTTCTACAATTAATATTAATATATTTTTAAAAATAATAGTTTCAGCTTGTAGAGGTTTAAAGTATTCATAACTGTTCCAAATTTCAAATCGATAGCGTAAGTAGTTCTCGAGATATTTAGAAATGTGACAGACATACAGACAGACGGACAGAGCGTCGCCATAAGGGTTCCTTTTGTACCTTTTTGGTACGGAACCATAAAAAACATCATATAGCAATCATCATTTCATACGGAGAAACGGAAGCTCTAAAACACAAATATCGAACTCGGAACAGATGATGATGATGATGATGATTGATAACAAGTAATGGCAAATGTCAGACAGATAAAATTAAAAATCGCGTAAGGTGTACTACCTTTATATTTTAGTACAATTAGTACGTTTTCACATTATCCGATCCGATATCGGATGTAGAACAGATATCCCATACATTACAGGCGCCAATCTGGGATTTTTCCATCGAAATCCTTCCGACATCCGATATCGGATCGGATAATGTGAAACCGGAGTTACACCCAGATTAAAATGCAACCATGAGTTTTAAACCTCTGCAAAATTAGGTACTTTTTAGGGTTCCGTAGTCAACTAGGAACCCTTATAGTTTCGCCATGTCTGTCTGTCCGTCCGTCCGTCCGTCCGTCCGTCCGTCCGTCCGTCCGTCCGTCCGTCCGTCCGTCCGTCCGTCCGTCCGTCCGTCCGTCCGTCCGTCCGTCCGTCCGTCCGTCCGTCCGTCCGCGGATAATCTCAGTAACCGTTAGCACTAGAAAGCTGAAATTTGGTACCAATATGTATATCAATCACGCCAACAAAGTGCAAAAATAAAAAATGGAAAAAAATGTTTTATTAGGGTACCCCCCCTATATGTAAAGTGGGGGCTGATATTTTTTTTCATTCCAACCCCAACGTGTGATATATTGTTGGATAGGTATTTAAAAATTAATAAGGGTTTTCTAAGATCATTTTTTGATAATATTAATATTTTCGGAAATAATCGCTCCTAAAGGAAAATAAAGTGCGTCCCCCCCCCTCTAACTTTTGAACTATAAGTTTAAAAAATATGAAAAAAATCACAAAAGTAGAACTTTATAAAGACTTTCTAGGAAAATTATTTTGAACTTGATAGGTTCAGTAGTTTTTGAGAAAAATACGGAAAACTACGGAACCCTACACTGAGCGTGGCCCGACACGCTCTTGGCCGGTTTTTTGGTTGATGATTCCCTGTAGAAAATAATAATATTCATTAAATGTAATGACGGTAGGTTTGTATTAGTGAAGGTGTATACGTTTCGTCAAATTAAACGAAATTACATGTTAGTGGAATGAAATGGAAAATAGTAGTGAGCTCAATTATTTTTAAATAGAGAAAAAAATTCAGGAACCAAACGTTACCTAATAAACAACCCTCAAATTTGACAGCTCAGGTTTGTTTACACTTTTTTCAAGTGCCAAAAGTACAGGGTATAGGGTTTTAGGGTTATCTTCATACAGTCAAGTGCAAATATATATAATAACTTTAAAGAAAGAATGATTTGTTTATAAATCGATATTCTGTTTTACTAATTATTTCTACAGGTTGTTTATTCGTCATTGATTATTACTCACTAGTTATTTTATTGTTTTATATTTAAACTGTGAATATCTTTCAAATTTGAGCGTGACGTTGCCTTATACTTATTCACGTGAATATGCATATATAAGATTTTAAGGCTCGCACAGACTGATAATATAATCGTGTTAATATGTTTTGGAATGTAAAGATGTGTGTGCACTCGACCGTACTAGACCAGCAGCTGGCCCGCGTGATCGGTGAGAGGGGACGAGGCAAATTGGGGCGATTAGTAAGCTCACACAGGTGTAAGTGCCACCGACGAGCATTGTGCCCTGTTCACATCTATCCGGGTCACCAAAGGGTAATCATAGTAGCTTTGTATTTTGTATAATTTATTGAAATTATTTTTTTTTATAAATACTTTTGCGTCTTAAATTGTATCTTGTTATTTAATGCATGTTAATTATAAGATGTAATGTTTTGATAAGAAGTGGTCCGCCGAGTTTCTTGCCGGTTCCATAGTGGATACCCCCTTCCAACTGAGGGGGGACTGAAATCTTCTCGAGGCTGAGGCGTAGGGTTAGAGCCGGCATAGCTTTATTTGACGTTCATATGCGCATTGTAATATGCCTACTTGGAAAAATAAATATTTCATTTCATTTCACCCAGTACTGTCACCGGCAAAATCATCGTACAAAAAAAAATAGTACGTGGAGTCCCTCCGCGCGGAAGAAGTGAAACTTCGTAATGTGTTATTTTTCAACATTCGTGTTGGCGTTAAACGTTTAACGCTGTCAGTTGGAAGTCGCATTAGAAGTTTCACTTCAACAAGGCTGTATAAATATCTGACGGCTCTAGAAATAAGATTGTGTTTTTGCAGCCTTCGTGACTGTACACGGTATCCTGTACGTGCGTGGGTATCTAGGGTACGGGTTGTAGGGTACAGGGTTATCTTATACCTAGCTGGCACTGTCTCGCCAATACAAAAGAGGGATAGAGAACGTTACCCTGAAATCAGAAATCGTTTATTGCGAACCATGGAATGCAGGAGGGCGAAAGGGCATTGCAAAGTATCTTAAAGCTGGCTAGGTTACAATTTTATTATAGGTACCTACCTATTTAATTACTCGTAAAAAGGTAACAATTATAAATGATCGCATCCAGTACGTTCCAATATTCGTCTCTCATAATATGGGCTACTATACCTACTCGTAAAAGTGGGCCACACAGCCATGTAGCCACACAACTTTTCATAGAAACACGTCCAAGAAACAAACAAGTCGCGGCGAAAAATCGCCCGTGTGCGCATGCTCTAACTCGAATAAATTTATTACTGGATGCGATCACTGGACTGGGGTGTTACTGGAATATATCTGAACGAGGCATGAGGGTTGTGATACGCAATGTTACCTGGCGTCGATGTGTTACTGACTGACGATACTCCTTATCTCGTTGTGATATGGTCTATAAATGGTTAGTTGTATAATAATGTTGCGTTGTATGTGACTTATCAGGTTAACGCGTTAATCGTTTACAAGGGGAACTAGTTGTTACGAGATGTATTGGCATTAGATGTTTTTATGGGAATAGTATGCAAATAAAGGGCCGAGGGTGCGTCGCCAACCTGCTAATACTTACTTACTACCTGGGGCCCATTTCTCGAAGCTACAAGTTACAATTTACAAGTGGTTGTCACTGTCTAATATGACAAGTTGGAAAGAGACTTCCGCTTGTAACTTGCAACTTTCAATTTTGGGAAATGGGCCCCTGAACGATGCAAACGATCATATTAGTGTAACAGTGAACACTAATATGATAGTGATTCAGATATAAATTCGTTTATTATTGTAGCGTTTGCCACCTTGTTGCTAGGCATGGCTAATGTTCTTCAATAAAACAATTGATGAGGTCTTCAACGATGTGTTTATTAATTGGAAAACTAACTTATTTTAATTATAATTAATACATTTCGTGAGGAGTGACATGTTATCTGTATGACGGTCTAGATCCAAGAGGCGGGGTAAGATGTCATGATTGACAGCTAGAGATTCTTAAGGGCGCGTTACACACCACGTCTTAAGGCGGATACACACTCTGCTACACCTTCCCCTTTTAAATTGAAATTTCTTTATCTTACAATGAAACAGAATGATTACTTATAATTCGTTATACAAAATTGCTGTTATACTTTCTAAATGAATAAAGTTAGCTCTATCTTATTAATACTACAGTTAAACATCTCTACACAAATCAGTTTTCAAACAATTAAACAGAATTACTTTATTTCTATATATTTGTACTTTCACTATTTTCAGTCTCTATGGTAATATTTATAAATTGTTTCACAACATTGTAATATACTTTCTAAAATTAATAACGTTAACTATATTTTCTTAATACTACTAGTACATATGAATCACTTTTCTCCCCTTTTACATTAAAAATAAAAATAACCATGAATGTTGCGCCTTCAGCCAACAGTACAGACTCCGGTGGAACACAAAGCTGCGCTACGCGACACGAGGTCGAATATGAAATGATGTTCGTGTGTATTCCACATTGTTCATATCTAAAATATTGTAAGACCTAAAGCCGTTACATTTACAAATCTTCCCTTTTAACCATATATTAGTATTAGGCTCTTTTTTAAACCACACATCTTGTCCCATATAAAAACTCTTTTTAAATTTACTCGTACTATTGTAATACTTAATGTTTCTATTAAGTGACTTTTGGAATTGATAGTCTACATTACTATTCAGCGTTGGCTCTAAATATTTATGATTAACAATAGCTTTAGTTTTAATATTCCTATTCATCATCAGCTGACTCGGGGAGAAACTTGTTCCCGAGACGGGTGATGCCCTGTACTGTAACAACGCTAACCTAAAGTCAGACTTATCTTCGTGACATTTTAATAACATTCTCTTGGCAATCTGTACCCCCATCTCTGCGAACCCGTTTGACTGAGCGTATCTAGGGCTAGAATATGTGAATGTGAAGCCCCACTCTCGAGCAAATTGCAGGCATTCTCTGGAGTCAAATGGCACATGGTCTGACACTACTTCGCTAGGGATGCCCCAATTACAAAAAACATCTGTCAGGCTATTGATTATACATTTGGCACTTTTATTCGATAATAATTTAATATCTAACCATTTAGAATAGTAATCATAAATTATTAAATAACTTTTACTCTTGAATTCCATTATATCAGTAGCTATTTTTTTAAAGGGTAATTTAGGTACTTCATGAGGCAATAAGGGCTCTTTCACATTATTTTTTTTGATATGTCTGACATATAAAGCATCTTCTTACAAATGTATCCAAGTGTTCATCAATTTTTGGCCAATAGTACATATTCCTGGCAATTTGTTTCATTTTAGTTGTGCCGAGGTGCCCTTCATGTAATATTTTCATAAATTTTAAACGCAATGTGTTAGGTATTATTATTCTATGATTTAAAAACACTATGCCTTCGTCTACTGTTATTTCAGATCTTAATTTAAAGTAATATTGCAAATTATCTGACACATGCTTTTTGTCGGGCCATCCATTCTTAGTATATTCAATTAATTTGGATAATTCAATATCATTATTCGTTTCAGTAATTAATTCTTGTTTTTGCTCCGTAGTACACTGCAAGTGACTCGCGAGCCCTACGCAGTGAACCATTTCATTAATATATGGATCGTCTGAGTTATCACACTTAATATATGCACGAGATAATAAATCTGCTATGTACATGTATTTACCTTTCAAATATTTATATTCTATGTTGTATCTTAGTAATCTTAACTTCATTCGTTGGAGCCTAGGGGACGGTACTTCATGAATATGTTTTTTAAGCAAGGACTCTAGTGGTTTATGGTCATTTAATATTGTACATTTTTGTCCATATATGTAGTAGTGATATTTTTGAGTGGACCAGCACACACTAAGCAATTCTTTTTCGATTTGAGAAAAATTTTGTTCAGACGGAGTTAAGCTCCTTGATGCATAAGCCACTGGCTTTCCCTCTTGCATAAGGCAACATCCCAAACCATCCTTAGACGCATCACACTGTATTACTATAGGTATTTTATGATTAAAATTTTGTAAAGTAGGAGCTTCTGTTAATTTATTTTTAATATTTTTGAAAACATCTTCATGAATGTCCGTCCATAACCAGGTCACATCTTTTTTTAACAATAACTGGAGCGGTGATGCAATACTAGCCAAATTCGAAATAAACTTTCTTAGATAATTAACCATTCCGAGGAATATTTGCAACTCTTTTTTATTGGAGGGACTCTTCATATTAGTAATGGCAAGAATCCTTTCCGGATCAATTTTCATGCCTTCCTCGGAAAAAATGTGTCCAAAGTATCTTACTTCTTTTAATTTGTACTGAAATTTCTTTTTATTGAAACGAACATTGTGTTCCTTGGCCCTTTCAAACACTTTGTTCAGTATTGCATCATGCTCTTCCTCTGTGACACCACATATTAATAAATCGTCACAGTACACAATTACACCTGGGATGTCACCAAAGGCAGTTTCACTGTACCTTTGAAAGACCTCCGGGGCTACCGAGATGCCAAAAGGACACCTTAGAAATTTATAACAACCAAATGGGCTGTTAAAAGTGCACAAATCGCTGGAATTTTCAGATAATTTAATATTATAGAACCCATCTGATAAGTCTAAAACTGAAAAGTATTTTTTGTTACACAATTTTGGAACTATTTCATCTAATGTTGGTATCAAGCGATGTTCTCTTATTAAAACTTTATTTAGATCTTTGGGGTCGAGACAAATCCTAAGCGAGCCATCTTTCTTTTCAACAATAACAAGGTTGCTTACGAAACTCCTAGGGTGTGCGACTTCAGCTATTACTTTGTGTTCCACCAGCGTCTTCAGTTTCTCAGCAAGGCGGCCCATCAATGCCTGCGGCACTCGTCGCGGGGGCCGAACTACTGGCTGGACTCCTGGCTGAATTCGCAACTCCAATGGCTCCTTAAACTCCCCGACACCCTGGAATAATTCACCATTCAAATTAACAATATTATCTTTGTTTGAGCACACGGCTCCATTCGTCACAGTATTAATTTCTTGTATTTTTAATAATCCTACTGTTACCAGGGACTTGAAACCCAAGATAGGACGGAAATTTTCTTTAATAATTACAAATTCAACATCAAAACTTTTTTCATCATTTTTAGAATATGTCTTTAAAGTAATGGTGCCCAGTGGGAAGATTTTGCCACCATTGTAGACCTCAATAACTGACCTTGTCTCAGACAACCTGTTTTGAATATCATCATTGACAATTAATTTGAGATCCCTTAATGACAGGACATTAATGCCTGCACCTGTATCACATTTAAATGATACCCTTTTATTTTCAACTCTTAATTTCTCCGTCCACTCATTCTTGGAAAAATCAATGGAATATACTAGTCATAATTCATGTATTTTATTATTAGTATTTGTGTCATTTGTGTTCATTTCATGAACTTGTTTGTTAGGCATATGGCACCCTACACTGAAATGGTTAAATTTCTTAATTTTGAGCACATTTTTCCGAAAGCTGGGCAATTCCTAGGTCCATGCTCAGTCTTACATTTTCTACATAGGTAAAAATTTTTGCTGTACTGATTAGTATTATTGAAAGTCCTATTATTGTTAGTATCAGAATACTTATCTTTGTTATCCGAAGACCGGTGCACTGTGTACTTCGCCTGTACTGCATGCACCTCCGGGTTCTTCAGTGTCTTCATGTGTTCTCTGGAGAGTTCAGCAGAGCGGCATATGTCTACCGCCTTTTCCATGGTCAGTTCTTTTACTTCGAGCAGCTTCTGCTGAGTCCGTTGGTCCCTGATTCCGATGACTATTCTGTCTCGCAGCATCCTGTCCTTTTCTTTGTAGTTACAATTTTCAGCAATTTTCCTGATGGCTGTGTAAAATGCATCAAACGTTTCTCCGTCTTCTTGGTCCCGTTTGTTGAAATTGTAGCTATTAATAACTTCGTTTTGTTTTGGCTTAAAATGTTCGTCAAATAATAGTATTATTTCTTCTAGCTTCGTTTTCTCTTCTGTTTGCAATACATTAAAATACAGTTCTTGCGCTTGTTGCCCGATGCAATTGAGGAGTATAGCCGCTTTTCTCGTTTCTGTCAGTCTTTCGAAGCCCGCAGCGAGTAGAAATATGCGGAAAGATTGTTTAAACCTTAACCATTGTGGCCAACAATTGCTGATGTCATCGAGGTTAAGGCCCTGCGGCATTTTATATTCCACCGCGCATGTCATGCTGTCTACCTCGGCTGCGTCCATTTTCGTAGTTTTCTTTTCGTTATCTTCGTCGTCTGACATTTTTAGTTTCGTACCTTAATATTTTCGTATTCGTACAGGCCGGTGTCCGCCATGTGACTTCGATCTTAATCGAATTTAATCTTCGTAATTGTTCTTCTCCGACTGCGCCATGTAATGTTCTTCAATAAAACAATTGATGAGGTCTTCAACGATGTGTTTATTAATTGGAAAACTAACTTATTTTAATTATAATTAATACATTTCGTGAGGAGTGACATGTTATCTGTATGACGGTCTAGATCCAAGAGGCGGGGTAAGATGTCATGATTGACAGCTAGAGATTCTTAAGGGCGCGTTACACACCACGTCTTAAGGCGGATACACACTCTGCTACAGCCATCAATATTTTAATATTTGCTATTTTGCATTATCTATTATGTCCATGTTTAATTTTATGTTATTTGCTTGTTTTAGTAATAAAGTAAGTAACTAATTAAGGGTAGATCCATTGTAGGTGTTGTTAGTGAGTAAAAAAAATGTATAGACTTTGTTCAAAAATATCCTAATAATAATTATATGGTGACAGCAAGTTAAGAATTCCCTAATAGAAGAGTTCCCTAAGAATATAACTTACACTTCCACCCCAAAATTGAAAGATATTTTTCTCAAATAGTGTTATTGCCTTTAATATTCGTCAGGCGATATCAATAAGAAGTAGCTTGTATTAGATGATAACGAAGCTACCCAAATTAATTACTAATTCCGGTTACTCCTACAAGTAGAGGAAGTGACGGACTATTTTCTGTTTTTAGAGTTACTACTATTTTTGGTAACTCTATATTGAGATATAGTCATAAGGCTGGAGACATACAGAATCTTCGGGTGATATTCCAAATATTATATTAAGATGCCGTCTGTCTGCCACTAAAGACGTAAAATTATAAGTTTAAACCATGAACCTACAATTCTATGGACGAATAACTCCGAAGAAAAACCTGTGATTCTATCATCAACATTGATAGCTTTGTCTATGACATCATCCACTAATCTCCCGTCAGTCGGATCGAGGCGCCCGCCCGTGGCGAAAACATCTTCAGAAAAATAAGAAAATATGCCTACATGCGTTATCAAACTGTGTAAAAATTACAACAATCGAAAGAAAAAAAAATACGGAGTAACTTTTCATGCGTAAATTAATACATTATCACGTTATTATACGTAAAATCACGATAATCATTAATGTTCATAATCATAAACCAACAAACTGCAAAACAAGTACCAGTATTTTTATTAAATAGTGTTCCACACGGTGCAGTGAGTCATTATTTTATAGTTAAAAACAATATATTTCTAAATTTCATGTAAAATAATTAATTTTTGATAAATTAAATGCAGAATTGATTTTCTTTTGACCTGAATTATCATTATTTTGATTTTAAATCGTGTTTGCACATCGCAAACCGTCTGCCATTGCTGGCTTGAGTGTTCCGCCACCAAGCCATAAAAAAAGTTTTAAAAAAATGTCCGCCATTGTTGGGTCACAGCCGGTCTTCAGTGAGGCTCTCTCTGTTTCTATTACTCTATGGTTTATTAAACTCCCAGTATAAGCTCCACATCTGTTTACATGCATACAAATATTCACACCTGATTGCAAGAAGGGTAGGACATACGAATTTCCAATTGCTATAACTATTTATATGTAACTTGCTTTTGCCCACGGCTTCGCTCGCGTTAGAAATATACAAAATGTAGCCTATATAACTTTCCATTCCTTCAACTATCTCCACTTAAAAAAATCACGTCAATTCGTCGCTCCGTTTTGCCGTGAAAGACGGAAAAAGAAACAGACACACACACTTTCCCATTTATAATATTAGTATGGATAAAACAATTGTTTCTTCCACAGTGACCGCTTCCCCTACTACAAAGCCAACGACGAGCGTTGGAAGAACTCCGTACGCCACAACTTGTCTATCAACCCCCACTTCAGGAAGGGGGCGCGGGCCCCCCACGGCGCGGGGCACCTCTGGTCTCTTGCCGCCAACGCCATTGACCTCTTACCTTTGAGGGAGCACAGGGTTTACGAAGAAGTTCATGAAGCGCATATTATTGAATGCCCCAAGGTTAGTATTAAAGTAGGAAAACTAAATACTTGGCGCCATCTGTTGAACGACGTCCGAAACAACAGCCCGTAATTTACTACCTACTTTGTTATATCCTGCTGTTTGTAAGCCAAATAACCGTTTCGTCTGCTTCTATTTATTTCCCAAATACGTTCGATTCGGAACCTTTTAAAGTTAAACGAATTTAAACCACCGGCCTCTGTAAACAGTGCCATGACAATCGTAAATATTTAAACGCAATTTGATGGCGAAATATACTGCCTCTCACTAGATCCTACTTTATCAGGAATTTGATCTTCATATATTTATACATAGTACATACACATATATTCACGGTTGTATACCCAAAAGAGGTAGGCAGAGTATAGGAAACTGTTCCAGTTTAATTGCCAATTCAAATTCAACTAACGGGTTAACATTTTTGTTTAAGTATTTGGTACTGTCAGCTGTAATCATTTTAGTGCACTGCCGTTCCTCAATTTATCATACATACTCGTCGGTTTCGGGTTTTATATAAGCTGGTATTTTTGTAGTAAGTATTTTCCTGATTTGGTAAATAAATAATTCGTTGAGCCTCAGAAGGATGTGCCATCTAATGGTTCTAATTAAAAACTATTAAAATATATTTTTTAAATTTTTCAGGTTATCGTCCTGGACGAGGCGGCGATAGCGGCGGCCAGCATTATTCCTGATCAAGATTTATTCTCCGGCAGTACGAGTGAGTTATTTTTAAGGCTTATTTATTGGTTCCATCAATATTCAGTCTCATCGGGCGGATGGGTAGATGTACCTGGTCGGCATATCTAATTTACAAAATTTCGCGACCTTGAGTTGTTTCAAGACGGGAAAGATATTTGTTTTTTATGATGCAGAAACGTCTGCGAGCGATATTCATATTTTTAAATTAAAGGAAAAATGGAAACATTCACACCTCTGGCAGGACTCGAATCTGCGACGAACGGCTTTGCCAGAGAAGTCGCTATGACTAACTTAGCCAAGCAGGCATAGCAGGTCTGCTGGATGCGTGCGAATGTTTCCATGCCTTCTCTTCAACTCCCAAACGCCTTAAGGTGGTGTATAGCGACATCTACCTATAAGACATAATACTACTCGTAATTCAATTTTAAGTAATATGACAAAAAATAAATAAAGGTTATTTCTTTTCAGTGTTCCTGAATCCGGTGTCGACAGAACAGGTAGTTCGCGAGTGCGGACTCATCACCGTGGACTAATGGGTTCAATTCTGCGAAAACCACAATTGTGCATCAGAGTCACTCCATACATAAATACTTGAACTCATGCCTGTATTCACAAAGAGGATAGGCAGAGCACAGGAAACTGTTCGAGTTTCAGTGCCATTCTTAGCAATTAACGGGTTGAAATAATGAAATTGTGATATTGCCCAAACAGGTTGCTAGCTCACCGCGTACACCAAAATTGAACTCATGTCCCCCAGTTGGCTTATACGACACACACGGGAGGAAAAGGGGTGGTAAAATTCTTACCTGGCACCACACGGGGACAAACTAAAATCAAGTAAAGTCAGTTACAAAGAAATTGGACCCGACCCTGAGTAACGAATCAAAAAGATTTTCGGGAAGTTTTCATTTGTTTTTGTGTATTAGGAACGCCTAATACACAAAAACAAACTAAAACTTTTTGTATGCAAATACTCTGAAATATCTGATGTAGATTTGAGCCGAAAAATAATCTCAGAAAAATTAGCTAGCCAACATGTCAACCGCTTGCGCTCCATCACGAACGACACGTCAATTTCTCTGTCGTACTAAGAAGGAAAGATGATAGAGATAGAGATACAGAATGTTGGCATGTTGGTTAGATAGACTCTTTTCTGTCAGCACAGCTTTTGGTCTGTTACTAAGTTTGATTTTGTGTTGCTGGTCCAACTTAAAATCAGATTATAGGAAGGACATAAACCTACCTGTGTGTAGATATTAAAATTGTGTCAATTTAGGATAGAATAACACGTGAAAAAAATATTTTGTGTATCAGGTTTTATCTGTATAATTGGTTCAGTCATAGATTAAATATAAGAAAATTATACCATTCCATACATTAAAATGCGACCGCCTAAGAACTCGCATACACTACACCACACATAGATGGCGCCACAAAAAATGCCTTGTTGCCATCAATTTTGTGTAGATTGGTGTTAAGTGTCAGTTTCGAGCCATAAATCTATGTCAAAAGACTCAAAAGTTACACTTAACGCCATCTACAAGTATAATCGAAAGCTACAAGGCATTTTTTTTGGCGCCATCTATGTGTGGTGTAGTGTATGCGCGTTCTTAGGCGGTCGCATTTTAATGTATGGGATGGTATGATCTTCTTATATTTAATCTATGGTTTAGCATAATACTGGTGAATTATCAATACACCTTAGACACCGGTACCATTAAAATTGTAATCGTCTGTCGGTAGATGTCGCTTTGTCGTGTAACAATGTAACACTTAAAAGGAGGAATGGAAGCCGTAGCGCCATTGGTAAAGAGAATAAATAAGACGGATTCCAGAGGTTGCGGGTTCTAGTCCTGCCACAAGCGTGAAGTTTGGTGTTTTTTTAGGGTTCCGTAGTCAACTAGGAACCCTTATAGTTTCGCCATGTCTGTCTGTCCGTCCGTCCGTCCGTCCGTCCGTCCGTCCGTCCGCGGATAATCTCAGTAACCGTTAGCACTAGAAAGCTGACATTTGGTACCAATATGTATATCAATCACGCCAACGAAGTGCAAAAATAAAAAATGGAAAAAAATGTTTTATTAGGGTACCCCCCCTACATGTAAAGTGGGGGCTGATATTTTTTTTCATTCCAACCCCAACGTGTGATAGTGTGTGTGTGTGTGTGTGTGTTGGATAGTTATTTAAAAATGAATAAGGGTTAACTAAGATCGTTTTTTGATAATATTAATATTTTCGGAAATAATCGCTCCTAAAGGAAAAAAAAGTGCGTCCCCCCTCTCTAACTTTTGAACCATAAGTTTAAAAAATATGAAAAAAATCACAAAAGTAGAACTTTATAAAGACTTTCTAGGAAAATTGTTTTGAACTTGATAGGTTCAGTAGTTTTTGAGAAAAATACGGAAAACTACGGAACCCTACACTGAGCGTGGCCCGACACGCTCTTGGTCGGTTTTTTCTTTTAATCACGAGTATTGAAAGATTGTAGTATAAGTACTTACTTCCGTGGCGCTGCAATCTTTTAACCTCCTCCAGGCCCTGTAGCCGAATGGCATTTCTCCGACGCCAAACGAAAGCGATACGCCGCTGGCTCTGTCGCGCCAATACGCAAGCGCGATAGAGATAGATATCTACTAGCGCTTCGTTTCGTGAGCGTTTCGTGAGCGTTTGTGCCATTCGGCTAGCCACCCAGTTGTCACTATGCCTTGGGCCCTGGCGGATAAAGATTGTAAGTATCGTTTGATGAAAAATTGGTTAGGATTAAATCTGATTTTAAAGTAGCCCCTTGAAGTAAACTAGTATCATACTTGTCTTCTTTAATGTTAGTTACGCCTTAGTTCAACGAATGAAATATACTTACATTGGTGATTAAATATGTGTAAGGTACTTTTAGACAAAAGTGAAATCGTTCTAGTCTATTGAAACTAGTCTTATGTTTAAGAAAATAATTAAAATTTGGGTTCTTTGGAAACTGGATAACCCGGATAACTGTAGCTAATATCTGTGGGCCTAGTGAAAAAGGGTATAACTCAAATTGACTCGGTGAAAAAGGTCACAAGCCGAGGTGGGACTTGTGCCCTTTTTCACCGAGTCGATTTGAGTTATACCCTTTTTCACTAGGCCCACAGATATACGGGTAGTATCAAATAAATACATAGATTGTGATGTCCAAATTGATAATATAGTTATATTTTTTTCATGCCTATTACCGTGCCGTATGCCTATACAACAGGGTAACAAAAATATCCCTTAAATCCCTTTGATGTTGTTTAATTATTAACTGTACTAAAGGGCCTGTTTCGGGGGCAACTGGGATTGAGGGCCATTAGATATAATTTTGATTATTAAATAAGTTACGCAACCGAAACAAAAATGGTTTAATATTTGGTACTTATCAAATCGCCACTACTTATATATCGGATAATTAAAATCACCCTTTAAAAAATTGGCACTGAATTTTTTTTTAATTTATTGAATAATAAAAGAAAATTTACACTTTCTTACACAAGACCCATCGTTGGCAAAACCTTGAAGAGGTTTGTGTGCCGATGGGGAGTTCAGTATATTACTTAACTAATGTTCTAATCTATATTCTCGTTATGTTTGGGATTCAATTATCGAATCCTTTCCTTCAAGATTCAATAAATAAATGTCCTCTTCGTTAGTATAATCTGCCATTTTGTTGCGTAACAAGTCAAGAAAATACTACAATCTCTCCAAAACAGCACAATTTTTTAGCCTCCTAAGGCGCAAGGTCCTACACGTAGTACTTATTCATTTCGATTAAATTCAAAGTTGCATGTATTTTATTTTGCATATAGAAAGAAGCCCCCCTTTCAATTTGGGAGTTTTAGTTAAATATACTAGTGTTATTAACTAGATTTATCGAAAAAAAATTGTCCATTTAGAACAACTCAGTTAAAATATATTGCGAAAAAATCTTTAAAATCGAGGTTCCGATCTCGACTGTTTCCTCCTTCAAAACTTAATCAATCGGAACGAAATTTGAGAATCTGAAGAACAATGAAATAATCTGTGTCGGACTGTTTAGTTTTTTCGGCTAATTGGTACCAATCTTGAGTATCATACTTGTCTTTTTTACGCCATAATCAAAAAAGTCGTAAAATTTTGATTGGCTCTAGCGTTTTTAAAAATAAAAATATCAAAAAAATCAAAACGGTACGACATAGACAAAAAAGTCGAGAGCGTTTGTATGGAGAATTGACCCCTCCTGTATCGTCTTAAGGTGGCTCGCCTAGGTTACCCGAAGCTCAGGCTGCGTTAGATGGCGTTAATCTGCAAATTACCAGTCTTATTTTTTTTGTGGAGTCGTACAGGCATTTATATACTTTCAATTATGCTTCGCGAACATTTAATATTAAAATTGACGTATTACAACAAACATTGAACTTCTCATTGTAACGTTAATCCCATCAATGTAAATAAATTTACTATTTTACAGTATTTTTAAGTACCACTCACACATACAAACAGTGTTTTTGTATCCCTTCTAGTCGATAATTTCACGCGGCGACAGCTTGTTTAAATAGCCTTGCGGTAAATACGTGCCATCGCATGATTTGCATGGAAGTACTGGGTTCGAATCCAGGACTTTTTCTCTTTTTTTTTTTAACCGCCTTCCAAATCTCAAAGGAAGGGGTTTTCAATTCGTCTGTATTTTTCATTTTTTTATTTTTTTTTAATGTTTGTTCCTCGATATCTCCGTCGTTACTGGACCGATTTAGAAATATTTTTTTTGATTGAATGTATATGCATACAGATTGGTCCCATTTTTTCTCAGAACCCAGTTCTGATGATGGGATCCTGGAGAAATCGAGGGAACTCCTCAAATCTGAAAGGCATACATATGGTGATTTTTGTGTTTTTAAAGGAACAGCATGCATTTACGTACGGAACAGTGACATTTGGTGCAGTGGAACTCCTGATGATGGTCAGAATGGAACTCCCCAAATCTGAACGGCACACTTATAGTGACTTTGGTATTTTTATAAGAACAGCATGCACTTACGTCCAGAACAGTGACATTTGGTGCAGTGGAACTGCTGATGAAGAGTGAGCCGCCTCTGGTTAGAGTTCCGTTCTGATAATCATTCTCATCTGTAAGTACTTCAGAATCATCCAGATTTCAAAATTGGTTCAGAAATGACGGAGATATCGAATAACAAACATTAAAAAATATACAGACGAATTGATAACATAATCCAACATTTGAAAGTATTTATCACCAGAACCCCAAAGGAAGGCGGTTTTTTTTCTTAAAAATTATTTAATACTACGTCGGTGGCAAACAAGCATACGGTCCGCCTGATGGAAAGCGGTCACCGTAACCTATGGACGCCTGCAACTCAAAGAGTGTCGCATGCACGTTGCCGCCCCATTAGAAACTTGTACACTCCCCTTTGCTGTGTGTGCACAGCAAAAAGGAGTGTACAAGTTCAAAGGAGGTTTTGGGTTGGCTATACATATATAATTATTTAAATATAAATAATAATGTCAAATCCATACTAATATTACAAATGGGAAAGGGTATTTATTATTTAAGGGGATTTAGTTGAAGGGATGGAGAGTGACATAGGCTACTTTTGTCTCTTTCTAACGCAAGCGAAGCCGCGGGCAAAAGCTAGTACAGATCGGGTAGCATGGTCGCGCGATAGACGATAAAATATCAGGCCGTCCCTGTCGCACTATTAGTAAGTGCGATTATAGGGACGGCCAGATGTTTTATCATTTATCGCGCGACTATATTAATTGCCTGCCTGGTCCAGATTATGTTGATGATAATTTGATGATAAATCTTAGAACAAATTAAATTATTCTCATTTGAAAATGTTTTAATTTGTATTTTTAAGTAGTAACACTACTATTATACTATAAACATTAAATAAATGTCATATAACGGAGTACGGTTAACGGAGTACGCTGGTTCGATTCCAGCTCGGAACACTTGGAGGCCTTGGTCACTTTTTCTTTGTATATGACATTTATTTAATGTTTATAATTTGATGATAATTATTATTTGTAACCATTTAGTTAATATTGTTTTCAGTTACCGCGATAGTTACTCATGAAACAAAAACTATGAAAACGTATTAAATCGCGTATAATGAGTTTAAAATTCATCCCGACGTTTCGAACACTTTACAGCGTTCGTGGTCAACGGGTGACTGAGGAAAAATTACAATGTGCAAAAGCTACCCATTGTATTGTAGAACGGGCGATTTTCCGCAACTCGACGTCTAGCGCCTATTTTGCGTGATAAGAGGGAGGGGTTGGCTAGTCCTGCCATCCCAACTCCTCGAGAAATCCTACCAGACCCTTGATGTTGAGTAGGACCTCGGGGAGGTCTCTCGGAGATCCGAGATATTTTGCCCTGTATGGAGCCACCCCGATGCACTCCAGCACCACGTGAGCAGCTGTTTCCTCTGTCTCCATGCACCCTCGGCACAGGGGACTGTCCGTAGCACCTGTTATGAAAAGATGTTTGTTAAATAGTCCATGACCTGTTATGACACTGGTTACCATTCTCAGACGGACCTTCCCTAGTTGAAGGAGCGTTCTTGTGAGTTTTTCACTGATGCTGGGCATGGCCATTTTCGCTTGCCTGCATCCAGTCTGGTTTAGCCAGTGTGCTGTGTGTAGTTTCCCTGTATATGATAGTAGCATTGAGCGTACCTTGCTGAATGGTATCGGGAGAATGGGTTCTGGGCCAATGGCCCCCGCACTCGACCCCTGTCTGGCTAGCTCGTCTGCAGCATCATTACCTCGGGATCCGCTGTGTCCCTTGATCCATTGTAGGATGATCTCGTTTTTATGACTTACCTCCATTAGTCGTTTATGGCATTCGTGTATGAGTTTGGATGTAATTAAATGGCTCCTTAAAGCCATAAGGACTGCTCTACTGTCAGAGAGTATGCGGATGGAGGATCCTACTACCTTCCTTGCAGTTATAGCAGCTGCCGCGTTAATGATGCCCATGCACTCAGCTTGGAAGACCGAGTTGTGAGCTCCTAGCGGAGTGGTAATCGACATGTTCAGGTCTTCTGAGAAGGTCCCAGAGCCCGACCCGTTGTCCGTTTTCGACCCATCTGTGAAGATTCTAAGCTCCTTGGGATTGAGCCCCTCGTAGTTGTCGTCCTCGTATAATTGTATCTTGTACCTTTTATCGAAGATGACATGTTTTTGAATTCGATCCGTACCTGACCTGAGGATTGGGAATTCGTCGTATACTTTTTCCAGGCATTTTGTGTGAAGAACTCCTGTGTTAGACCAGATGTTGAGTGTACCTAAAGCTACCCATATTCTTGCTATTATATTCTTGTATATAACCATTTAGTTGAAGAAAAACATTCACACAACAACAACATAGGTCAACCAGCTCAGTAAATGCAAGGAGTACAGCACATTACTAATACTATGCCCACACTATGACCTATGTATAATGTATTATATACCAGACGTGTAATATTTTATTTTATCAACAAAGGCATAATAAAGGATTGTATTGTATTTTTGTATGAAAATAAAAAATAGGAAAGCAATATAGTAATAGTCAAATATTCCATTAAAAAAATAAAAAATAATAAATCCATAAAAGTTCAAATGATTAAAAGAAACTTAGGACTCGAACCCACGATCTTCTGCATCATAGTCGGTCGTTTGACCGAGACGCTATTTCGATTTACATTAGCAGTGTCGAAATACACGATATGTATCTTTGTTGACAAAATGCGTCATTATTTCTGAGTCTGCTTGAGTTAACTAAACCAATATCTTTAAATAATTACTTGTCAAGAGCCAAATGTCACTGATGACAATGTCAACTAAAAATGCGCGAAATATGACGGCTCTGTGTCTGTACACAAAATTTGGCACGCACATTTACGTAAAATTAATAAAAAATTCACATGAATTTGTCCATGATTTCTGTATCAAACAATGTATTTCATTCACTACCGCGACGACGGATAATGTATAGTAGATGTATGCGCATATTTTTATTTAGTTGTAGTGTGCGGTGACTAAATAAATGGTAGATGTTTTTTGTATGGAAAGCGAGCCACCTTAATACATTTCTATTTCTATTAACAAATTTTAATTTGTTAAAAAAGAATTAGGGCTTTTCATTTACTGTTTATCATAGTCGGGACGCATAGTAACTATAGTAAGTTTTATATGAACGGTGAACGAATTCCGTCCAAATACCTAACAATAAGTTATCATTTCTATCGGTTCAAATCGTAGATGGGATGCGACTGTAATTAACATAAGATTTTGTACAATAAACAAATAGCAAATAAGCAACTGTTTTACTCTAAAAGGTCACCAAGTATTTATGAAAGAATGTTACATAATAATTCAAACAACATAACCAGACAGTACCTTATAAACAGGGCCCGTAACTTTCATGCCGATGACATCAGTTTGACGTCACGCTGCATATAGGATGATTAAAATAATTTTATTGTAATAATTAATCATTATTCATTAATCAATTACATCATGTACAAATTACTACAAAAGTAAGCTATTCATACGTGGAATAATTAATACCTACTTGATACGTGAAACGGAAAGGAAACAATTTGTTTTGTTTTTATAATTTATTGAAATATGGTAACAAAACTATTTAATAAAATGTTTATTATAAAAAATAAACAAATAATTTAATTTACTTTTCACGTATCAAGTAGGTATTAGTTATTTCACGTATGAGTAGATTAGTTTTGAAGTCATGATTAAAATGATTGATGAATAATGATTAAATATTAAATAAAATAAATAATTAAAAAATTAAAAACACGACTGCGGTTTTAAAGCGAACTGAAAAGATGAAAATAATCTTTAGATATGCTGGTCAGTTAACTTAACTTGATATACTACTTGATATACTTGATGAATAAAATATCTAGGTACGGTCACGATATCCTCCATGAGCATTAACTTTTTCTTTAGCTTATTTATGTACCTGACTAAACTCTCATTATTCTAATTTATATTAATCAAGTTAACTGACCAGCATATCTAAAGATTATTTTCATCTTTTCAGTTCGCTTTAAAACCGCAGTCGTGTTTTTAATTTTTTAATTATTTATTTTATTTCTTACATTTTAGTGACTACACAAACGAACCATAATTATTTTATTTAGGTCATAGTGTTGGCTCTTGATATTTTAGCATGAAAGGGTGTAGGTAACTTTATTTAATGGCATTCGCTTTTAGACGCTTGTACTTTTGTTCTGTGCTTTAAGCACTGACAACATACCTATTGCATAGCCATAAATCGGCTACGGAGGACAGAGAGAATGGCACACCGTAACAACAACACTCTTTCTCTGCATTCCCACACAAACAGATCCTTCACTTGCCCGCAAAACTACAAATACTTACGCTTTATTTAACTAATACCTAGTTACCACGTAAAACTCAGCAGAATAGTAGTGACGCAGCCCTGGCCCGGCGTTGGACCGCGTACATGACCTCACTCGACTCTAACTATGAGGGCCTTCAACCACGTGCGTCGGGCTTCGCCCGACTCTATGTATGAGGGCGGCTTGGGCGCGCGGCCTTCAACCGAGTGCGTCGGGCTTCGTCCGACTTTACGTATGAGCCTTGGGCGCCCGGCCTTCAACCGAGTGCATCGGGCTTCGTCCGACTCTACGTATGAGCCTTGGGCGCCCGGCCTTCAACCGAGTGCGTCGGGCTTCGTCCGACTCTACGTATGAGCCTTGGGCGCCCGGCCTTCAACCGAGTGCGTCGGGCTTCGTCCGACTCTAGGTATGAGTCTTGGGCGCCCGGCCTTCAACCGAGTGCGTCGGGCTTCGCCCGACTCTATATATGAGGCGCCTTGGGCGCTCGGCCTTCAACCGCGTGCGTCGGGCTTCGCCCGACTCTATATATGAGGGCGCCTTGGGCGCTCGGCCTTCAACCGCGTGCGTCGGGCTTCGCCCGACTCTATATATGAGGGCGCCTTGGGGGCCCGGCCTTGAACCGCGTGCGTCGGGCTTCGCCCGACTCTATATATGAGGGCGCCTTGGGCGTCCGGCCTTCAACCGAGTGCGACGGGCTTCGTCGGACTCTACGTATGAGCCTTGGGCGCCCGGCCTTCAACCGAGTGCGTCGGGCTTCGTCCGACTCTACGTATGAGCCTTGGGCGCCCGGCCTTCAACCGAGTGCGTCGGGCTTCGTCCGACTCTACGTATGAGCCTTGGGCGCCCGGCCTTCAACCGAGTGCGTCGGGCTTCGCCCGACTCTATATATGAGGGCGCCTTGGGCGCCCGGCCTTCAACCGCGTGCGTCGGGCTTCGCCCGACTCTACGTATGGGGGCGCCTTGGGCGCCCGGCCTTCAACCGAGTGCGACGAGCTTCGCCCGACTCTATGTATGAGGGTGCCTTCGGCGTCCGGCCATGGACCGCGTGCGTCGGGCGTAGCAATGCACGGACGAGAAGTTTCCAAAGTTGCAGAACTTTCCTCATGAGAATTGTCGGTCTCTTCTGAGAATGTTCTCGAGAACGAGAATTTATCAGAATACTTAGTAACTTCGTAGTTTATACCATGATTTCGTCGGACTCAGCAAGTCAAGACGTAGTCCCGTGGTAGTACGCTGGCTTCGTATGCTGATGTTCTCAGGTTCGATCCTGACAGCGATCTTTTTTTTTTTTTTGACATGACCAAAGACAGGCATCAAGAAATCATCGTTCGGTACCTAATTTAAAAAAGTCTGGACTAAAACTGTGAAGTATGGAGATTAGAGGTACCTCTATTCTCCCTGCTGTGAAGTCTGAAAGTCGAAATGTTCCCTGAAGTATAGTGAGAATTTAAGCAACTTATTGGTAACTTATCACTTATCAACAAAATAGATAACTGTAATAGACAATATTATATGTATAATAACATATAGTTTTATATTATGCCCATTTAAACTTTATTTCAGGTATAGTCTCTCGTTTAAACAATAAATTTCATGTTGCAGGAATGTTCGGCGAACATTCTCAAGAATGTTTCCGTTTTTTGGGATGTTCTGCAATTTCCACATTACTAGTCGGGCGTCGCCTGATTCTAAGTATGAGGGCGCCGTCGGCGCCCGGTCTTGGACCGCGTGCGTCGGGCTTCGCACGACTCTAAGTATGAGGGCGCCTTCCGGCCTTCGGCCGCATGAAATTGGTCAATATGCTATCTCAGGCTCGGAATAAATGGCTTTGAATAGGTATAGAACTCTCAGATATTTAGAAACTTTTTAGAAAAATTAAAGGTAAGTAGTAGCTTCTTGAATCCATACAACAAATTATACGCGAGTCCCAGAAAACTACCAGTACCTAATGCCAAATGATCTACAACTACAGATGAATATTATACTATGCGTAATGAGATTCTTCTAATTGTTATTCGGCCAAAGAAGCCGTCGGCGAACCGCTGTGGGTCTGCCGAAAACGATTGTATTTTTTCTCGGAAAATCAGTCGGGCACCTGCTTTGATCTGTAAGTCGACGCAGATTTCTTTTGGTATCTTTATGATCGTATTGCCTAATAAACAGACGTAGATGTACCTAGATTAAGTTTTAACGTTTTCAACCCTATTCGCGCGATTCATAGTCTATTAACTATTAGGTCCCCGAATAACACCTATTGTTATTCCGGATACCTATATTTTCTATTATCCTCTATCTAAAGTCTTCATTTTAATGTCTCATTCAATAATATTTGTTTTTATTAGATTTGTTTAAGTTACATATTTTGAAAACTCTTAATCTCTCAAAACAAGACATAAACGCATATAATGTGTATATATTATTAATCGCCTTTAAAAGCTCTTCATTTTGGTACCCCACTCGATAGGTTTGCAAAAATTTTTTTTTCTAAAGTTTGCGCATTATGACGTAATACGCCCGCCATGTTGAATTTTAAGTGACGTCACATATCCTATGTTCATTGGGGTGACGTAAGGATTCCAATGATACATCATTCATTTAAATCGGTTAAGGCATTCAGAAGTTATGGTGGAACAAAGAAACTCACATACATACATACTTACATACTTACAAACATGAACGCTGAAAACAATACACTCTTTTTTGGGGCAGTCGTGTAATAAAACTCTTGAATCACCTATAAGCAGCGTGACGTCAAATTTATGTCATCGGCATGAAAGTTACGGGCCCTGCTTATAAAACATGTTAGTACAGATGTAGTACGAAAAGGGTTTCCTGCGTATTTCTCCGGAAACGTTCGTATTTGACATGCTAGTTTAATCAATGCCAGTACGTCAAACAGCATGACACGTTCGTACGTTTCCGTAACAATACGAAGGCAATTCTTTTCGCACTACATCTGTACTTAGCTTACTTACCCCTGTATCCCGTTTGATGCAGGCCGAAAAAAAGACTGTTTAGTCTGTGCAGAAAGAGAAGAGTCACACAATGTGTCGAGCCCCGTACATTTCTCGACTCTTCCCGAACAAACTCCACCTTGCATATGAATGTCGTGGTCAGTAAAGCTTAAAGAAGGCTAAAGGTAAGAACAAAAACAACCCTCTCAATAATATTGAAGTAATTCCTAACTCATATCATAAGAGAGCTCCAGATCTCACTAAACCTTCCAAAAACATTTTCAAACTTGGAATCCCACGTGTTTTATGACCGTTAACGCCATTGTCTTAGGGGCGTGGCGCCATCTATTACGCGGGTCGGTAATTTACAGCACAAGTCGTAATGTACCACAGGCTTATGGGTCCCTAAGAGAATTCTATTGTAGGTGTTATGTGAGGGCAAATTGGGAAGGTATTTGTAGTTAATGTTGACGGTGTAATTTATGATTTTTTCTAAACAATTTGTGGACAAATTTTTAGGATGAACATTTAGGTCATAACACTCCTAACTAAGCACTTTGAAATTGCTTTGTGACGAACCCCGAAATTATAAAAAAAAACTCTGCTGAAGAAGATATCAAGGTCAGGCAGCTAAAATGTAGTAGGCAAGACTTCGGTGTTGGTCCCATAGAAAAGGTTGCTCAGATTCCTGCAAGTTTAATTCACCTCTTAAATTATTTTCTTGGGTAAAATTTTTATGGATTGTTACGATTTTTTTTTAATTTCAAATGCTCAAATTGGTCAAAAAAATTCAGGAAAATAAGAAATGCTATTGTCGAAATACAAGCGAAACAAATAGGAAGATACACCACTTGTTTTCAATATTATTAATAAAATTCAAAGGCTTAGTAGTGGACACACTCTTGAATAAAATATACATAATTTTTAAGAAAAAAAAAACCGCCTTCCTTTGGGGTTCTGGTGATAAATACTTTCAAATGTTGGATTATGTTACCAATTCGTCTGTATATTTTTTAATGTTTGTTATTCGATATCTCCGTCATTTCTGAACCAATTTTGAAATCTGGATGATTCTGAAGTACTTACAGATGAGAATGATTATCAGAACGGAACTCTAACCAGGGGCGGCTCACTCTTCATCAGCAGTTCCACTGCACCAAATGTCACTGTTCTGGACGTAAGTGCATGCTGTTCTTATAAAAATACCAAAGTCACTATAAGTGTGCCGTTCAGATTTGAGGAGTTCCGTTCTGACCATCATCAGCAATTCCACTGCACCAAATATCACTGTTCTGGACGTAAGTGCATGCTGTTCTTATAAAAATACCAAAGTCACTATAAGTGTGCCGTTCAGATTTGAGGAGTTCCATTCTGACCATCATCAGGAGTTCCACTGCACCAAATGTCACTGTTCCGTACGTAAATGCATGCTGTTCCTTTAAAAACACAAAAATCACCATATATATGCTTTTCAGATTTGAGGAGTTCCCTCGATTTCTCCAGGATCCCATCATCAGAACTGGGTTCTGAGAAAAATGGGACCAATCTGTATGCATATACATTCAATCAAAAAAAATTTTTCAAAATCGGTCTAGTAACGACGGAGATATCGAGGAACATTAAAAAAAAGAAAAACATACAGACGACTTGATAACGCCTTCCTTTGAGATTTGGAAGGCGGTTAAAAATTGAGAGGACTCGAAACACGAAGACACGAAGCAAAGACGCACGAAGTTAAGATAAAACGGAAAAACCCTGTGGACCTTTTCAGTTCTAGACCAGTTGCTACTGACCCCGCTATTAGCCTCTGCCTCTGGGCGTAAAGCATTATATTGTACAATATATAAACTCGCGCCAGGTACATAATATATTTCTAAACATAATACACAAATTAATACATTAAATTATACATATTTATTTAAATAATGAAAAATATTTGCGTTATGAAATGGAAAGATCGGGTAGCCTCGGTGCATATCTAAGACCTGCTTGACAAGTTCAATGAGTAGGTATACCTACTACTGACTAAGGTCTGATTTACACGGTACGAAAACTCGCATGCGAGTGTGCTCAATTGCACGTATCGTCAAAAATTCGTAATGTGACTAAAATTGCAAGCGAATTCCCGTATAGTTGTAATAAGCCCTGAGATTCAGTCGGAATTGTTCTGCAATTGCCCAAAATTCGCCGAGATGTCTGACCGCTCCCTTACAAAGGATTATTACACGGCCCACTTAACCTCCTAATAGGCTTTTCTCGTGCTGGCTTCAATAAAGACTGGCAATTAATAAGTGCTGCTAAATGGCAGCGAACCCTGCCCATAAGTAATTGATGACGTTTGCAACATGTGTATTAACAAGCGCTGATATAATGCTGAAGTCACATTTTATCTTTGGTATTTAAATGTCTGGATGAAATGCTATAAAGCTTATTATTTTTCATACATGCTAGCGGTATACTGAATTATTATAGAATCGTGTAGGGTAAATTGCCAGTAACTGGCCAGTGTCCAATAACTGGCCATGCAGTGTCCAATAAATAAACAAAAAATAAATCCTCTTTACATATAATTATTATAGCTCATTTTTTACATAAAGTTTCTATCGCTGGCCACTTTTCAGTAACCGGCCACGTTATGCTGGTAGCCAGTCACTGGAAGGGGGTAGTTACTGAAAATTTACCGTATACGCTAATTTCAATTTTACTGTGTTTTATAACCCTCGGTTTAGCGCATGGTAGACTGGTAGAGAATGCCTCCTGAAGTCCGCCATTTGTCCTTTTCTAATGTGTGTGGTGCAGAAAGCTTAAATTACGAGTACAAGCAAGGAATTACACTGGAATGAACGAATCATGAGGTATTAGCCACAGATGAGTCTTATTGTCCATCTTCTGGGCTCATCATTAGATCTAGAAATAATATATTATTCCATGGTCGAATATGAATTTTAGATATTCATATTTATTATGTACAGTCACCTGCAGAGAAAAGTAGACCCCCTTGCATACAAATTTATATGCAGGGGGGTCTACTTTTCTCTGTAGCTGACTGTACAATCGATGAATCAATCAATCCTCAGGAAGAACATTAATGAGCTTTAAGTAAATAAAACACATTTTTTCTTAAAATAGGTACTATATTGATATTAAATAAAATGAAATAAAAACAACGCTGCAAAAGAAATTACTTAACATAATATTATTTGTTATACTTTCAGAATACATAATCATGATTTTAATACCTATCACGTTACATTACATAATATGGTCAAATGATGCAAAAAGTTACAAAATCGTGTTTTCTAAAATCAACCTGTTTTATGTCAGTATATTATTAACACTTATTTTCTAAAATTAATAAAAAAAAATTAAGGACTTACTTTACTTTTAAAAAAATCTATTTAAATGATTAAAATATTTTTTTTTACTGATTTGCTAAAAAAACTTGTAACGACAAACATGATTTAATCGCACCTACTTAATCGCGGTTTGATAACTGAACATATTTCCTTGAACATTCTCGAGAAACTGACATAGTTGCTTTTGAACTTGAAACTAATTAAGAAACCGTCTACCCTCTTGCTTCAGCTTCTTTCAAAGTAGACGGCAGCTCCTTGTTTTTCGTCTCAGGTAAACACAGAGTTAAACCGCTGCCTATTAGTGCCAGTAGCGCGAATACATAACCCGCAACGATAGGATTCAGTATATTGATCTGTGGAGCTATCATCATACCGGCCCTAGACAATACTGTCAACACACCCAGTGCCGAATTGCGGATCGGAGTCGGAAATAGTTCCACGCCATAAAGGAACACCACAATAAAGGACATGAAAAAGAAACAATTTGAAATACACGCGAATACCACTTTTAGCCATTTTGGGTCATAGTTACTTATTAGAACAGTAATTACCATAAATGCGCCAGCTAAGAAATTAGTTGAACCAAGAAATAATTTCCTTCCAATTCTGTTGAGCAAAAATACACTCACAAGAGTACCTGGTATCACTATCGCAGCAGAAATGGATATATTCGCATGGATATCACCACTCATCTTGGATATGTACTGTGAGACGCCGTAGTATCCCATGCCGCAGACGAGGTACTTTCATCGCATTTGCTGTTTAAAGGTCTCATTGCGTCTACGTGTACTGAAGCATAATGTACTATTTTATTCCCAAGGGAATAATGGATTTAGTTTTAAAAATTAATACAATCCGTACAATACTTCAAGCAAAGGATGTTTCAATCAGCCAAGGATTTTTGTTGCACAACCAAAATTTGACTATTAAGCTACAAAAGATATTATACGGTATGAAAAATGCAATTTATTTATGTTTTAGAATTATTTCAGTGTGTTTTGCATTTATTTCGTAAATTTAACTCAGATAAATCGTTATAATTTACAATCTGACAATATGTTCGCGACTCGCGCTTGACCGCGTGCTAGCGCGAGGCGCCCACCATTGCCTAGCAACGGAGAGTACAACAGATCAAAATTAATGAATGAATGAGTAAAAATTTAGCTCAATTATATGATTTATAATTTATATGCATTTTTGAACATTGCATTTAATTTATAAGCAGGATTTTCGTGTTACTTTTCGTCCAAAAAGTGTTTCTTATCAAAAATAATGGAATTTAATGTGAATAATCTGATATAGATGAATATACACTACTGGTCTTTGCGCCGTCGTTGCGTTGAAGGTTTTGCCTAATGACTTTTTTTTTGTATTTTTCTCTCAAATGTGACGAAAAACATTGTGTGTAACTCAGGAGGTAAGGATATTAAATACTCGTATCTATGCGGCTGTCGTGAATATATCAAGACACTCGTATTTAATGACCCCCTTACCTCCCTTGTTGCCCAATGTACTATTGTATGGTATCTAAATGTTTGATCCTTAAAGCGCCCGATTATTCGAACTATAGAGCAATACTACTACTATTGTCCACAATCTACAACTTATATTCGAGTAAGTTTTAGATTATATGTGGAAGGTTTTGGACTGTAGTTATTTTATATTGCGTGTGTGAGAATGACATACATCAGGGATAGCTTTAAATCTAGATTTTAACTTGATATGACGTGCAACATATCCTTGAATCCTTAACTGACTTAGTGACAATTTTGCAAGAGTGGTTGATGATGATGCCAATGAAATATTACATCAATAAATACTCACAACTTTGCAATTGACTGTATCGCCTTCACAGTCCTTTCTTTGTACTTTCTAGTTAGGAGCCATAACGGAGATTCGTTTAAAAAGAAAACAGATAACCCGAACAAGAACATAGGAACAGAAATGGCTAACTGAAAGTGAAAAGCGTTTCTTAGCCCATACGATACTCCGGCTAAAATTAGGTGACTGAGATTAATAGGTATGTGGTACAGCGCAGTGATAGTCTCCCGATATTTAGTTCCAGTGTATTCCATTAAGAGTACAAAGCTAGTGACGATGGTACCACCGGCACCAACGCCTTCGAAAAACCTTAAGGTGAAGAAGGCTTTCATGTTTGGGGACTGGCTGACAGCAACTCCAAAGATTCCGGTGAGAAAGAAGCTTATGCTGTACATCATTAGTCGACCAAATCTGAAAATAATTTACCGGGTTACATTTAAATTTCTCCTTTAATGTATGCTATTTGAGAAATACATTTAATATATTACCTGTCAGATAATATTCCAAATAACAAAGCTCCAACTAACATTCCACCAAATGCACATGTTTCCGATAAGCTGATTTCTTTCTTCTTGTCACAAATCAACCCAAATTTAGTCTGTACAGTCTCCGAGAACACGCTCCTGTCCCATGAAGGGTTGTCACATGGACACATTTCCGTGTTCGACAGCCGTACCGCGCTACCACAAGAGTACGTCATTGGCGGGTTTAAAATCATCAGGTTGAGAATATGCCACATTGCTGGAATTTTGCTTATAAACACTACAAAGTAAACCACAGTATGGTATTTGGTGATTACATTAAATCGAGCCTCCACGGGGTTCGAAGCTGCCGTTCTGAAAATATCTCTCAAGACCGACATTGACTACTATTTACAGAAATCCATTCGAGATATAAGTATTAAAACATTATTACAAATTTTGACTAAAATGTAGCAGAAAACAATCAACAACATCCACGTGGATACAGAAATTACATTCTAATAATTGACAATTTAATGTCATACAAATGTCATATATTATAATAATTGTCAATTGATGTTAATTAAACGAATAGATTTCAAAAAGATTTCGTTCAATCATAGTTCAATGTTTACAAAAATACGAATAAAGGTGCGACTACACCGCTGCTTAAAGGAAAGCGCAGTGACTTTCGTATGCAGCGGTGTGGGGAGCATGCGGTAAAAACGGTAGGTACGGATACGATGCGTCACTGCAATTTCGTACCGTTGCCGTTTTTTGATCAGCGGTGTGAAGAGCATGCGGTAAAAACAAAAACGGTACGGATACCGTCGCCGTTTTAACCCTTAACCCCGCGTATGCGGCCTGTCAATTTTAAAATAGAACAATAGATTAAAATTCCCGCGCACGGATCCGTGTCTAAGCATACGAGGGGTTAAATGCATAGTGATGTATATATGCATAATGCATTTTGGACTCTATTGACAGCTTGTCAAAATTCATATAAATCTTTGTCAAGGTCATGCATTTAAGGGTTAAGCAGCGGTGTGGTCGCACCTTAACACCTGTTAAAAATTTAGATGTAGCAGCCGTAGCTTGAAAAATTAGGGTAAGTTAGATTTTCAAGCGTCTGGCAAAAGTTGTGGCCGGTGGAAATGGTCAGGAAATGATGATTATTAATTCCTGACAGTTTTTCTAACATATGTTCAAAAATCAGCCATCAGAATTTATGGGAAAATAGTGTTTAAAAAATACATACAGCAAAAATGGCCGCCGGGCCGAAATACTTATCCATGAAATATCTAAATGGCAGACATTAAACGTCGCCGTCGATACGAACAACATTATCCAAAAGTTTCATCTTGAGAAAATGAGGAAGGTCTGGCGGCTCTGGGCTCTCGCTCTATTGTTTCACTGAGCAAAAAAAAAACTCGTGGCGTCATTATTAATAGACCCAGAGCCCAGGCCCGCCAGACCTTCCTCAAATTCTCAAGGATGAAACTTTGGGACAATGTAGAGTTCACATCGGCGTTTAATGTGTGCATATTTTCTAGTTCGGCCCATCGGCCAATTTTTTGCTATCAAGTGATGAAGGTGAAAAAAAAGTGCTTACTTTCCTTAAATTCTCAAGACTGATTTTTAGGGTTCCGTAGTCAACTAGGAACCCTTATAGTTTCGCCATGTCTGTCTGTCCGTCCGTCCGTCCGTCCGTCCGTCCGTCCGTCCGCGGATAATCTCAGTAACCGTTAGCACTAGAAAGCTGAAATATGGTACCAATATGTATATGAATCACGCCGACAAAGTGCAAAAATAAAAAATGGAAAAAAATGTTTTATTAGGGTACCCCCCCTACATGTAAAGTGGGGGCTGAAATTTTTTTTCATTCCAACCCTAACGTGTGATATATTTTTGGATAGGTATTTAAAAAGGGTTTGCCAAGATCGTTTTTTGATAATATTTATATTTTCGGAAATAATCGCTCCTAAAGGAAAAAAAAGTGCGTCCCCCCCCCTCTAACTTTTGAACCATATGTTTAAAAAATATGAAAAAAATCACAAAAGTAGAACTTTCTAAAGACTTTCTAGGAAAATTGTTTTGAACTTGATAGGTTCAGTAGTTTTTGAGAAAAATACGGAAAACTACGGAACCCTACACTGAGCGTGGCCCGACACGCTC
Organism: Leguminivora glycinivorella; assembly: GCF_023078275.1. NCBI lineage: Eukaryota > Metazoa > Arthropoda > Insecta > Lepidoptera > Tortricidae > Leguminivora > Leguminivora glycinivorella. The sequence continues at coordinate 17,788,386 of NC_062978.1, forward strand.
TTGGCCGGTTTTATATAATTATGTGTTAGAGAGCACGTTGTTAGAAATTGGTTATCATCAATGCCAGACCGTTTCCGCCGGCCATAACTTTTACCAGACGCGACAAAGTTGGCAAAAAACGACTCTAACTTATCTCATTTTCTCAAGCCTGATTTTGATATATGATACGCAGGGACCTATAACTAGACCGTTTGTAAGCAGCCAGACCAAACGGATGGACCCAACCATCCGCCAGACCGACTTAAAGTTTCGATATGAGCATTAGTAGAATTGAAATATTCCGGGTCTATAAAAGCTAAAAACTTGAATTTTCTACATCAAGCTACGTGTATATTGTATACTTGACGTAATAAGCGACTTTCAAAAATTTTACTTCTAAGGAAATAAAAAAATGAAAGTTTATATGTGGTGCAAGATTAATTTTAAGCTATGAATTTTATTTACACTGCCTAAGTACATGTGTATTTTATTATAAATATAACTTTTACCAGACGCGACAAAGTTGGCAAAAAACGACTCTAACTTACCTCATTTTCTCAAGCCTGATTTTGGTATATGATACGCAGGGACCTGTAACCAGACCGTTTGTAAGCAGCCAGACCAATCGGATGGACCCAACCTTCCGCCAGACCGACTTAAAGTTTCGATATGAGCATTAGTAGAATTGAAATATTCTGGGTCTATAAAAGCTAAAAACTTGAATTTTCTACATTAAGCTACGTGTATATTGTATACTTCACGTAATAAGCGACTTTCAAAAATTTTACTTCTAAGGAAATAAAAAAATTAAAGTTTATATGTGGTGCAAGATTAATTTTAAGCTATGAATTTTATTTACACTGCGTAAGTACATGTGTATTTTATTATAAATATAACTTTTACCAGACGCGACAAAGTTGGCAAAAAACGACTCTAACTTACCTCATTTTCTCAAGCCTGATTTTGATATATGATACGCAGGGACCTGTAACTAGACCATTTGTAAGCAGCCAGACCAATCGGATGGACCCAACCATCCGCCAGACCGACTTAAAGTTTCGATATGAGCATTAGTAGAATTAGAGCTTACAAACGGTCTAGTTATAGGTCCCTGCGTATCATATATCACAATCAGGCTTGAGAAAATGAGGTAAGTTAGAGTCGTTTTTCGCCAACTTTGTCGCGTCTGGTAAAAGTTATGGCCGGCGGAAACGGTCTGGCATTGATGATAACCAATTTCTAACAACGTGCTCTAACACATATATAAAAATCAGCCTTGAGAATTTAAGGAAAGTAAGCACTTTTTTTTTTTCACCTTCATCACTTGATAGCAAAAAATTGGCCGATGGGCCGAACTAGAAAATATGCACACATTAAACGCCGATGTGAACTCTACATTGTCCCAAAGTTTCATCCTTGAGAATTTGAGGAAGGTCTGGCGGGCCTGGGCTCTTGATCTATAACATTTTACGGCTACGCCTCAAATAAAAATGTTACCCACCCCGCCTTTTTTGACCTCTTAAATGCCGGTTGCATAGAATACTATTCTTACCTTATCGGCTAGGAATATATATAGTAAAATACAGGGTTATAGAATATTATTTATTAAATGATCGTTTTGAGTATTACCAAAATGTCCTCTTAAAATATCTACCTATTGCTTAATACACGGTGCTCACGGTGGTTAACAACATATTCCTGATCCCATTTAAGACTAAAATAACCACAAAATTAAAATTTTGGAAAAAAACCCCGACATAGTGGATCAATTTTCATGAAACATGGCTAAGCACCACTCCCGACGAATTCAGCTTTCAAACAAAAAAAAAATCTAAAACGCTTAATCCGTTCGGGAGCTACGATGCCACAGACAGACACACACACAGACAGACAGAGAAACAGACAAACAGACACGTCAAACTTATAACACCCGCCGTTTTTGCGTCGGGGGTTAGAAAAAAATTAGGTTTTTAGAAAAAAAGTTAAATACTCATTTTAAGTGCCAGTTTTATGAATTTTACTTATAAGAGAAAAAATATTAAAAAAGGTAGTAAAAAAAATACAATTTTTCTTTTTGCCAAATTTCCTCATATTGTTTTGTCTTGTATAATTTCCTCATCATTACCTCATTATTTTCTTTCTTTTGGCCTCAGAAACGAGTGGTTAAAATTATTCGGTTATCTCATGAGCACCGTGTATAAAAATATTTGAATTTACATTCATTATTGTTTTGATAATTATTACAGTCTGACCAAAAAGAGTAGAAATAAAAAAAAAGTGGTAAGTCATCCCTTTCAAATCAATGCTTGTGAGAAAACGGGACGACACTATAGGATGTTGCCATTCTTTAATTTCTTCTTGTTTGGTGAGACTGCACATGCGTTACATTTTAGGGCAAGAAATGAATTTAATGCTTGGCCTTTATACTTATTGCATTTATTTTAGTGTCACTGGGTTATTGCTTCTTGCCATCAGTTTGACTCTCAAATCTGACATGAGCACTTTCTTCTAAGGTAGAAGGTAATACGGTTCCCTTTGTCTCGGGAAGAAAAAAAGTTACAAAACCACCAATACAAGCCAAAATCCCAAACACAGTAGCCGCCCCAATATTCGATAAATTATTTATTTGAGGACCTAATACCTGGCCAACTCTGGACATCAGTGATAAAGCACCTAATGATGAACTACGTATATTTGTAGGAAATAATTCAACACCATAAAGAAAAATGACAATAAAAGCCATGTAACATGAAGAACTGGAAATGCAAGCGCAAATAGTTCTTATCCAACTAGGTTTAAAAGTCGCAGGAATAGCAACTACGATTAACATGAACCCGCCAGCTACGAACATAGTTATTCTAAGGAATGGTCTCCTCCCGAGCCTATTTATTACAAATATGCTAATAAAGGTCCCGATCAGTAAGAAAAATCCATTGAACACTGTACTTAAATGTACTTGCGGGTTCATTTTTCCTATGAATTGTGAAACTCCGTAATAGCACATTCCACAAACGAAATAAAGATAAGCCATAAGGCAAAAATTTTTTGTGTGGAGTCTGTATCTAAAGATGTGATAAAATTGCATTTCTTGAATTTTCGCGTCACTCAGTGATGCAACGTATGCTTCAACCTCAGATCTGACCGTATCATAGGGTTGTTTATTGCTGAAAGAAGAAAATTACTTATTTGAATCAAATAATCACAAGCACATAAAAGTTTAGTAACTACGAATTCTGAAGCAATAGTACATTACATCAGAGGCCGGGAAAATGAGGATTTCCGGCCAAGTGGGTATATACGGATAGGGATACGAGGCCGGGAATCCGTTTTCACGCCGAGGCATAGTGCTTTTCTCAAACATACAATGAAATAAATAAAAAATGCTCTAAAGGACAATATTTTATAAAAAAAAGTTACTTTGCAGGCCAAGGCCTAAAAAATAATATGAAATCCCTTTACAGTCCTCTCGAGTTGTTGCGCCCAAAAAGCGATACTTCCCAGCCCATTTTAAGGAACGTAAAGACAATATTTCATTGCATGTTTGAGAAAATATTTATTATACAGTTAAAAGAAAATGCACATAATTACAAACGATTACGATTATTTGTAAGCTACAGGCCGGTAAAGTGAGGATTTCCGGACGTGGAGGTGGAGATATCCTTACGAAGCCGGAAATCCGTTTTAACACCGAGTAGCTGCTTTTCTCAAACACGCAATGAAACAAAAAATGCTCAGAGAATATTTTCTTATCGCCGTGTCTTGCGTGGGTGACGGTCGCGCGACCGTCGCCGTCGCGTCTCATACTTCCATATCGATAAGGTTTGATTTCGTATGCGTCGCATCGCCGTCGCGCGACCATCGCGCGACCGTCGCCCACGCAAGCCACGGCGTAAATGTTTTGGATTTCTGGTAATACATAATCATCATAGACAATCATAACGTCTCGAGTTTATTTCGTAACAACATCGAGATTTTTGCTTTTGTTCCCGACGTTTTAGTATAAATGACAATGTTGTCAAAAATTTTAAAAAGTTACAATGCCTGGGCCTCAAAAGTACTATGGAATCCCTTTTTAGGCGTCTCGAGTTGTTGCGCCCAAAAAGCGATACTTCCGAGCCCATTCATATAACTATTATAAAGAAACGTAAAGACAATAATACATGTTTCATTGCATGTTTGAGATTTTTTTTTACTTTGGACGTTAAGACTTGAATTCATCACTACACTCACTACATTTTAGAAATATTTTTCTGTCTTGTGACACAATCTACTATTTGAGAAAAAATCTATTACGCCTCATAGGTAGTATAATCTTAAGCGATTCACCCCAAGTTTTGACTCTACTCATAGTAGCACTAGACCCTACTCATAGTGTTGTGTTCCTGCCGGTGAGTAAGGCTGCCAGAGCTCAAAGAGGGTGCGGTGTGCTGACGACGGGAGGACTTACGGAACTAATTTGTTCCGTCTATTGTCCTTTGCGTCGTCGGCAACCCGAACCATCCTTGGAACTTGTACACTCCTTTTTTCTGTGTACTTATACTTAACACAGCAAAAGGGAGTGTATAAGTTTCTAATGGGGTGGCAACGCGCATGTGACACTCCTTGAGTTACAGGTGTCCACAGGTTACGGTGACCGCTTTCCATTAGGCAGACCGTATGCTTGTTTGCCACCGACGTAGTATAAAAAAAAATCAAAACTGTACGAAAATGAGCTCAACATCGAATTATCTACTCACAAACGACAAAACTTCTCCATGACTTTAACCGCCTCTTCTGTCCTGTTTCTGTCCATTAACCATTTCGGTGATTCCAAGAGTATGAATTTCATGAAAAAGAACGCCATAACAGGCACAGAGATAGCTAGTTGGAACTGATCACAATCCCTGAGCAGGTATGATATGCCGGCCATAACGATGAGTCCCGTGTTACCGGCGATGTGGACGAATGCAGATACAGACGAGCGGAATGAGGAGCCACAATACTCCACGCTCAGTACGAAGCCGGTGACGATTGCACCACCGGACCCGAACCCTTCTATGAATCTCATAACGCAAAAGATCGCAAATGACGGAGCGAACGACACTAGGCAACCTGCCACGCCGATGATTAACTGACATGTAGCATATAACATTAGGCGCCCGTATCTGAAATTCGACAAAAATAATTAATTATATTTCCTTCACGTACTTGACTTGATGGATTTAAATTCATATGCTTTCTTTTTAATTGAGGCAGGTTGGAAATCCTAATAAAAGTATTTGCTCGGTTTTTAGGGTTCCGTAGTCAACTAGGAACCCTTATAGTTTCGCCATGTCTGTCTGTCCGTCCGTCCGTCCGTCCGTCCGCGGATAATCTCAGTAACCGTTAGCACTAGAAAGCTGAAATATGGTACCAATATGTATATCAATCACGCCAACAAAAAGCAAAAATAAAACATGGAAAAACTTGTTTTATTAGGGTAGGGTGTAGGGGGGCTACATGTAAAGTGGGGGCTGATATTTTTTTTCATTTTAACCCTAACGTGTGATATACTGTTGGATAGGTATTTAAAAATGAATAAGGGTTTACTAAGATCGTTTTTTGATAATATTAATATTTTTGGAAACAATCGCTCCTAGAGGAAAAAAAAGTGTGTCCCCCCCTCTAACTTTTGAACCATACGTTTAAAAAATATTAAAAATCACAAAAGTAGAACTTTATAAAGACTTTCTAGGAAAATGGTTTTGAACTTGATAGGTTCAGTAGTTTTTGAGAAAAATACGGAAAACTACGGAACCCTACACTGAGCGTGGCCCGACACGCTCTTGGCCGGTTTTTTGGTATAAGGGGAGTGTAAGAAAATGACAAGGAACGGATGCCGAGGTGCCGAGGAAAAATGCAAATCTGAATACTTGCGTTTACTTTCACGGTTAAACTAAGAATATGAATACAAATGATCTTATGATTAATTACAACTAGGTTAAGTGGGAAATTGTCATGCGTATGCAAAATGACGTTCTACTTTTGGACAAAGTCCAGATGCATCAATTGCATTAAGACGTCATTTTGGGTCAGATTGAATATGCGTAGTTGCAAAAATGTACATTTTTGTACAGGGAGATCAGCTTGGTAAATTAAAGAAAACAATTAACTATGGTACCTATATGATAGATTTCTTTATGACTGTAACTGTTTAACCGGCAGCCATTGCAGCTGATTGAAGTTATATGGGAGCAATTTTAAAGTGTTTCAGTTACCTCGCTGTTTTACTCAACCAACTTAACCTTACAGGGTTGCTAATGAAATTAGTTAAGTACTTTTTTAGAACATCAACTACACATTAAATGTATGTATGAGTACATTACCGGCAATAACAAAATACAAAAAGAAGGCCGTAAAAATATCTGAGACGATCTGATTTCTAGAACCTCAGCCTTCTTGTTGAACGATGTTATTAACGGTGGCTACAGGTATGAAAAAGTAAAAACTGTTGAAGTTACCTATCAGCCAAACTTCCACATACAATAGCACCTATGAGCAAACCGAAATATAAAATGCTTTCACTATAACTAACATAGAGTGCTTTCTCGCATATCATCCCATATTTGGTCGCCACAGTTTTCGTGAACACGCTGTAATCCCAGACGGGGTTGTCGCAGGGACACGTTCCCGTTTCATTACTTGTACCACAAGTAAATGTCATCGGCGGATTAAGGAAGATTAAGTTAAGCGTGTGCCAAACAGACAAAAATTTAGTACAGAAATAAATAGAAATAAAATAAAAGTGGTATTTTGTAAATTTCTGAAAATATGCCTCGATGGGATTAACAACCATGGTGAAAATAATCGAATTAAAAATGTTTTAATAACATATTAGGTACTAAAATTTTACATGATTTTGGGAGCATGTATGACAAACGTTCATAGACTTTTGATAGACGTTTATTATTTTTCATTACCAGCCATTTTTTTTGCATAGAGTCTGTTTGGAAAGAGTCGTATAAGGAATGACAACAACACTGGAGCAACACTGGGGCGCAAAGCAGTTATGGAATGTAGAAATAATAATCTAATCTATACGCATGAGGTTCTAAGCCGGGCGCCTTCGGTGCTCTGAGATACTTAAGAGGCCATTCAACGAAAACGTCGTAATAATGTAAAATTGATAGTTTTAGTCGGCAAAATGCTACACTTTCCGTCATCTAACAGACTTATTAAGTTCATGATTCGATTAGGACATCTTCTTAACTTACATGTTGTGAGACTGGATTTTTAAAAACTAACTCACTTAATTAATTATGATTTTTTTTCTGGTGCATGTTTAGGAAAACCCGCGAAAAGTGCTGACTTAGTCCGTCTAATTTGTAAAATTTGGATAGTTTTGAATGATTCAAGTGGTAAATTTGTATTATGTATAGTGTACTACAATCTTCTGAGACTACTTCTTTGTTATAAGGCTTTAGAATAGAGTAAATGAGGATATGATGAATCCAATTTGTTTCAGAAATCACCTCAGAATAAGTGTCAATTTCTTCGAAAACTTACGTGTTTTTGAAGTAGTTTTAATATAAAAATAATCTGCAACGCTTACTCGAACAGATTTTATGCAAAAGCTTTCTATTAATTGCAATTTAATATTTTTGACGATTTTATAAAAATGCCTCCTTATTACCGGTTACGCGCGCTTGCGATGTCAGTACCGCGGCAGAGCTTGTAGAGGCAGGACGTTTGTCAATCCGCTCCGCACGCAGCTCGACGATCGCGAAATTATTTTGTGCGGCAGCCGCCGTGTCCAAAACCGCACTTGTGTGCGTGTTTGGCTGAAAAATGAAAATGAAATATTTATTACTGCTTTATCATTTATTTGCTGTACTGTTGCATGTATACTGCGACCGAAAACTTTGATCCTTGGGTTGACGACTTTGGTAACTAACTAATTAACCTGACTAATATTTTTAGTAAGTATTATTTAATATTGAATATCATTTTAGGTTACTGACTCGTCTCAACAAAATCTTTGACAATAGATGGTACTCAGGATCTGATGATGAAGTCAGATGCTAGTCATGAGTTCTCATCAACCAGGTCATGAAACCATTTCGTGTTTGGGCTCGTTTGATTCGCCTCAACAAGATCTTTGACAAGAGGTATGGTACCCAGGATCTGATGATGAAGCCGGAAGGTAGTCAAGAGAATTCAACAACCAGGTCTTGAAACCACTTCGTGTTTGGGCTCGTTTGATTCGTCTCAACAAGATCTTTGACAAGAGATGGTAATCACTCTTTTATACTCTGGCGCATCCACTGTCTCAGTGTGTCACCAGTCAATTAAAGCAGGTAGGCGTAGCGTAGAGTTGTATTTCCTTACAAAAAACTAATACATAGATGTGGACCTTCCTGTGCTCCTTGCAATTAAAACATAATATTTAAAATCCGGCCAAGAGCGTGTCGGGCCACGCTCAGTGTAGGGTTCCGTAGTTTTCCGTATTTTTGTCAAAAACTACAGAACCTATCAAGTTCAAAACAGTTTTCTTAGAAAGTTTATAAAGTTCTACTTTTGTGATTTTTTAAATATATTTTCCTTTAGGAGCGATTATTTCCGAAAATATTAATATTATCAAAAAACAATATCAGTAATTCATTTTTAAATACCTATCCAACAATATATCACACGTTAGGGTTGAAGTGAAAAAATCACTCCCTACTTTACGTGTAGGGGGGGGGAGGTACCCTCATAAAACATTTTTTCCACTTTTTATTTTTGCACTTTGTCGGCGTGACTGATATACATATTACCAATTTTCAGCTCTCTAGTGCTAACGGTCACTGAGATTATCCGCGGACGGACGGACAGACTACGAAACCCTAAAAACACAATAACACATTTTAAATATGAAAAAAACTACTTAAAATTAAAGAAAACCATCTTAGTTCCATTATACATATGTACCTAGAAAACAGTATATCATATACAAAATGAAATAAAACTAAGAAAACGGATTATATTCATTATACGCGATATAATCTGATTCCATAAATTGATTTCATGAGTTACTATCGCGGTGACAGAAGACAATATTATATACACAATTTATTATGTTATAAAAGTTTTTTAATTTATTTCTTCCAAGGCTACACACGTTTTAATGTAAAAACTGTGATACGTTTAATAATTAAACTAAAAGGTCAAGTATTTATGCACGAAGTCATGTATGAAAATATGTAATATATATATATTGTAACGTTATACGTTACATGAAACTATTATCACTCAAATAAATAAAATCATAAATAAATGTACCTCTTAAAACTATATATTTTACAAGCTAATACTTATAACTATTTACAATATACATCTATTTTAAACAAACAAAGTGCAACAGTGTTCGTCGGCGCCGTTTTAGCGCTCCCAGAATAATATCGCGTGCAACATTTTAGCGCCCCGGCAACTAGTCCTTTTGTTTGTCACATCTGGTGACACCTATATCACAGCGGTGCTTAGCCGCGCGACCATTTCCGATCTTCATTCGATACAGAACGCACGGCACATTAATATCGGTCTTTATACATGTATCGTTTCGACATGTAACCAATTAAATATTTTGTCGTCTCTAAACGTTCGTCGAAGTGCTCAACGTTAATATTTTTATAGTAACGCGAGTGTAATAAACCCCAAATTGGGTAAGTGGTACATTTAATAACTCAGATGTAGTTAATTTTGCTTATTAGATTAAAAGACTTTGTGTTGTAATTTTAGTATTTTTAGTGCTTAAAATATCTTCCTCAAACATCAACCTATTAAATACTAAATACTGTAAACTATTTTGCACAATCATTTCGTTGTAACGGTATTGCATCAGAATTTATTTCCACCCTCATTTTAAAAAATGTAAACTGCTGCATCATCTTTCCAAAATGTAATCTCCGATTCTGATTGTGAACATCCACGGCATCACTGCTACATCTTAGGTGCTTTCTCTTCCTTCCGCTTGCCGAGGATGTTCACAAATCATGCAGCCGGACTGTTTTCTCATGGATTTGGATGACGCGTTCCAGGGTCCAAGGTTCGGGCTGTCATTTGGAGTGTCGACTCCACCACAGCCACATCACCACCATCGCTACTCTCGCCAGGCAGAGCAGACCTCCCTTGCCGAGCCCTCGGACAGCCCCTGAGTACCTACGGTCGGCTGCATTTCCAGAGGGGCGTCCCCCCACCGACGGCACAAACCAGGCGAGAGTACCTAACCGCAGTGTAGACAGGATTTTGTGTGAATTTATAAAAACTAGAACCTACGACCTAAATTAGCTCAAAATTTAATCATTAAATTTCTCGTTTCCGAACTTCGTCTCCGTTTCCGACATTTAAATAAATTAATATTTTTTTTGCACGAATTTGGATTACTCATTTATCTCTTTTAGCTAGTAATTCAGACCTTAATCGTGACACTGGCGCCCTCTAACGTGGTTAAATTCACACAAATCCTATTTATTCTCGGCTTTTGTAGTTAGTGTATGTTGGTGGCTTTTATTTTGTGCAACGTTTTCTTTTGGTTTTTATTTGCTACTAAGGTGCACTATTATTAGTAAAGCCGTGGGAAGTATTTTTTATTTTTGTAAGTTATTGTTAAAATTTATATCTACCCACATTTTTTTGAATTTAATAAATTGTATATTCTTAATTGTCAAGATATAGGTATTGTATCACAAATATTGTGAAGTTATTAATATTAGTTTTGGACATTACGAGTGCACATTAGTAGCACGCTTTTCTTCTTTTTATTTGCAACTAACCTGTTTTATTTCTTTTATTTTGTACTAATCGGGAAAACCAAACGTTCATCATTCAAGCAATTTTGTAACAGATCGGAGAACTTATTAATATTAGTGGAATATTAGTTTCTTTTACCACTTACCCTCTAATCAAATTCAAATTCATGATGTTACCTGTCAAATATCTATCTCTTCAAAAATCGGAGCTCGAATATGAGGTCCAGATCAGAGGTGCTACTGCTGCCTCTTCAGTGGAGGAATTGCGTAGACAAATTGTAAAATTAGCCGCAGAGCACCCAGCTGAACACATATTGGAGTCCCCGCTAGATGTTCGACAGGATCTTAGAGGTTGCGTAGAGGTCCTTACCAAAATTCAATTAAATCTGGACATTCCCGAACCAACCTTACCAACAATTATGAGAACGCAAAATATGCTGAGCCATCTTCATAATCGTTTAGCAAGGATAACGTGCGGTGACGACAAAAAGAATTGAAAGATATTCAGGACAGTTATAATGTTGCTGCTCAAAAGCTCGCGGCTCTTCAAGCTAAGAAGGTAGTTCTTCCAGTGGCTAGCACTTCCTCTAACTTAGGCGCGGGTTCTTCTAGTGAAACTTCGACGTCGGTCCCCGAAGTTCAGAACTTGATTTCGGTAACTTGTGATCGCACTGTAGCTGACCTTAGTAAATTAAAGTTTAACGGCCGAACTTGTGTCCGCTCATTTATACAGCGCGTCGACGAATTCATTGTTGCCCGTAACATTTCATCAGCTAAAGTATTAGCTTTTGCCACCGAAATTTTTCAAGACAACGCGTTGCATTGGTTTCGCTCAGTTCGGAACAAGATTTCTTCCTGGCCAGAACTTGCTTCCAAATTGAGGGAGGATTTCGATCAGTCCAATTACGACTATAGGCTTACTACGGAGATTCGGTCTCGGACACAGGGTGAACATGAGAATATAACAGTTTACCTGTCAATTATGAGTGGTATGTTTTGTCGTCTTTCGACACCGCCGAGCGAAGCAGAACAGCTCGAAATCCTGCTTCACAATATTAGGCCGTGTTACGCAAGTACATTAGCAGCAGCATCTACCGAAATTAGGACAATAGATTCCTTACGCTCCTTGTGTCGCAATTACGAGACATATCATTCTCGTCTCTCGCAATTTCAGGAACCGCCCCGGGTGACTTCTGACACTGTGGCACCGGAATTTGCATACTCTAGGGAATCAAATAAAAGCATAAATAAATTTAATAGTAATAGTAATACGTACAATAAACAAAATTATGTGTTTAACAATAACCATAATAAAGGGCAATATTTTAAAAATCAAAATTATAGTCAAAATCAATATAAATCACAACAGCAAAATAACATACATTCCGTTTCTGATACAGCACAAAGCAATAAACAGCAGCCATATTGTCCAAGGTGTCGTAGTAATACACATCATATTCGACAGTGTAAGGCGAGTAGGGATGTTGTTTGTTTTAAATGTGGCATGAAGGATGTGAAAACTCCAGATTGTCCAGTTTGTAATAAAAATAAAAATACAAAAAACTGAATAGGAGGAATTGTAGTAATTTTGATAAGCAAGACTGGGACTCTTGGCTTTCGTTCATTAAAACATTTTCTACGTCTTATCAAGTTTCTACAATTCTGCAGAATAAACCTCTCTTTGATTCTAGGCCTTATGTAAATATCAAAATCAATGATATTAATGCTTGTGCTTTGCTCGACTCTGGTGCTGCAGTATCTATAATAGGTAATAATTCTCACCTCAAATTAATGGACTGCACTTTGCATCAGGGTGCCCACCCTCCTTTAACAGCAGCTGGCAATCACCCTTTAAACTGCATTGGGTACATGAATTTACCCATCACTTTTGAAGGCCAGTTTCATGTGATAAAGGCTTACGTTGTTCCTGAGGATCCTACGTCAATAATATTAGGGGTCGATTTTTGGCGTGCGTTTAATATTTGTCCCAAATATGTAGGTAGTATAACGTTATCGGAAAGCCCCCTTGATGGTTTAAACGTTGATAATTCTGAATCTTTTATTAATTCCTACGACAATTTAATACCATCGCAGAAGTCGATTGCTGATAACGTCATAGCTCAATTCAAATCCATTTCTATGGAAGAGAAGGGTTTAGGTAGGACAAATCTTATCACGCATAGAATAGACACGGGTGATGCCCAGCCTATTAGGCAACGCTATTACAGAATGTCGCCAGAAAAACAGCGTATACTGGTAGAGCAAGTAGACGAAATGCTGTCCCTAGACGTTATAGAGCCATGTGAAAGTGCGTGGTCGTCTCCAGTACTTATCGTAACCAAGAAGAATGGTCAGCCTAGGTTTTGCCTCGACAGTCGGAAGCTCAATGCGGTGACTAAGCGCGACGCGTACAATTTGCCATACGTCTCGGAAATTCTCGACAATCTGCGAGATGCAAAGTACCTGTCAAGTGTTGACCTTTCTAAGGCATTCTGGCAGATACCTATAGAACCTGCGGATCGCGATAAAACAGCTTTCTATGTACCCGGCCGCGGGAGTCTAAGATTTAAAACTACCGCTTTTGGGCTAACCAACGCGCCTGCGACCCAGCAGCGACTGGTAGATTTGTTATTTGGTGACATGGAACTTAAAACTTTTGCATACCTAGACGACATCATCATTATTAGCTCGTCCTTTGAAGAACACGTGTCACGTCTTTTACGCGTGCTAGATAAACTTAAGGCAGCTAACTTGACAGTCAATTTCGAGAAGTGTCAGTTTTTCCGTAGCGAGTTGAAATATTTAGGTTATGTTGTCGATTCTCGTGGCTTACGTACAGACCCAAGTAAAGTAGACGCTATCTTGAACTTTCCAACTCCGACAAGCAAGACGGAACTGAAACGCTTTCTCGGTACAGCAACCTGGTACCGACGTTTCGTTCCTAATTTCAGCACCATAGCCGGACCACTCAATGCTTTGACTTCGAATGGCAAGAAAGCGCCACCGTTCAAGTGGACGCCTGAAGCTGACGCAGCTTTTAACGCTTTGAAGGACTCTTTAGTATCTGCGCCAGTTCTTGCTTGTCCGGATTATTCTAAGCCGTTCGAAGTCCATGTCGATGCTAGCAACTATGGTCTTGGGGCCATGCTGACGCAGACCATAGATGGCAAAGAACATCCGGTGGCTTACATGAGTCGAGCCCTCACCGGTGCCGAGAAAAACTATAGCATAACTGAGAGGGAAACCCTCAGTGCGATAGTAGCCCTCGAGCACTGGCGCTGCTATTTAGAGAATGGTCAAAAGTTCACGCTTTACACTGACCACTCAGCGTTGAAATGGTTCCTCTCTTTGGAGAACCCGACAGGTAGACTCGCACGCTGGGGAGTCCGTCTAGGTTCGTTTAATTTTGAAGTTAAACATCGTCGTGGTGTTGATAATGTTATCCCCGATGCTCTCTCTCGTGCTGTCCCTATCTCTGCAATTTCTTTAGCAAATGCAATATCTACTACTAAGGACGAATGGTTCATTAAAATGTATAACGGTTGTCTCAATAGCCCAAATAATTTTCCAAATTTTTTAATAAAAAATAATTCTTTATACAGGCTCACCAAAAACATGTCACAACTCACCTCGGAGTTCGCTTGGAAGGAGGTTGTTCCCAGCGAATTTCGTGACCAAATTATTCGCGAAAACCACGCTGAACCGACTGCTGGTCATCTCGGAATTTTCAAAACCTATAAACGTTTAGCATTGTCATACTTCTGGCCCGGGATGCACCAGGACGTAGTTCAATTTGTTACCACTTGTTCTGTTTGCCTAGCATATAAGTCTCAAAATCACACTACTTTGGGAGTAATGGGGCGCCCTAAGCAATGCAGTCGTCCCCATCCTCACGGGCCATGGCTATCACAAAACGTACCTCCACCGCTTCAAAATCACCCCCGATGACCTATGCCCATGCGATCAAACCACTCCACAATCCATAGACCATCTCCTCAGATATTGCCCTAAATTTATGAACCCACGTCTCGACCACGAAATCATATGTCAAAATCTCAAAATTGACCCTTATAACCTTTTGGAAATTATTACAAAAAACTCGACTCTAGAATCATTCTGTAAATTTATCACTTATATAATTAACAAACTCAAAAAATTTAATGGTACATAACTCATTATCATTCATTTATTCATCATTACATTATTTCACATATTTCATTATTACACACAGATTTTATGTGCATACAGGAAAAAAAAAAAAAAAAAAAAAAAAAAAAAATAATTGAATTCAGCCGCCCGTATCATTCGCGGGGACTGGAAACAGAAGTTACAGAATAAAAAAAAAAAAAAAAAAAAAGTCGTCCCCATCAAATGATTTCCATTGATTTTGTAGGTCCACTTCCAGTAACTCGCAAACAGAATAGTTACATTCTCGTCGTGACTTGTTGTTTTACGAAATATTGCAATATATTCCCCCTTCGTCGCGCGACTGCCGATGCAGTTGTTAGGGTCTTAGAAGACTCAATTTTTCTGGTACACGGTGTACCACAAACAATTTTCCTAGATAACGGTACACAATTTACTAGCTCTGTCACAGACGCGTTATTTAAGAAATATAAAGTACCAAACGTGTACTTTACACCAAAGTACTGTCCACAGATAAATTTGGTGGAACGTTTTAACAAAACTCTTGTCACGTGCCTGTCCACGTTTGTAGGTAACGACCATAGATCCTGGGACACTTTTATCCCCAAAATTCAATTTGCAATGAACAATTCCGTAAATGAGGTAACTAATTACTCTCCATCTTTTCTAGTACACGGTAGGGAGCTAGTCACATGTGGATCGCACTACACTGACACAGATTTAGGTGACGAAGTTTTGTTCTTGCCGCGTGATATTTATGCTGAGAACCTGGGATGCCTTGCTTCGGTATTCAATGATGTGCAAGCCTCACTATGGAATGCACATGTAAAGAATACCATGCACTACGATTTGCGCAGAAAACCAGCAGAATATAACGTAGGCGATATAGTGTTTAAGCGAACGTATATTCTTAGTGATAAGGATAAATATTTTAGTAAAAAATTGGCCCCAAAATATTTACAATGCAGAATTGTTGAAAAACGTTCACCTCTAGTTTATATTTTGGAAGATATGTCAGGCAAGAATATTGGAGCTTGGCACATAAAAGATTTTAAACTTTTTAATAATAGAGTTCCCCGTGTGGTGACGGGATAAGAATATCACTACCCCCTTTCCTCCCGTGGGTGTCGTAGGAGCCGACTTTGGGATCTCTTCCTTTTGGGATAATAATAGATAGACATGCCCTCTAAAATAAATATCTTAGTCTCCAGCATGAGTCATAAGCTATGCTAGCTAATGCCTCGAATAATGAATGTGTACATCATCAGCGTATATAAGAGTTGATGCTGTTTTAATGAAAGTGGAATTTGAAGGACTGTATGGAAGTGGATGGTATGAAACTGTAAATGCTAAGGCTAATAAGACGGGTTTTGCTGAGACCAAAACCCTTACCCAGACGAGGCGGGTATATGTAACGTTATACGTTACATGAAACTATTATCACTCAAATAAATAAAATCATAAATAAATGTACCTCTTAAAACTATATATTTTACAAGCTAATACTTATAACTATTTACAATATACATCTATTTTAAACAAACAAAGTGCAACAGTGTTCGTCGGCGCCGTTTTAGCGCTCCCAGAATAATATCGCGTGCAACATTTTAGCGCCCCGGCAACTAGTCCTTTTGTTTGTCACATCTGGTGACACCTATATCACAGCGGCGCTTAGCCGCGCGACCATTTCCGATCTTCATTCGATACAGAACGCACGGCACATTAATATCGGTCTTTATACATGTATCGTTTCGACATGTAACCAATTAAATATTTTGTCGTCTCTAAACGTTCGTCGAAGTGCTCAACGTTAATATTTTTATAGTAACGCGAGTGTAATAAACCCCAAATTGGGTAAGTGGTACATTTAATAACTCAGATGTAGTTAATTTTGCTTATTAGATTAAAAGACTTTGTGTTGTAATTTTAGTATTTTTAGTGCTTAAAATATCTTCCTCAAACATCAACCTATTAAATACTAAATACTGTAAACTATTTTGCACAATCATTTCGTTGTAACGGTATTGCATCAGAATTTATTTCCACCCTCATTTTAAAAAATGTAAACTGCTGCATCATCTTTCCAAAATGTAATCTCCGATTCTGATTGTGAACATCCACGGCATCACTGCTACATCTTAGGTGCTTTCTCTTCCTTCCGCTTGCCGAGGATGTTCACAAATCATGCAGCCGGACTGTTTTCTCATGGATTTGGATGACGCGTTCCAGGGTCCAAGGTTCGGGCTGTCATTTGGAGTGTCGACTCCACCACAGCCACATCACCACCATCGCTACTCTCGCCAGGCAGAGCAGACCTCCCTTGCCGAGCCCTCGGACAGCCCCTGAGTACCTACGGTCGGCTGCATTTCCAGAGGGCGTCCCCCACCGACGGCACAAACCAGGCGAGAGTACCTAACCGCAGTGTAGACAGGATTTTGTGTGAATTTATAAAAACTAGAACCTACGACCTAAATTAGCTCAAAATTTAATCATTAAATTTCTCGTTTCCGAACTTCGTCTCCGTTTCCGACATTTAAATAAATTAATATTTTTTTTGCACGAATTTGGATTACTCATTTATCTCTTTTAGCTAGTAATTCAGACCTTAATCGTGACGGTGGTATTTTTACGCAAGTATTAATAATGGTTAGTCCGCAACGCTACTCACGGCGTGGCGGTACCGACCATGAATGCTATCCCTTTCGCTCTAGCCGCACGTAAGGTTGGTTCGAAGAGGATCGCACGCTATGTCTGTACCGGCAGGCTACAATCGTTATGCTTCTGGTTATAGTGTGCGTCTGCACACAGGCGCACGCCAGCGCCGCCGGCGTCAAAATGCGAGCAAGCAGATTTTTTGAAAGCGCTCTCAAAAAGTGTCGGGCGAATATGCACGCGGTCCTAAGCCGGGCACCTTCAGCGCCCTCATACTTAAAATGTGCGAAGCCCGACGCACGCGGCTCTAAGGCGGCGCCCTCAGATTTAAAGTGTTGAACGAAGCCCGACGCGCGCGGTCAAAAGCCTTCGGTGCACTCATACACGCACGCGGTCCTAAGCCAGACGCCTTTGGGGCCTTCATACATAAAGACAGCTTTAGTCCCCTAATCTCCATAAAAGCAATGGAGCGCTTTCATAGAGTTTTTTGTAATGCCGACAACACTGTTACGTAATTATAGTACTTACGACAACGAAGATCATGATTCATTATACATACTTGTTTCAGCTTGTGTCACGGCTTACTATAAACAACTATAAAAGACAGAAGAGAGGCTACCTCACGCTTGTATCAATTCATGGCACAGGAACTAGTTTCTGCGATATCACTTTAAAACTATTTATGTTTATATATTTTAAATACCTATTAATAATCAACAGTTTTCATACCCCAGTTTTAAATTTAAATAGATTTTGTTCGGAAAGAGAAGAGTCGTGGAATGTACATTTCACGAATGTTCTCTTTCCGAACAAACTATACCTTACAATTCATATTGAAACCTCTTTAACGAACAGCTGACTGACCTCTTTAACAAAATATGTATGTACGTCAACCACATAGAAGTAGGATGACTTATTAATAATTAATAATAAAATATTTGCTTAAGCGTAAGCGAAACACAGCGAAATGATAGGTCTGTGGTCAACCGCCATTGTTATGACAAAGTCAAAACATCAGCATAAATAAAAATATAAAAATAATTGGAAAATTATGATTTTATTACTGAAGAAATCGTACGACTACTGCAAGTCAAATATCCGCCAGATTATGGAGAGTTTTCTTTGCCGATTCATGCCCAAGGAAGTAATGTTGATAGGCCACGCCTACGACGATATGAGGAAAACCTTGACGAACAAATTTTAAGGTACCTACCTACTACAATCAGGAGATGTATCTTGATATGTTGAGAGAAGTGGTACCTGAATTACTGCGACAAGTGCCAATAAATTACTTGCATAACTTGTATTATTAACACGATGGTGCTTCGGCTCTTTGAATACCGAGTACCTACATGATTACCTCAACCACCCACCACTGTGTTGTTATCCAATACTACGAGTATTAGTATAAACAATACCATATTATATCAATCAAAAAACACAAAAAATATTAAAATTCATATTTAATAACTTCCTGCCTACCTCCCTGCCTGCTACGCCACGGTCCCGGGTTGTAATCCCGGTAAGGGCATTTATTTGTGTGATGATCACAGATATTTGTTCCTGAGCTTAACGTGGGACTCAGTCAATTTGTGTAAGAATGTCCTATATTATTTATTTATTTAAATTCTTATCCACATTAATCCAAATCCGCTTGCATGTGTTGCGTACGTACACGATGCGCTTGTGTGCACACTGCCGTGCTCTTAGAAGATTTATTACTGGTTTATACTGTGCCTTTACCATCACCAGCCTCCAGACCTCCAGGCCTCCAGTGCGCTGAATCGGCCGCGGGTACCTGCGGCATGGCCCCCTCGCAGTACCAACCTAACGCCCATGTCTATAGATATTTTCAGGGGTGAAATTAAAAGTTTGGTCTATTAAAAAGAGTCCAAAACTATCAATGAACTCCGTCAGCGAATTGTTGCCGCATTTGAAACCGTGAAAATGAATCGGTTCGCTCTCGGCAGATTGAAAGATAACAGGCGACGAGCAGCTACCTGTCAGGAAGACGGGTTAGACATAGACATCAAACCTCCTGAAGTAAGTCTAGTTTACTTGTTGTATGTACGTAATGTTTCTGATTGGTGATCGTTTTTTGAACACCTGTGTAGTGTCCTGGTGATTGTTATTATTTTAATAGATTGTTTGAATGTTTTCTAACTTTTCATTGATTTTGATTTTAATAAATGTAGAACTAAAAGATAAGTGTTATCACATGACTAGTATCGATTTAAAGTATTTCCTTTGGTCGTGTTTTAATTTATCGCCACTTGTTTCGAACTTTCTATTTTCCGCACTTGTATCAAAATGTACTATTTCGTCAATCAATTTTATTATTATTTTAGTCTAAGAAGTCCATAAGTCCATAACTGCCTTGTTTTTCATGAACAAGTTTCAACGAATTTTGGACACCGAGGTCACATTTCAATCGCACACAGCCGCCAGACCGTGGAAATCATTACATTCCAGCGGATCACAGTTTTAAAACTTTCACATAATAATTTACAATGCCAAAGAGCCTAATTCGAACCTATGCTTTATGTGAAAATGATGTAATTTTGAAATTTTTCGCCCGTACGTCTCGCTTGCGCTTATAGGTACATGTAATGGTGCTCCCACATTGGCTGTTAGAAATGTTATATAATATGTCATGACAGGGACAGCGCGCCATCGTTCCCTCCTTTGAGTAATTATGTTAACTAAGAGACGGCACCTCAACTTGATTTTGTGTAACAACACTTAGAGCCGATCGGCACAAACGCGCTTAGTCTGTGCCGAACGGCTGTGGTAGATTGATGTACTTATCGCAATGAAAAATATTTCGTATAAATAATGCCGTCATGTGTAGTGAGGTACTGTACAAACTGCTCAGGAAAATCTAACAAAAGCCAAGGAGTGTCTTTTCATACGTAGGTTTACTGCATTTTTGTTTAAACACGCTTACTTTTGAAAAAAATGAATCAATATAAACTCATGCCGAAGCGCCATGTTGCGGCGGCCATGTTTCGTTGAAACCAAAGAGTAATGCAACAAAAGCAGACGTGACACGCAAGTTAGTTCAAGTTTCCTATCATACATTAAATTATATATATTTATCGACGCAAAAAAGGTTTTTTAATTATTATTGTCAAGTTAATGGTTCCCTCACGCTTCCCTGTCACACCGTGTTATATAACATTTATAACAGCCCAGTGTGGGAGCACCATAAGAACGCGAATGTGAAGAATACGCATTATATTATAAATTGTAGAATCTCAATTTGTGTTGCTTAACTTCAAACTCGTGTAAATCCATTCTGCTATAAGGTTATCTTTCAGATTAGATTTTTTTTTATATTATCAACCTTAAAGCAGAATGGATTTACCCGAGTTTGAAGTTAAACAACACATTTGTCCTCACCACCAATTACACTTTAGAGAAATATTTTGTCAAAGTGTAATTTGTAGTTGCAGTGCATTAATTGCAATCTGTATAGGGAATTGAAATATAATCCGGTTTTTTTAACAAATGGGTTTACTCTTGGCCACAGACAAGCCAAAGAAGCCTCTTTTGTGTCGCACTGCTGGGCAAAGGCCTCCTCTAGTTGTCTCCACTCGACCCTGTTTTCCCACCATTTTGGGTAGATGCGTCCAGGTCGTCCCGCCATCTCCTTTTTGGTCTGCCTGGCCCGTCTATGTAGTTTCGCGCCCGAAAATATGCCTGTTTACCCTTTATTTAAAGGTTGCCGGGTTTCGAGTAAGTTTAATGAAAAATATAAGTAGGTACAGAATAGGCTACTTGACCCTTTTTAAAGTATGTCTTATATGATTAATAGATCAAGAGCCCAGGCCTGCCAGACCTTCCTCAAATTCTCAAGGATGAAACTTTGGGACAATGTACAGTTCACATCGGCGTTTAATGTGTGCATATTTTCTAGTTCGGCCCATCGGCCAATTTTTTGCTATCAAGTGATGAAGATGAAAAAAAAAAGTGCTTACTTTCCTTAAATTCTCAAGGCTGATTTTTATATATGTGTTAGAGCACGTTGTTAGAAATTGGTTATCATCAATGCCAGACCGTTTCCGCCGGCCATAACTTTTACCAGACGCGACAAAGTTGGCAAAAAACGACTCTAACTTACCTCATTTTCTCAAGCCTGATTTTGATATATGATACGCAGGGACCTGTAACTAGACCATTTGTAAGCAGCCAGACCAATCGGATGGACCCAACCATCCGCCAGACCGACTTAATTTTTCAATATGAGCATTAGTAAAATTGAAATATTCCGGGTCTATAAAAGCTAAAAACTTGAATTTTCTACATTAAGCTACGTGTATATTGTATACTTGACGTAATAAGCGACTTTCATAAATTTTACTTCTAAGGAAATAAAAAAATGAAAGTTTATATGTGGTGCAAGATTAATTTTAAGCTATGAATTTTATTTACACTGCGTAAGTACATGTGTATTTTATTATAAATATAACTTTTACCAGACGCGACAAAGTTGGCAAAAAACGACTCTAACTTACCTCATTTTCTCAAGCCTGATTTTGATATATGATACGCAGGGACCTGTAACTAGACCATTTGTAAGCAGCCAGACCAATCGGATGGACCCAACCATCCGCCAGACCGACTTAAAGTTTCGATATGAGCATTAGTAAAATTGAAATATTCCGGGTCTATGAAAGCTAAAAACTTGAATTTTCTACATTAAGCTACGCACATAGGGGTATTTCACTAAAAAACCTGGCCATTACTCGATACAAATAAGAAAAAATAAAAATAAATTAAAATAGCATATTTGGATTGACACAATGGAACTACTTATAAAAATGTATATAAATAATTTTGGCCAGCTTTTTTAGTCAAATACCCCTATGTGCTACGTGTATATTGTATACTTGACGTAATAAGCGACTTTCATAAATTTTACTTCTAAGGAAATAAAAAAATGAAAGTTTATATGTGGTGCAAGATTAATTTTAAGCTATGAATTTTATTTACACTGCGTAAGTACATGTGTATTTTATTATAAATATAACTTTTACCAGACGCGACAAAGTTGGCAAAAAACGACTCTAACTTACCTCATTTTCTCAAGCCTGATTTTGATATATGATACGCAGGGACCTGTAACTAGACCATTTGTAAGCAGCCAGACCAATCGGATGGACCCAACCATCCGCCAGACCGACTTAAAGTTTCGATATGAGCATTAGTAGAATTGAAATATTCCGGGTCTATAAAAGCTAAAAACTTGAATAACGAATTGAATTTTATATTATAAATAACGTAAACAAGGAAAAAACAAATTGATATAGTATGAATTTTCTGAGATGAACTTTTCAGTTTTGCCCTAATCTGTTAAATAAAGTCCTTTGTTTCTATTATTCGCCGCGGTTAGCTCCCGTTTCCACAGCACGTGCTAAAGTCTCAGTGTAGTTAAAAAGCAACTATCATGATAGCAATAAGGTTCAAATTTATTTAACAGTTTGCAGTGTGCAGGTAACTTTTTTTGAAGATGACAAAACGTGTTGTCTCCAAAAGGGCTTTTTATGGATTTGAACCTTATTGCTATCATGATAGTTGCTTTTTAACTACACTGAGACTTTAGCACGTGCTGTGGAAACGGGAGCTAACCGCGGCGAATAATCGAAACAAAGGCCTTTGTTTAACAGATTAGGGCAAAACTGAAAAGTGCATCTCAGAAAATTCATACTATACAGTGCATTATAAATTAAATATTCAATTCAAAGAAGTAAACAATCAATGTTACAACGGTATATAACTAAACGAATTTCCTTTCTCCTACAAAACATGGTAACATACCTAAGTGACGAACTTTAGAATTAGAAGTTTAGGAAGTTTAAACATTTGTACTCAATACGAACATCATCAACCCCGTTATAACCCATGTCGGAGATGCTGAATTTTCAGACACGAATACATTTTTGGCATTCTTCAAATACATGTATGCCGTTATAAAAAGTTTAGAATACTTTACGTGTGTACACAACATATACACTTATACTTTCAACCTCATTTTAACTGAACTTATATAAATGCTTAAATAACTTTTGTAGTATGCGAGGGATTTTACATTATATGCAACATACACATAGTGCCTTTATACATAGTGTGAGGTCCCTCGCCCACAAATTAAAAAGGATCGATCTTAAAACTAATTTTAAACCACCTTGTTCGACGACCGAAAAAAAAGTTTAATTTACTTTTCTTCTTTAAATTTATAATAAAATACACATGTACTTACGCAGTGTAAATAAAATTCATAGCTTAAAATAATCTTGCACCACATATAAACTTACATTTTTTTATTTCCTTAGAAGTAAAATTTTTGAAAGTCGCTTATTACGTCAAGTATACAATATACACGTAGCTTAATGTAGAAAATTCAAGTTTTTAGCTTTTATAGACCCGGAATATTTCAATTCTACTAATGCTCATATCGAAACTTTAAGTCGGTCTGGCGGATGGTTGGGTCCATCCGATTGGTCTGGCTGCTTACAAATGGTCTAGTTACAGGTCCCTGCGTATCATATATCAAAATCAGGCTTGAGAAAATGAGGTAAGTTAGAGTCGTTTTTTGCCAACTTTGTCGCGTCTGGTAAAAGTTATATTTATAATAAAATACACATGTACTTACGCAGTGTAAATAAAATTCATAGCTTAAAATTAATCTTGCACCACATATAAACTTTCATTTTTTTATTTCCTTAGAAGTAAAATTTATGAAAGTCGCTTATTACGTCAAGTATACAATATACACGTAGCTTAATGTAGAAAATTCAAGTTTTTAGCTTTTATAGACCCGGAATATTTCAATTCTACTAATGCTTATATCGAATCTTTAAGTCGGTCTGGCGGATGGTTGAGTCCATCCGATTGGTCTGGCTGCTTACAAACGGTCTAGTTACAGGTCCCTGCGTATCATATATCAAAATCAGGCTTGAGAAAATGAGGTAAGTTAGAGTCGTTTTTTGCCAACTTTGTCGCGTCTGGTAAAAGTTATGGCCGGCGGAAACGGTCTGGCATTGATGATAACCAATTTCTAACAACGTGCTCTAACACATATATAAAAATCAGCCTTGAGAATTTAAGGAAAGTAAGCACTTTTTTTTTCACCTTCATCACTTGATAGCAAAAAATTGGCCGATGGGCCGAACTAGAAAATATGCACACATTAACCGCCGATATGAACTCTACATTGTCCCAAAGTTTCATCCTTGAGAATTTGAGGAAGGTCTGGCGGGCCTGGGCTCTGGGTCTATAAGTACTGTCCAATTCACCGAAATAAAATATTACCATATTTTATTATGACTTGAAAACCGCATAAAACATTTTTGAAGTATACTTTTACTTAATCGGGCAAAAACAACATTAGCCATTTTAATCTATAGATTGTCTGTGCATAAAGTCAATCGAATTAAACACAACATTTTTTGATTTTAAATATGAGGCATAAAGTTCATTATGTCAGTGATTGACTCGACATGAATTGAGTTAGGTTCTATGACGTCACTAAATGGCTGACAGCGTTTTCGGTGGCCAAAGTAAAAAAAAATATTACACACATTTTTAATCGAAAATACGGAGCCATCATACACTTTTAATACCCAAAATCTATAAACATTGGTTTCATATGTCAAATACTACAAAAAAACAATCATTTCTTGTGCCAAATTTGATGTGAGTCTAGTAGCCTATTAAGTACATCAGTTTGACATAGTAATTAATGTAATTTCGAATGGGCACCACTGGGTCTGTGCGTAATGGAAGTGAATAATCATATATCGAGGCACGTAAATCGGTTCGATTGCATTCTGGTGACGAAGATCTGTTGATGAAGGAAGTGTCAGGGTGTATTAAAAAGGACCGTTCAAAGTTTGCATAGTGACTTTTGAGGTCATAATGAACAACTTTTATTATGAGACCAATTCTGAAATCGCAAAAAATATTGGCTGTTCCATAGAAATGAGCGGCATCATGATAGTCGAAATGTATGAAACTGTGTCATAGTTCTGTCTACACTGGATTAGGAAAAGTTGAGCGCGTCATTCTGTAATGAAATAATACTTCCTACAAAATTGAAATTTGGTAACAGTTCCGGGTCGAATTCTATTGTCCTTTTCTAATAATTGCTACGCGTGCATAAATGCGAGCCGAACGTAGCCGGAATTACCCGATCGGGACAGTGTCCAACCACTGACTAAAGGTATAACTGCGAGCAAGATACCAATCTATCTCTATCGCTCTTAGCCAATAGGCGCGACACAGCCAGACTACCTCTCATGGCGTTTCGTTTTCGTTTCGCGTCGTAGAAATGCCATTCGGCTACGGGGTCAGGTGGGTAAATGGTAAAAATTCCCTATTCAATGTTTTTGTTTTTCATGTATACTTAAATACTATTTTTTTTGGAAGAATACATTTTTATTGGACAAAAATAACACTTAAAATAAAAACAATAATACAAATCAGAACTAAACCTTAATCTAAAAATAAATACCTAAGTAAACTAAAAATATTAAGAACTAAGTAACCTCCTTAGGCATGGTGCCGTAGACACTGGCAGCATTTCCTCGTTGTATCGCAAGGCTTATTCTTTGGCCGAGGAAGCTGGGGGCGTCACCGCTGACCTCCTGACAGTTTTTTATGCTATTTACATCTAGTGCCTTTAATTCCTTGTTTCCCTCGTCCTGTGCTGAATTTATTACCACTCATAATATCTGTTATTAAAAGGTGCCATTAATTCCATATAATATACAATAGGCAAGCACAATGCTGAAAGGTAATTTGAGTGTGGTCTTTTGTACTTTTGGAAAACGCAATATGAGTTACACCACAGAATATATAATAGTACAAGTACAGAAGGCCCACTGCTTTGATGTTTACGAAATGCCGCCTTTTTAAATACCTACAAAATTCTTACAAAGAAACGAGCCGCACGTGCGCGGCGTCCGGCGATAGGGTTACCTAATGGATTAAAACGAATTAATACTCACATAAAATGTTATACTATTATATTCAAGTCTTGGGTACTTTCTAGGTATATATACTGTATTTATATATTTTTGTTCAAGTTCCAACATTACAAGCCTTATTGAACTTTTTCATGGGACTTAATTAGTAGTAGATCTGTGTAAGAGTGTCCTATGGTATTCATTTTATTCATGATGTCTATTTAACTAAGTATTATTAGCCATTCGACACGCGGACATCGCATATCAACCTTAAAAAAACTCGCAACGTAAAGTAACAATAGAAAGTGCGAACGTGCATTCCGCGACAACGCGCGCCATCCCTGAGTAGGCCGCGAACTCGCGGCCGCCAGGATGTACTTGTAGCGCGGCGATAGAATCGCGGAGTGAGCCGCCCCTGGTTACACGTAAGTAGTAACCACTACTATTTGTTCGGTTAGCAACCTTACTGCGGGACTATGTAAATGAGTATTTCTTTTTTTTTTGTACATTTATTCAAATTTGATATTTACATGAAATATTTTGACGACCGGTCTGGCGCAGTCGGTAGTGACCCTGCCTGCTGCGCCGCGGTCCCGGGTTCGAATCCCGGTAAGGGCATTCATTAGTGTGATGAGCGCAGATATTTGTTCCTGAGTCATGGATGTTTTCTATGTATAATAAGTATTTATATATTATATATATCGTTGTCTGAGTACCCACAACACAAAGCCTTCTTGAGCTTACCGTGGGCCTCAGTCAATCGGTGTAAGAATGTCCTGTAATATTTATTTATTTATGAAATAAAAGTATGGAAACGGATTAAATCGCGTATAATGAATTTACGATTCATCCCGACGTTTCGAACACTTTACAGCATTCGTGGTCAACGGGTTGATATTTTCAGTGAATTTCAATACCTTTTTGTACCCTTTGGCGTAGAAACTCTAGGTCCATGGGGTCCCAGCGCGAACAAGTTGTTCACAGAAATCGCGAAGCGTCTGGTTTAGGTAACTAAAGACTGTATCGTTAAGTATGAGGACAACTTTGAGTAGCCGTATTTATTTGCTATTATATTTTTTTCTTAAAACAAGACATAGGCTTAATAAGGCACATAATAAGGTTCACATTTTGTCCTAGAAACTCGACGTAAAGCAAGTGGTTTAGACAGTATTGACTTAATCCTCCCGAGTAACAATTACGATTCCGGACAAATGCTACTAGAAAATTCACAAAGTGCGTAAAAAACGATACGATTGCGAAAAAAAATTGTACTGTGTGAACCTCAACGACATATGATCCACAAAGCAGAATATCTGGACATAGTCTAGCCATAGTTATTTTTAAGAAATAAAGTTCAGGATCTGTGTATGGCGGCCATTTAGAGAATGTGGCATGGTGCTTCCTCTAACTCCGACTTTGATGTCGAATTTAACTATCATACACTGTTTATATCGATTTGGTTTAGGCACTGTTCAAACACCGTGAATGTCAATTAGACTTTGGCCTATGGCTAATTTTTTTATCTGTTTCTCTCATCCTGCTTGCATCAAAAATTTACGACAATCCGGAACGTTGCTCAAAATAGCGTTTTTTTTAATTATATAAATTCACCGCATTTATTCTGCAAGTACCCAATTGAAAAACCATGAAGAGGACTCTTAAAGAATATATTTTGGCAGCATATTAACCTTTGTTTGTTGAAATCGTGCAAACAGTCATTGATATATTCTCAAATTAAGCCAGATAGGGGTTGTCCGAAATTTATTTGCTAGACCTTAATGAAAGTACCATAAAGTCTCTAAAATAAAATAAAAATTAGACTTTCTTATATCAAATAGTGCTTACCAATACCTTCAGATCATACTCTCGGAACATAATAATATAAAATTATGCACATGTCAACATTTAGACGAGGTTTGTTTTGTCCTTATACTTATCGATACAGTCCTTAGTTGGTGACCGAAGAGCTGGCGATTTCCTCGCACAACGTATCAGCATTGCGATACAGCGAGGAAATGTCGCCAGTATCCTTGGTACAATGCCTCAAGGGCCTATTTTAGACATTAGCTAGCTTTTAAGTTTAGTCTTAGTTTCTTATATAATTATGTAAATATGTTCATGTAAATAAAGTATTATATTTACCTATGTTAATATTGATAAATCGTGAAATTTAGATCAGTTCTACTCGGAACCACGATCACTCCCAGAATCCCGTATACAGGGTGGCCCATTCAAATCGGTCAGTATGGGAAAGTCTGAAACTATAAGACATACGAAGATTTGTTCTCAGGAACCATGTCACCGATTTTGATAAAAAGAAAAACTGCATTCATACAATTAAAAAAAAAAGTGTACCCAGCTGGGGAATCGAACCCGGTTGTTTTGAAAAAATAAACTTACACTATTTCTATTCAGATATCGTTTGTGTAGGTCTTAAGCAGTAAATATCTCTAAGAAACATAATGTCTAAAATGAATAAAATGCATTTTTTTCACATACTTTAATTTATCATAGTAGGTGTTCAAAGTGACCACCGTCCTTTTCAATACAATATTCAACACGTCTAGGTAACGATCTTACTATTGCATTTTGTATCTTCATGTGGTGAATCTGCGTTAAAGTTGACTCTATGGCTACTTTTAGGTCTTCAACGGTGTTATAGCTATTTTTGTACACTGTTGTAAAGATGAAGTGAACTTGCTGAATATTGTGACGGTGGTCACTTTGAATACCTACTATGATAAATTAAAGTATGTGAAAAAAATGCATTTTATTCATTATAGACATTATGTTTCATATTTACTGCTTAAGACCTACACAAACGATATCTGAATAGAAATAGTGTAAGTTTATTTTTTCAAAACCGGGTTCGATTCCCCAGCTGGGTACACTTTTTTTTTAATTGTATGAATGCAGTTTTTCTTTTTATCAAAATTGGTGACATGGTTCCTAAGAACATATCTCCGTATGTCTTACAGTTTCAGACTTTCCCATACTGACCGATTTGAATGGGCCACCCTGTATATTTGTTACTTACCTATTTTGTTACCCCATACAAACTATATGGAAAATGGTAACACAATAGGACAAATTGGATGAGGAAGCTTTTAGCTATCAGGATTGAAAAAGATAAAATTTATGAAAACACCTACTAATCACATTTAAAAAAAAGTGTAAAAAAACTTAATAAACTGCCAAAAATATGTATTCATTGATTAATTGATTATAGTTCAACAAAAATACGTTAAGTAGGTACAATAATTATAAGGTCCACAAAGCTTTTGTTTTAACGCAGACCAAAAGTTTTATGAAACCAAGACCGACCCATAAAATACACAAGACTTCGTGAAAGTTGAACTTCGATTGCGCTCTGAACTTTTGTGCAGTTTAAAGTGGAAACAAGTGGAGCCCCCGACGGGTTAAATGCGAACTAACATAAATATTGGTATTGCTTGGCTTCGCTTTGATTACTGTGTTGAGTGCTGTCAACTGTGTTTACTTGGCTCGTCGCATCTACCTGTGTACAGTCACCGGCAACATGTTACGCAAAAAATGCCGCAAAAATATCTAAAACGATCCTACTTTTAAGTTATAAGAGCGTCTCACATATTATTTGCTGCCTTTAAGGAGTAGCATGGTATTGCATTTGACTGTACGTACATATTCGCGGTTCGGAGTATCATCAGTTTTCAAAAATTTTAACAAATTAATATGCAGCTAAACCTTCCTCAAGAATCTCTCTACTCGTGAAAACCGTATGAAAATCCGTTCAGTCGTTTTTGAGTTTATTGCGAACACACACACGTACACACACACGCACGCACGCACGTACGCACGCAAGCACGTTAATTTTTGGTCAAATTATAGTATTAGTAAGGTTATAAATAAATACATATTCTGATATTAATTTTCACTTATGCACGTAAATATACGCGACTCGTACTAGCTGGTGGGAACACGAAGGCTTAAGTAAAACAGTTGGGGTAAGCGCGTGTACGGTAGCAAAAGTGGTCGCGGCGGACTGTCCGGAATGGTCCTACTTTTTTCATTACGCAACCTTCAGTGTGGGGCCACGAAATCAAAGAGTTTCGCACGGGTGCTGGATTTATTCCGAAAGACATCAGTGTTATAACGCTCGCCCGGTTCGGCCAGAGGTCCCGGCACTTGATTTTTGATGACGAGCATGACTAAAGCGATCACTAGTCATAGAAAATTAAGCGCCGGAGACTACGGCTCGGACACAGCCCTGTCTAATGGTGCTCCCTCACTGGGCTGTCTCCGTCCCTGTCACACCATGTTATATAACATTTAAAACAGCCAGTGTGGGAGCACTATAAAGGAAGTCACACTAAAGCCATCATTGACAAAATGTTCAAATATATACATATATGCAAACGCAATAGAAAAGCACGTATTAACAAAATTCCGTTTTGTGTGTTTTGGTGGGGCAGGTTCTCAATATGACCTCATATATCAATAAGCAGTTTAACTTAGTATTCCCAATTCAATAGGCTTGTGCCGTTTCGTTCGTTGATCGGAGCGCTCCGAACTCGTTCAATCGCTCCCACGAACTAGTTCGCTCTTAGGTCTTTTGCTCATTTAGTTCAGCCAGACCAGCGACCACTGCGGTCGGAAAGATCAGAACGAATGGGACCGAATAGTGTCAAATGATACGAATAGTCCACAGATAGTAACATTCCGGGCCGAAAGGTTGTAAGTGACCGAAGTTTAATATGAAAACTTGACTTTTTTTGTTGCTCTGCTAAGTAGCTCTCGCTCTCGGTCGGCGGAGTCACACATTCGTTCTCGATCCAAACCGCTCGCGCTCGTCGATCCTATACTGAACTAAATGAGCAAAGACCGATTCTCAGACCACGGAAAGATTCAGTTCATTTCGGTCATTGATGGGATTTTATTCCTAACAGTTCATAGTTCGTGAACGACACAAGCCTACAATTCAACACTGTACTTTTGCAATAGTTTCTGATGGTTTAGAAGTCGTTACTCGATATCGTAAATTGTATTAAGTACTAATATTTACTGTATGGAGAAATTGAACAGTTAGTTGTTACCATTCGGGTTGGATCATTCGCATTGACGACGATGATGATGGAGAAAGGACCAGCGCTCCCAAAGGCATATTTAAATAACGAATTTGACCACAGGCCCCGTTCATTTTCTCTATAAACTGAACGTCCTTTTCAGTGACGGCTAGTCGGCTACGCGAGAGTTTTGACGATCGGTTTGGCCTAACGCGTAGTGCCCATAACACAAAAGCCTCCTTGAGCTTACCGCGCCGGGACTCAGTCAAGGTGTATAATAATGTTTTATAATAAAAACGTAGCAAAATTGTTGACATGATATTTTTTCATAGCAGCTTTTCTTATGGCCCCGCACTAAGTGCTAAACTGTCACGCCTGTTTTATTGTGGCTCGTGGCGCCGCGGCTTAACACTTGTTATTGCCACTGCTCAGCAGTTTTTGCCACGATTTGTGGACTTTGTTTCGAGTCGTTACCGTAATTTGGGGTCTTGCTTAATGGAACTTTTCTAATCTAAACCGGTATGGTTTATCGACGCGGCTGTTTCACTTGCAGCGATGGAAAGACGGTTACAGAAATTGTTCGAAATTAGCGATATGAAAATAAACAATTTTGATTATCATATGTTTTACACACTAACACCGTTGTTCACAGTGTATCTTCTCAACAAGTCATCACATTCATCACTCACTCATCATCAATCGTGAAGCGGTTTTATGTTCAACTTTGTATACAATCTGTAATTTGTTTGGACTTAAATGAATTATTTTCATAATTATTTGTATATCCTTTCCAGTTCTCGGGACCATGGGGTTCCGGACTTTGGGGAGGCGTGCGTGGCGCCGAAGCCAACAGCGCAGCTCGCAGAGGCCTTTCAAGACAGTTTAATCTAAAAAGTAATATGTATGTATGTATAAGCTTTATTGTACATAAAGGAAACAAAAGAGACACAGTTACAGAGTCAGTAATATACAATGTAGGCGGACTTATCCCTTAATGGGATCTCTTCCAGTCAACCTTTGAGGAAATGAGTAGAAGCGAATTAACGATGAGTGACGAATTCAAAAATGTACAACCACTAAAAGAGTTAAATGCAAATTTTGTATACACATGGTAACAAATATATACATATACAATTACATTAATACACCAATATATACATATATAATAATATAATAATAAATAAACAAATACTCATAAAATATATATTTATATAGGTACTTAGACCAAAAAGTATATGGATATTAATTCGAACCACAAAGCAAGACGACAATTAAAAAAAAATAGATAAAAATTAAAGAAAAATGAAGTAATGTGACATTTACATAATTTTTTTTTTTATGAGAAACACAATTTGACCGCAAAGTCGCAAACTCACCTGATGGAATTTGAATGTGCATTTTGTTTACTGAGGCTCTTTGTTAGTGCCATACTCACATAATGCGCTAATTAATTCGTAACTTACTTTCTGGAATTCGTTTGCACCAAGGATAATTTATATAGGACTAGCTATTGCCCGCGGCTTCGCTCGCGTTAGAAAGAGACAAAAAGTAGCCTATATGTCACTCTTCATCAACTCAACTATCTCCACCTAAAAAGTCACGTCAATTCGTCGCTCCGTTTTGCCGTGAAAGACGGACAAACAAACAGACACACACACTTTCCCATTTATAATATTAGTATGGATTTACAGTCTCCATGATAAGAATCGTACCTCATTTTTTTTAGCGCCACCTATTAAATACTATCATAACTACACAGATCATCTGTGTAGTTATGATAGTAGCTTACAAATTTATTTTTTTCAAAATGTGTATCGACGTGATATCATGATATTAAAATAAAGAAGCATGTCATCTGTTCTTATAAAACCCTTTGTTCTTATAAAACCGTTCTTATAAAATTTGGCCACTTCCAGGCTGCGAAAAAGCGCCAACTAGCTGTAAGCCTAAAAGGCCCATACATTTTAGGGGTACGCTTTTTTGTATGGGCTTTGTCTGTCCCGTATTATATGGTCCTTGGTTTGCACTAAGCAATAAGCAATTACCATCGAGTGGCATAATACATAACATAAGTCAGTGTAAAATTGTACCTCTATCATGAATTTTAGACGTTTTAGAATACGTTAGGTACCTACGCGACCTGCGGACGCGGTTTTCGACGGACGTCAAATCCATGACGATGCTTGGTTTAAGACGATACGATACAGGTCAATTCTCCATACAAACGCTCTCGACTATTTCCTCCCTGGTTTTTGAAGATAGAGCAATGATTTTTTCAACACAGATTATTATGATTTTCATCTGTGTCGGACCGTTTTGATTTTTTTGCTATTTTTATTTTAAAGGACGCTAGAGCTAATCAAAAATTTCTAAAAACGGCGTTTTTCAATATGGCTCAAAAAAGGTGTGATACTCAAGATTGGTAACAATTAGCCAAAAAATCTAAACGGTCCGACACAGATTATTTCATTGTTCATATTTCAAGCGTCATTAGCGCGATACCTGTTCGCCACGGGCACACTACCACAGTATAATAAAGAGTACTTATGGCCACTACCGCTCCCCGCTGAAAGTGCCGCCCACCCCCTCTCGGTTATCTCACAGTTACCGCCAGTCAAAAACGCGAACAGTCGACCTGTCATATGTCACTCATACAAGCATAGTACGCGTTCACCAACACGAGCTTAGACTGTGTGGTCTGTGTGCTAGGAGCGCGCCTCTTTCATATATTTGATCGCCAGTGTCCGAGGTGTGACACTACACCTGCCAGAGTTGTGGTCGTGTTTGCCACTATTGCCGCCGTATTGGCTTACACAGCCACAAAAAACGTTCTCGCCCCACCTGACACTGCTTGAATAGTCTGCTATAGACTCAAAGGCCAATAATGATGAGGTACCTAATCGATAGTGTTTCTTAGAGATAGCTTAGATTAGCTTCACAGAAAATGTATGCAATTTAGTCAATTCTTATTAACTTTGATAATTAAATTTAGTAAGTAACCGTTTGGTGGCGCTCTTGACACTATCTATAATATCCATGCAGTGAAAAGTCTTTTTCCCCTCACTAGCTCGGAAACACGTGTTTTGTCCTTTAATACCAGCGGGTAAAAACGCATTTTATCCACTAGTGGATAAAGTAATTTGACCTTGAATAGAGGCAAATTTTCTGCTTTAAAATGGACAAAAGTGGGTTAATCTAGTGATGAAGATTTTTTACCACCTGTGGCACTACTGGAAGCAGTGATAAACGCGTTTTTTGCGTTGTACTTTCCTCGCTATAGTGAGGGGAAAAGTTTTGTGTTACACACGAGTGCTAATGTATTTTACTTCTCGTGTGTTGAAAAACTCGCAAGTTCAGGATTCTATTCTCGAACCACTCGCTTCGCTCGTGGTTCAACTATAGAATCCTTTCGCTTGCTCGTTTTTCAATTCCACACTCGGCGTTAAAATACAATTTAGCACTCTTGTATAACAAATAACTATTTCCGTGTCGTTTACGCTATAGAATAACGCGATAAAAATCCATGGTACATATTTGCATTCGGTTCATATTTGGGTTACGCAAGTATGACCATGTTTCTCACTTTCGCTCACAGCTCAAGTGGCTCCCTATTCGCTATCGTCGTAACCTTCATATCTTGTCCCTCTTGTATTGCATTTTATTTCTTCCTACAACTCCCCAGTATCTCAAGGCGCGTTTTAGTTACCTTAATTCTGTAAGGTTATCCCGCAGTCTACTTTTGTCTGTCCCATCTTCTTCTTCAAAATTTTACAACTCCTCTTTTACTTTCAAAGCTGTTCGACTCTGGAACTCTCTACCTCCGGGCATTAGACGGGCTCAATCTATTTCTGTTTTTAAAAAAATGCTTAAAGAACATTATTTATCTCTCCCTTAGTGATCGTATTGCTATTTTTACTCTGTGGTTGGTATGATTGCTGTATATTGTTGGTTTGTTACTATATATCTGTCTTGCTGTATATTACTATTTAAGTATGTTTATGTAAGTCTATTTATATTCTCTTATATGTGTATGTTTATTCAATTTGTGTGTTGGAAATTAGAATAAGTATGATTTTTCATTTCGAAGCACCTACTCTTTCTGGTTATGTTTTTTTATTTCCGCTTCCCAAAGGTTGTCTGGTAGAGATCGCTCTTTAGCGATAAGACCGCCTGTTGTCTGCCTCTATTTATAATCATTTGTTTTGTCTCCGCTGTATCTTTTTTCTGTATCTCTTGCTGAGGTGTGCCAATAAAGAGTATTCTATCTATCTATCTATCTACATACTAATGGTAGCCGTATATTGTGCTTGTAGTATCATATAAAGGTATAAAATACAACATATTGGGAAGTTAGAATCTGCCTCTCTCTCTCTCTCTCAAGTAATCGGAGACATCCTGTACCGGTCTATAATAAAATGGATAAATAAAATGCAAGTGTAGTACCTACCTTACTTACATTCCATCCTGTTTTCGAGGAAACATGGCAGTTGAAAACATTTTCCGGTGCAGGAGATGAGAATGCTACAAATTGTTATTATTTCTTGGAACTTCCTCTTACAACTAACCCTACAAATATATCAAATATGGTAACCAACATTTCACTGTAAGGTACAGCGGGGCAAATCTCAACTGGGGGTTAATTGTACCTAACTAATCCATTTTTTCCATTATTACACTATGATGTTGAGTTCTACATGTATCTACTGAACACGCCTACCATATATAACCGGTGGAAACTCTTATTATTAATAATGCAAACATTGTTAAACATGCAAAAATTTGACCAGTTACATTTGCCCCCCAGTCGAGATTTGCACCGCTGTACTTTACTCATTTTTCTTGTATGTTTCTGTGTTATCTCCTTGATAAATAAATGAACT
This sequence comes from Leguminivora glycinivorella, assembly GCF_023078275.1. NCBI lineage: Eukaryota > Metazoa > Arthropoda > Insecta > Lepidoptera > Tortricidae > Leguminivora > Leguminivora glycinivorella. The sequence goes on from NC_062978.1 coordinate 17,824,799, forward strand.
GTAATAGTAAATTACGATATAAGTGCGATAAATAAGAAATTCGAAACGAGTGGCGATAAATTAAAACACGAACGACGACGTCGACGACACGTCTACGACAGTGTTTATATCGACACGAGTGCGAATTACTTATTCGCACATGTATCGTAAAATTTTTGACATAGTTGTGCAATGAGCTCTTTACCTAAAAAGTTCGGTAATATATTTAGCCCCATATGGCCCATATATACACCAGTGTGATGTGACTCATAGGAAAAAAATCGAATTCTCAGGTGAGCGTTCTAGCCGTTAGGACGCTAACTTCGTAAACTAAAAACGAGGGTTCGATTCCCGTCCCAGCCATCGCTGGACTTGGTCACTTTGTGGTCAATTTAGACCCATGTTAAATTATCATATATCTTTGATCATAGGTCTATATGCCTCCCTTTTTATTCAACGTGAAGGAAAAAGACGGCATTTTGTCTATGGGACTGGGACTGGGCTAAAGTGGGACTGAGATGGACACGTCTGCCGAACCCGGGACCGCGGCGCAGCAGGCAGGGTCACTACCGACTGCGCCAGACCGGTCGTCAATTTAATAATTGGCCCGAAGCTACTCAAGATCGGGAAGATTGGAAAAAGAGGGGGGAGGCCTTTGCCTAGCAGTGGGACGTAACAGGCTCTCAATAATAAAATAATAAATGTTGTCTATGATCATATTTCTATGATAGTCTAATATCGGTCGTAGACATAACGGGTTAGGACAAAGGGTTGTAATTACACTGACCACACGGTTGCATTTAATCTCAGTCCACAACTAAACCGTAATATCAATATTATGAGCCTCCAACAATGGGCTCTCAATCTCTGGCGGGTATTAAGTTTCCGCAGATATGACAATGAAATGTTAGTCCGAGCGCATGGTGGCGAGAGAACCGTGGCTACAAAGGCGCTGCGCCGCTATTTTATGAAGTTAATTACATGGTGAAATAACTTTATTTATTTTATCCTAAAGTAAATCCTAATAAAATGCTACTACTCCTTTGAAAACAGATCATAGGATACACGTTAAACTTTCGTGAGACATATTCAAATTAATGAACCTACGGTTGTAATAGCGATATAATTACGTGAATACAGCCGTAGGTTCATTAATTAGATGGTAAGATGTTTCTTACGTAGCTACTTTTAATATTCTAAGTTCAAGCAAGTAGCGATGTACGGTACGGTACAAATCTAACATTCCATAGCAAAGATATCCTATTTGCCATTCCCGTGCATCATTGTCAAAGACACGATCTTTCGTTTGCAGGTGATTCACGTTACAAAGCACAGATTATGTAAGTTGCGAGTGTGAGTTGCAAGTGCCTTTAAAATAGGAAACATTGTTACCGGACTGAATCGCTAACCGCTCCGCTTATTCCTAAGCCATGGCCTCACGACTATGGTGCGGTCGGAAATCGTTCCTCACGGAGGTTGATCGTGCTACGCGTGATTGCACCCCGAGACTGTTTGTACAGAGATTGTGTGGGATTATTAAACGCCATTGTAGGCAGCTGAACTGTTAAGCCCTATTGTGTCCTAGAACGATCCGAGTACCTATTCATTGATGATATTTAAATGCGATGAGTGGAACATGATTTACGAAACATTTTAATATTGTATTTTGAAGTAGGTAGTCACACTGAGTATACTTATAATAATACGGCCGGCCAGAGTGGATTCGCAAGAGCGGGACCTATGCTCCAGGTTGGAAGTGTAAAATGTCATAACGCCGGCGGCCTGCTGAACGGATCACCGGGATCTGGCTACCGCAGTCTCACCTCTCGACAACCTTTCAGCCACTCTTCAAGTGTTGCTCTGTTGTCGCACCATGCGTGCGGCCGTTTTGCAGGGCCCACTCAATGAGTTGGCGAGTCACCGCCTGTCTTTTACAATCTTGAGACTAGTTGTCATGGCAGGTGTCCGATAGTCTCCCCCCATAGACCATTATCCAGTCCATCCAACTTGCACAACAATAGCCTATGACCTTAGTTCCCATCGCAACACAAAAGTGCTGCACTGAAATAGTCTTTACACCTGGCGGGGACCATCTCCGGATGTATCATATTGTGCGCTCGGGGATGGTATCCGCCAGGTGTATCCCTTGCCTTTAGATTAAAGTGTCTAAAAGTGCCTCTGTGCTGTTGGCTTCGGCCCCACACATGCCTCCCAAAAGTCCGGGACCCCATGGTCCCGAGATATGGTAAGACATACAAATAATAATAATAAAGACGTTTATTCAAAAGTTTGAACACAGGTACATTATAAAAGTACACAGGCATGCTTACAAACTAATTGAAAAGGTAGGTGGCTCAGCTAATGTCTGTGCCAGAGGGCCTCGAGGCGCTGCGGCCACAAGGACTGCCAGCAACGGACGCTGTTATTCTGCCACCACCAGATTTATAGCTAGCTAACCAATAACTAACAGTAAAAACATTAACGCCATTTCGGACAGGATAGCATAACTGAACAAATGCAAGGTGTGTGGAATTAGGTACTATCTAAAAATATTTTTCTTAAGATGATAAATACTTGTATGTTATAACAATTAACTGAGAACTGTCATATATAAAAATAAAAATAAATGTCATGGCGCACCATTATTTGTCGAACTTGAAACGTAAACAGTTTAAAATACCTGTTAAATTGGAATCAACACATCGAAAATTTTATTGCCTTATTAATTAAAGTTTTCAGTTGACTGGTCTCCCTACGGTTGTTTAAAAATGTTTCCAAAACCAATGGGTCCGGTAGTCGACTGCGTGAAACCCTACCGTATAAGACATTGAATTACAAAATGCGTACTGTGTTGGACACTGTCGTGTGTAGAGACAAGGACGATGAATACCGGGACTGACATAGTCATACAAAAAAGTGTACCCCTGAAATGGCCCGCAATTGCGTTTTTAATTTATTATAAGAAAAAATGACATATTTCTTTATTTTAGTATCATAATATCACACACACATTTTGCAAAAAAAAATTGTAGGCTTCATCAGTGTAGTTATGAATTTTATGATAGTTAATTAGGTGGAGCTAACAAATGAAGGTACGATTTTTAGTATGAAGATTGTCAATTCTTATTTAAAACATCCTTGATAGAGATAAGTGCATTTAAGGCAATAGCTTCAACGACAGTCTTTGATAATTATAATATGAGTAGAGAGTATAATGAAAATAACCGAATACTTACTACAAAAAACAGATGGCGTAAGGGAGGTAGTGGTAAGCTTTTTATTAGCTGCGCTTGGTTCCGAGTGCCATCTACCTCGAGAAATATAGTCTAAAACAACCACCGAGTAATTTTAGTAAGATATTGAGTAGCTGTACTAGTATTATATGATCTGTGACAGTGGTAATTCTCTGTTGTATCATAACGTAGAATTTTATGCAGTCGGCTCTCAGACCATTTGTACTACGTCCAATTATTACTTTTAAAATAATTTTCGTCCGTTTGAGATGCTTTGGCATAAATACGTTTCCGCTAGTATTCAGTCGGTTTACATTGAATTTCATTTTAATTAATAGTGCGTTACAGAGCCTGGACAAAAACATGCATGGATTCGTGCCATTCGTGGATGAATCTCGATTGATATTTCTGTACATACATATTTGTATAGGTAATGTTTTTGGATCTTAGGTACCTACACAAATTTATCTTTTTTTTGCGTAACAAATAACATAAAGACACAAGAAATATAGGATATTAAAGTTACCTACAAAAGTTCTTAGGGCGGCAGGCGCTAAACTTTATCACTTGGCTGTGGCTCCAATGGAATAAATACGTTACCAACAAGCTTAGACGGCGAAGATGCGCAAAAACCTGGCGTATATTTCAGACAGCCCCTTTCCTCCCGTGGATGTCGTAGAAATCGACTGTGGGATATGGGGTTCCATTGTGGCCCACACCACAATGGAACCCGTTGTACGACGTTGGCATGACAGCCCATCGTCATCCTGTTATTGCAATATCACGATTTTGTTGTTTTCTTTTAACCCTTTAATTGCCAAAGCAACTTGAGAAGTTTCACTGTCTACCGCGTTTGGGATAACTTCCGTGACTTTTGCATTTTTGTTGTTTGACACACACCTAACTGAAACCAGAGCCTCTATTTGGAAAAGAGAGCAATACGACGCTCCGTGGCAATAAAAAGCTACTGGCTCTATCGTGCCAATACGGAAGAGCGATAGAGAAAGATAACTATGATACGCTACGGAGCGATAACGATTGTACTCTTGGCTACAGCTACTGATCTGAAAAATAATACAATCTTTTTTTTTGGGCAGTCGTAGTCGTTGAAACGTCTCCAAGTCATTTACAAAACTACTTACGATGCTATCCGACATCTTTCGTGAGGTAACAGAGATCTACCTCATTTCTATAGCCTTGATAGTTACCAAAGCCTATCCGCCCAACGATATTTGTGTTGCTTCTTTATTTTGGATTGTGGTATTTTATCGAGTTGTGCAATAAAGTTTATTTGTATTGTATTGTAATGATATTTCGGAAGAGAAGCAGGCCCCCTAGCCGAATCGCATTTCTGCGACGCGAAACGCCACCGAAACGCTGCAGAAATGTAATCTCTGTTGCGCCAAAGCGCAAGAGCGATAGAGGTAGATAGCTACGAAAGAGATATTATCGTGAGCGTTTCGTGAGCGTTTGTGCATTCGGCTACGCACACTGGTCAGCGTCTATTTGTACTGTCCACAGAAAAGATGCCCAATTGTCCCATCTTCAATCTAGGAAACGATGCAGCGACGGGCACTTAAATAATTGGCAAGCAGGTATAACTAGTCTTGAGTCACTTCCGGCTGGAGCGGAAATACTTGCAACTACGGAACTATGATGCTAACAAGACACTTCCTGCAGTGTACACCGGATGTAAGACAATCGCTTTATGTTACCTACGTGTTTCTTGACCGAGCACAGCGAAGATCTCCATTCGGCTAGAGAACAAATCCATACGTTCCGAGTATTCGTCTATTTTCACACACGCTGTATTTTTAACCCCCGACGCAAAAACGACGGGGTGTTATAAGTTTGACGTGTCTGTCTGTCTGTCTGTCTGTCTGTCTGTCTGTCTGTCTGTCTGTCTGTCTGTCTGTCTGTCTGTCTGTCTGTCTGTCTGTCTGTCTGTCTGTCTGTCTGTCTGTCTGTCTGTCTGTCTGTCTGTCTGTCTGTCTGTCTGTCTGTCTGTCTGTCCGTCCGTCCGTCCGTCCGTCCGTCCGTCCGTCCGTCCGTCCGTCCGTCCGTCCGTCCGTCCGTCCGTCCTTCCGTCCGTCCGTCCGTCCGTCCGTCCGTCCGTCCGTCCGTCCGTCCGTCCGTCCGTCCGTCCGTCCGTCCGTCCGTCCGTCCGTCCGTCCGTCCGTCCGTCCGTCCGTCCGTCCGTCCGTCCGTCTGCGCGAGGCCGAAGCAAACACGGAGAGACTTTTTTACATTTAAGGAAATGTATGGGGTCCACTAAGCGGATGCTGCCCTTGCCCCTTGTCATGGAACGCACGCAGAAGCAGCATCCGCCAGGGTGTAAGTCTAAATACTACCAAAGACATATATAACTCCGTATAGACAGCTACAGTCTAAGAAAAAAACGTACCTCAGAACCATATAGAAAAAGCTACGGTGGCCTAGATGGCGTTACACCTTTGGGGGACGCTCGGCTAGATGGCGCTAATATTAATATTTGACATTTTAACACAATACATATCAAGCTAAAAATATGGGCCAAATTGTCAAAACTGAGGTTTAAAACTTTAAGCTAGTGTCGAGAGATGGCAGCCTATGCACTGTGATTACATATTTTACTTTGACAGTAACTCTCTATAATACTCGATCCTCTTTGGGCGGAAGTAAGGAAGTTTTAAGAACTATAAGAAGCCTAACTTCAATACCACTTGAAATAGGAGTTCATCAACGTAGCAAATATTTCCAAATCTTAGTTTGAAAAAAAAGTTTCACTGTCGATAGTTACAATACCCACAATAGGCTAGTTTCCTATACTTAAAATAAAATATTTTTTGTAGTGCACGAAATAAAGCACCACATAATTAGAAGAAAAATGTAGACAGTATTTATGTATAAACATAATTTATATTTTAATAAGTCAAAGAGAAAGATATAATAGTTATTTGTTATACAAGGGGGCAAAGTTGTATTTTAACGCCGAGTGTGGAATTGAAAAACGAGCAAGCGAAAGGATTCTATAGTTGAACCACGAGCGAAGCGAGTGGTTCGAGAATAGAATCCTGAACTTGCGAGTTTTTTAACACACGAGAAGTAAAATACATTTGTACCCGAGTGTAACACAAAACTTTTCCCCTCCCTATAGCGAGGAAACTACAACGCAAAAAATGCGTTTATCACTGCTTCCAGTAGTTCCACAGGTGGTAAATCATCTTTATTACTAGATTCACCTACTTTTATCAATTTTAAAGCAGTTAATTTGACTTTATTCAAGGTCAAATTACTTTACCCACTAGTGGATAAAATGCGTTTTTACCCGCTGGTATTAAAGGACAAAACACGTGTTTCCGAGCTAGTGAGGGGAAAAGTAAATGAATTGACCGTGACGTCACTCCTCGGTATTTCATAGTAATTCCATATTAGAAAATCGTTTTGACAATTCTTAAAAAGAAGCTGATTTGACTAGTAGGAAACTAGCCTATTTAACGTCGTTTGGCTATCTCAAGGACATTCCGACTTGGAAGAACTTAAAACGCCATTATTTTCACTCCACCACGACATTGGCTTTCTGATAATGTTAGTTTTATGGAAGTTTCTATGCCAACAATCGGAGCGTGGTCAATTCGAGCAGGATAAACTTTGGACTAAGCGTTTTAAAACTAATAAAAGTAATAAATAATCTTTAACGCTGGCTCGTGTTAGACGGGACGGGATGATGTGTCAATTATTTATTTAATTTACGTGTGGTCTGTCTGTGTGTCTGTGTGTGTGCATGTCTGTGGCATCGTAGCTCCCAAAAGGATGAACCGATTAAGATTTAGTTTTTTTTTTGTTTGAAAGCTGAATTAGTCGGGAATGTTCTTGGCCACGTTTCATGAAAATCGGTCCACAATGTTGGGGGTTTTTTCAAAATTTCTGTTTTGTGGTTATTAACCCCCGACGCAAAAACGAAGGGGTGTTATAAGTTTGACGTGTCTGTCTGTGTGTATGTCTGTCTGTCTGTTTGTCTGTCTGTCTGTCTGTGTGTGTGTCTGTCTGTGGCATCGTAGCTTTCGAACGGATGAACCGATTTTGATTTAGTTTTTTTTGTCTGAAAGCTGAGTTAGTCGGGAGTGTTCTTAGCCATGTTTCATAAAAATCGGTCCACTAGGTCGCGGTCGGGGGTTTTTTCAAAATTTTATTTTTTTAAAAAGGAGACACACAAGCGGAGATCACATGACAATTTATGTTTGCTACGTTCACGACTGCATGGTGCTGCCCTCATTTTGTCGGCTTTGCTATATTATATTGTATGGTGTCAAATTAGTTCCTTCGGCCGCCGCTAGCATTAATGTTGGATAGGCCCATAAGATGACCAGACTCAGGAATCAGAAAATACTACTCGTATAAAACGTCGTAAGCGCCGTTCAATTTATAGTCAGCAATCCTAGAACGAGGGATGGCAACGTCGATGTTGAAATAGGTAATGAAAGGGTGCTTTTAAGAGCTTATAAGTCTTATAAGAGTTACGCCGTGACTTGCGTGGGCGACGGTCGCGCGATGGTCGCACGACGGCGATGCGACGCATACGAAATCAAACCTTATCGATATGGAAGTATGAGACGTGACGGCGAGGCGCCGTCGCCTATGCAAGACACGGCGTTATAAGTAATTAAAGTGTTTGCTAAATTTTCCATTGTTTCAAAGCTGTTAACAATACACAGCCTTTTCCGGGGTTGGAAAATATAAATACCGCGATTTAACTCCGAAAGTTAGTATTACATGAGACAACATAGTGTAACTAATGCTTGACAGTGGTCTATAGGACGTAGAATTTACGTTTATTATTTAAGGATTACATAATAAAATAAAGCCTACGCCAAATCTTGGGATTAGTTATCAAAGCGGACCCTAGGCTCCCATGAGCCGTGGCAAATGCCGGGATAACGCAAGGAGGATGATGATTTAAGGATTACATGTTAGGTCGGTTGTGTACACATAATTTATAATACTAGTAATGGTATTACATTAAGATACATATACAAATATGTACATACATTATACATAGAAAGCAAGGATTTACAGTCTCCATACTTATAATCGTACCACATTTTTTAGCGCCATCTATTAAATACTATCATAACTGCACTGATGATGCCTAAATTTTTTTTAATGTGTATTGACGTCATAATCATGATATTAAAATAAAGAAGCATGACATTTGTTTTTATAAAAAAATTACACGCAAAAATGTGTGGTGGACCAAGTCAAACTGTAAAGTAAGTAAATAAAGAGACTTACATAATAAATAAAGTGAAACCTCTGTAAAGCGTATGCTGCATCAGTTACAAACTAGGCAAAGTTTGAGCTACATCGCGCCTGGTTCGGAAGCCTGGTAAGTCTTCTTAAAATTACAACTAATATTCAGTATAGCAACCCTCTAAGTAACTGCACCTACTAAACTAGAGAGCTTAGACGTTTAGGAACAGCAGGTATCTTAGGGGAAAGTGAAAAACAGGGTCTTGAGATGGCAACCCGTATTCCACATATGTGTATACGTGCTAGGTATAAATAGTTGATTAAAATTGCCATCGGTTATAAGTAATAAATTTAAAATGGCTAGCCGAACAAAAACCGGCGACAATAAAAATAGAAAGCAGGCAGTTTCCCATTCTCGGATTACCCAATATTTTAGTTAAAAGATATTCTTTAGAATTTTAAAAACAAAACCCATTATAAGATTTATTTATGAGTTTACTGGAACAACAGAAAAACCGCTATCGCACAATGCACAGTACGCCAAACTTATAACGTAATCATACTCTAATATGGTATATTATTCCATATAAAGTCTACTCTCCTTGGTAAACTGTTTCCAGGACATCTGGAGCCCATGTGTCGAGGCATTTGACCATGACCGTATCATTCGTTGCAAAAGTGACAGCGGGGGGTCCCTCTGGAGACCCTGACCACGCCGAGCGAGACAACGTGCACCGCTGCAGTAAGAGAGAGCGAGACAGCGCATTTAGTATTCTAAAGTATCTTCAGTTTCTTTCAGCTTTGTGTTACATATCTTGTATGACACTTTATTGATAAATATTAGTGCGAGTTCAAGCCTCGCCCTTATGTTAAATATTATGATCTATAATATTTGTTGAAAGCAGGATTCGAACTCCTGATATATTCTTATGTAGACCCCGCTTACCCATTTACCCTTTACGATATTTCCATCAGGATATTAGGATCAATGGAGGTAATTATGAGACGAAAACACCGACTTTTGGGTTTTAAAAGGCTTCAAATTATTTAAAAAAAGGTTTAAACAAATTAGTATGTCTCCTAAGCTTTTTTGCATACTTGAAGTATTAATACCCAATTATCATTTTATAACAAAATTTGTGTCATGTACTTATTTCTCCTGTTCTCATATTTTACAAAAAACAGATGTCGTACTGTAAATGTATATAAGGTCCTAATTTATGAGTTGCAGATATTTTAACACATGATACTTTACATTAAAATAATTAACTTTAAATATAAATTAAGTAATCTTTTCATGTAACTTTTTTGATTTCATTTTCCTAACAAAAAAAAAAATTATAATTTCGTCTAAAAAAAATCATCATGTGCATTATCACATGTCACAATAACACTGTCTGTCATGTCAACAATAAAATTGTTTGTTGTAAATGTCGTAAAGGTTCGGCGGGAAAACTGCACATGTCATTGAAGTGGCCAGTTACAGTTAAGTGGTACGTAAAAGAGGTACTAGAATCTGTTCAATGAGTTTTCATTTAATAATCACATAAACAGGGTGTTTTTACGTAGCAAATTTGTTTTTCCGTTTTCTCCAAAAAAACATCGTAAAAGCTATAATGTTTCACGGTTTAATATACTCCAGAGACCGAGTACTATCAGCTGTAAAAATATCTGCATCTAATAAATTAGGACCTTATATGACAGAGTGGCAAGTAATTTACCTAGGTATACATGAAATTTTACAAAGAGATTTTTTTTTTAATTTTGACTGTTTTTATTCTCCCGTTTTCGATACTCACTGTAGGTTAGGTAGGTAAACCTAAAGCCTGACCATGATATGGCTAGGCGCCATGTTGCGGTATTTCATTAGAACTATTTTCTTCATACTAAACTGAACTGTCAACGGTAGGTATACATCACAATAACAGCGCCCTCCTGACAATAGGCTACTTGCCTCCTAGTCAAATCAGGCCCCGTAGCCGAATGGCATTTCTCCGACGCTAAACGAAAGCGATACGCCGCTGGCTCTGTCGCGCCAATACGCAAGCGCGATAGAGATATATATCTACTAGCGCTTCGTTTCGTGAGCGTTTCGTGAGCGATTGTGCCATTCGGCTAGCCACCCAGCTTCTTTTTAAGAACTGTCAAAACGAATTTGAACGACTTGCTATGTCCCAGATTTGTAAGAACCTCTTTTTGACACTTGACAGCGTCCACAATACGTAAACTCGCGCAACCTAATGAAATTTTAAATAAAATCCTGTAATAATATTTAAAAAAATCAAGTACTTAAAAACAATATTTCGCTTGCTTTAAACATAATCTAGCACATGTTATATTTTTGCGGATCTTCGTTAGTGAGTAATTTACGATATTAATTTATCACGCAGGATTTACTTATTATGACATTTATCATTCATTTTTATTTTTAAACTAGTGCTGTGGCAGTCTGTCATTTCGATTCAAATGACATTTCAGTAAGTTGATAGAAATCGTATATTTGTTTAAGCGCCTCCTTGTACATAGGGCCTAATCGATTCAACCAATTCGAAATTTATCGTTAGATTTGGCAAACGATACGTCTTAGCCACATCGCAACATACTTCAAAACAAATGTGTCAAAAATGGTGTGTGTGTGGAACTGTGGATTGAGTGAGCACCTTCCGAAAATAAAAAAAAAATATGCTGATCATTTAGTAAAAGTTCTAAAACAATTGTAAAACGAATCTCTGAATTTGTAAAAAGATAAATCAAAAGATACAGCCATTAACATGTGCTCACTCAGTTCTCACAAACTACCAACGAAAACAGTGAATATATTCATTTAACATATAATATTTATATACTAACATTTAGTAAAAAATAGGCCAACCTACCTCTATAAATATTAGATCACCTAGTGACGTATTTAATTTTTTACAAATAGTTTCTTATGCTCACTCAAACCTCACACTTTTGAAAAGCCGAATTTTGATGAAAAACATAAGATTTAGACCGCTATTATATGTGTATAGTTTAGTAAAAGTGAAATGGGAATTTGTAAAATACAAAACGAACCACTAACGTGTCAGGTTTTTTTATAATAAATTTTTGTAAGTGCTCACTCAGTCCACACGTTTTGAGAAAGTTAAAAATGTAAATATCTTACGATTTGTAGCACCTAAGACACTCGAAAGTACTTCAACATTTAGTAAAAATTTTTACTAAATATCCACCATCTAATATTTTATATTCGTTGTCTGGTTTTAAAGATATTCAGACATAACTTTTCTCATACAAATGTATCAAGTAGGGTGACCACACTATGTCGGCTCCTGATTTTCCCCACCTTCCCATTGTCATATTGAGATTGGGGAGTTTCGTTCAATTTTGATAATAGTTTATATTAAACTAATACCATATTAATTCTCCATCTGCAAACTGTTTTTAGGTTATGTTCTTGGCCTAGTGATGATGTGTATTGTGTAATTTTTATCGATGTCAGGATAATAACCATATCGACATCTATATCGCTCGTGCGTATTGGCGCGACAGAGCCAGACTAACTGGCACGGCGTTTCGTTTTCGTTTGGCGTCGGAGTAATGCCATTCGGCTACGCACGCTGTAAAGCTGCTAACACATGACCGTACGAGCACCGTACCGCAGCAAGGTCATCCATATGGATGCTTGCTAGCTTGTAAATGGGAGCGAGAAATAGTTATTATTTTCTCGCTACCACTTACAAATCCGGTACGCTCATCTGTTAGCACGATTAGATTACCAGGTTCTGGTTTCTTACTAGTGAAGTATTATATTCTTTGTTTCTTACCAATTATCATTCATGTCCTTTTTAATGCATGAATGTCGATATGGTTATTATCCTGACGTCGATAAAAATTACACAATACACATCATCACTAGGCCAAGAACATAACCTAAAAACAGTTTGCAGATGGAGAATTAATATGGTATTAGTTTAATATAAACTATTATCAAAATTGAACGAAACTCCCCAATCTCAATATGACAATGGGAAGGTGGGGAAAATCAGGAGCCGACATAGTGTGGTCACCCTACTTGATACATTTGTATGAGAAAAGTTATGTCTGAATATCTTTAAAACCAGACAACGAATATAAAATATTAGATGGTGGATATTTAGTAAAATTTTTTACTAAATTTTGAAGTACTTTCGAGTGTCTTAGGTGCTACAAATCGTAAGATATTTACATTTTTAACTTTCTCAAAACGTGTGGACTGAGTGAGCACTTACAAAAATTTATTATAAAAAAACCTGACACGTTAGTGGTTCGTTTTGTATTTTACAAATTCCCATTTCACTTTTACTAAACTATACACATATAATAGCGGTCTAAATCTTATGTTTTTCATCAAAATTCGGCTTTTCAAAAGTGTGAGGATTGAGCGAGCATAAGAAACTATTTGTAAAAAATTAAATACGTCACTAGGTGATCTAATATTTATAGAGGTAGGTTGGCCTATTTTTTACTAAATGTTAGTATATAAATATTATATGTTAAATGAATATATTCACTGTTTTCGTTGGTAGTTTGTGAGAACTGAGTGAGCACATGTTAATGGCTGTATCTTTTGATTTATCTTTTTACAAATTCAGAGATTCGTTTTACAATTGTTTTAGAACTTTTACTAAATGATCAGCATATTTTTTTTTATTTTCGGAAGGTGCTCACTCAATCCACACACACACGTCAAAAATGTAAACTTACAAATCCGGGACAATTGGCAGGGTGCAAAGCGGGTGGAGGGGGTAGCTAAAACGATCACAGCGCTCACTACGGCCAAAATTGACATCTTTGTCGCTGACTTACGCTATCAAATCCATAATGCAGTAAGCATTTTCATATCGTTTTTGAGATAAATTTAATATGGGCCTAGTAAAATTTGTTATGCTGAATTGTAATGACTCCAAGAAAAATAGCGACTAAATTCTAGCAATTTCCAAGACCGTGGTGGAAACGAAACCACCGTTTAAGTGGATAATTGCCGTAAGAAAAGTGATGACCTCTGAAGTTTTACTTAAAGTTGCGTAATCATTTGATACAAGTATTGAATTGAATTTACGGTGAATTTCTAGTGCTAACTTTATTAGAGGTATGTGGAAGCCAATCCCAGTTATGTTCCAAAATCATTTGAGTTGTTTCCTCGTGTGTGCACCTATGTACAAATTGAAACGGATTGACGAAAATGCGTAAATATCGTGGTTTCGATGGGACGAAGGAGCAGCAATAGAAGATGAAGCAGACCATCCACTAAAGGCTTATCACATTTTTAAATAAAATTCCTGAGAACTTATTTCATCGCATTCATGATTACATATTTAAATTTTGATGTGATATCTCGTAAACCTCCAATATTTTCAAGTAAATAAAACAAGTTTTTGTAATGTATATTATAAGTAATTAAAAGTTATTATAGAGTTTGTTTTTACTTTACAATAAACCCTGTACCCTGTAAATGATATTTATAATACCTACAGCGTTAGCCTATGAAAATGACATAGCATAGCAGAGCAGTGAACTGATCAACAATTTCAAAAGCCAATGATTTATTTATACTTTATTGCACATAATTAAGTAGGTACAAATGGTGGAATAATGTCTACAATCTCTAGAAAATGACCAGCTAGCACCAATTTCTTGCATTTATTCATCGTCTCTGGTTGGAAAATGATTTCGTGAGTGATGGCACGAAACCCCGTTTTAGTCACCATTTTGTTAATTTGTCACTGAAAACAACAATTTTAATGTTATTGGCGTTAATGTTGTAACCACCACCGTCCAAAATTGTCTAATATAGTAAAATAACACAAGATTTCATTATTTTTTTCACAATGTTTACTTACTTCTCGCTTGACAGCGGCGACAATGTTGTCCATAATGGTCACCTATCACGTGGCGTTGTCGTCGCGCACGGTCCCAATAATATTATGGAATTTTAATGAGATTGAATTGAGTGACGTCACGGTCAACTCAGTTACTTTGTATATTTCTACCTGACTTATTAAATAGAAATTAAACTGTACAATAACTTCTGTTGTTCTTATAATGTCCATGTTTTTCTTATAATTGTCTGATGATTTATTTCGTGCATGGTATAATAGTATTAATAGTACATTACGATTCAAGTGCGTAAAAAAGGAAGTTCGAAACGAGTGGCGATAAATTAACTCGTGTCGATTTAAAACACTCCCTTCGGTCGTGTTTTAAATCGACACGAGTTACGAATTTCCTTTTCGCACGTGTATAATAAATTCCGAAAAACTCATTGGTGCAAGCTGGGGTTCGAACCCACGACCTCCGGAACGAAAGTCGCACGTACTTACCGCTAGGCTACCAGCGCTAGTAGATCGAAATAACAACCTATAAAAATACATTCTCAAGATGCTCTCAGGAGTCTTGAATCAGGCATGTAAGTAACCTTTCGATGATTGATTGGCGGTATCCATCAACTCGCTTTAAGTATGGTAATGTGGAACTCTCAAATTGAAATGTGTTTACAAAACTGTAGTCAAAAATATTCAGTAGATTTATAAAATCGAAGAAAAACGAAGATGAAGTTGTTTAATCTCGATACCGCGAACATTTATTATCTGACGTAAATAATTTGGGAAAATTCTAGTTCTAGCTTACCTAAACTACGTAACATAATTTATGTACAGTCGACTACAAAGAGATGTATCCACTTTTTCACCTTATTGTATTGTAATAAGGTGAAAAAGTGGATACATCTCTTTGTAGTCGACTGTACCTAAACGATACGGTAATCCTACTTAATTGTGTATTGAATTCGAAAGCTTAGATTACAACATTTACAACATTATATAATTGTAAAAGTTGTAAAAAAATGATCTTACGCCATTACGGCTCTAGGGCTAAAGAAGTAGACACACACAACGATGATGAAAACAATACTACCTTTGTGAAAATAACACCTACCTTTTTTCTAATATACCTAGGGCATAAAACTAAGAAACTTCCAGAAGGTTCAGGTATACGTGATAATTGATTGATTCGCTTTTCCACATTCTCATCGCTTGCCAACCGTAGGTGTGTACTCGTCATAAAAGTAAATATCTATTTACATATTTATGTACTTAGATCTTACAATATTACGCTCAGATCAGATTTGAAAGATAAGTGTATGGTCCCACCGGTATCTTCTTTCTCTAGTTAATTTTATTTTCTGTCCTCCTGGTGGAAAGAGTAAAATTTCAGGCCTCTGCGCTAAACGAAGTTACCCCATCCCGGCACCGTAACGTAGTAATGAAAAAAAAATGAAAATGAAATATTTATTTTTCAATTAGGTATATTACAATGCGCATATGAACGTCAAATAAAGCTACGCCGGCTCTAACCCTACGCCTCAGCCTCGAGTAGATTTCAGTCCCCCCTCAGTTGAGAGGGGGTTATCCACTATGGGACCGGCAAGAAACTCGGGGCGGGCCACTTCTTTTCAAAACATTATATCTTATAATTAACATGCATTAAATAACAAGATAAATTGTAACATGCAAAAGTATTCATCAAAAAAAATATTAACAGACTAGGTACTCTATGGAAATTAATTTCAATAAATTATATTGTAGTTTAATAATACGTCGTTCTTCTTCAGAGAAAACATATCAAATTGTCACAGAAGAAAAAGATAATATAAATCTCAATACCATTAAATATGTACTTTACACAACATAAAATATTTGATGTGCTTTCTTATCTGAACTGTGTCCTCTACACATAATACAATTATTTTAATTGCTATTCGTTTTTTGCAGTTTCTGGTTCGGGCCATGCATGTTTATCTGTCAAATAGTCCTCGACTCTGTAATAAGCCTTTAACATCAATGATTTTTTAAAGTAGTTTTAAGTAGTATACCTACATACCTCTGCCAATAAAAAAGAAAGCCTCAGATCACACATTTGTTGACAATTAGCGAATTGAAAATACATACATACATATAATCACGCCTGTATCCCATAAAGTGGTAGGCAGAGCACATGAATACTAAGTTCCAGTGCCGCTCTTGGCAAAAAGGGGTTGAAAGGAATGCAAATTGTGACATTGCAGTGACAGGATGCCAGCCTCTCGCCTACGCCACAATTTAACCCATATCCCACAGTCGACTTCTACGACACCCACGGATAGAAAGGGGGTGGTGAAATTCTTAACCCGTCACCACACGGGGCAAACCCGTCACCACACGGGGCAATTGAAAATGTGTGGTCAAAACCACTCTACAGATGCAGTGCGAAAAGATTTGCCTTCGTGTTGTTACGGAAACGTACGAAAGTGTCATGCTATTTCAGTCAGTCTCAGAAAAAGATGTACCTACTGATATTGACTGAACTAGCATGACAAATACGAACGTTTCGGGAAAAATACGAAGGAAACCCTTTTCGCACTGCATCGTGCCTATCTATCGCTCGTATTTCCAAAAAGACCATTTGCATAGGTATTAGCTGTTTTCCACATTATTACAAAGTAACAATGGCGAGGGCTCAAAATTCAAAAGTCGGCACCCAGATTTTTTTTCATAGCACATACATATTATACCCGTTTCACAACACCGCTTTTATCCAAATCCACAAATATATTACCTGAGATAGGTATTTTTGGCAACCACATTACGACTACTGATTGTATCTCACTATCAATAGCTCGTGTGAGTCATTAATAATTGATCAATTAGCAGCTATGTTTTTACCTTTAATTAATTCGACGGATAGCGTTGTCAATCAAGTGTCCCGGATAACGAGATATCCAATTAAGTAGACTCCAGTGCATCCGATAGATGGCGCTGTAATAAACATGGCGTATTTATTTGGCCGAGTTTTAAGTGCAATCAAGGAATTAATTTATAAAGTTTGTACCAATTTTAATTAATGACAAAAAAACAAGATCGGAAAAATTTTGTGAACATGCAATTGCATGCAATTCACTAGATATCGAATTGGCACTCAACAAATGAAATAATCTATATATTGATGATGATGATGATGAAGCGATAGCGATAGCAAAACATGTTAGTTCAAATCCGGATTTCTTTATGTGATTTTACTTCGTTACTTCTTTTTATGAATTATGGTGTGCGGGGTTTTCGGACCGATACGAATTTAAAACTGGAAAATAGCGAATTCCCATCTTGTAGAGGTCGGAAAAGCATCTAGACAAAACTTCAGATGCTTCGGGTGTCCATGAGCGGTACTGATTACTTGTCTTATCATCAGCTGCTGTGCCTCCTATCGCATAAAAAATTTCATGTCAAATTGATACACAATAATGTATTATCAAACATGCATTTTGCAATAAAATGTCAATATTAATCGTCAATTTTCTGAGTTGACATCTTATTGCAAAATGCATGTGGGATGATATTATTGCGTATCAGCATCCCTGTGGTCTTGTAAGGGCGACTGTGTTAACTGAAAATCAAATATTCTGAGAGCTCTTATACCTAGTATTTAGCATTTGCTCTGGCAGCGTGTAGAATGATGTCCGTAAGCGCTCTCACTCGTATCTACGGCAGTGACTAATGTTGCTGAGTGCTGCAAAAAATATGTTTATCGCCCCTGACACGGGGTAAAAAATCAGGGAGTGTAAATGAGTGATGTTAGTCCTGAGTTCGTAAGAGTTGATGGCTATGACGTTTATGATGCTTTTGACAAGTTTACTGAGGATCACAGTATCTTAAAAGTACCTACCTGTTCGGAATACGTTACTTGACATCACGACGAACAGCGTTACTTACTACTCGTAGAAGCAAATTTTTTGCTAAACAACTTTTGAGATTAAATCGAGGTCTTTACCTACTACATACCTACACTGAGAGAAATTTGCATTGTGAATTTAACAATCGACTTGTTGCGGTTTATCCGTTTGAATCAGCCAAACGTATGTTTAAAACAATATGTGTCAGGTTGTTTTTATAAAATCGACTTGTTGATTCAAATATATTGCCGATTCAAATGACAAGTAGCTTGTTGTTTGAACCAAAGAGCACGTAGGCGCTATTTTAACCAAAAAACTTGTTGAACGAACATGAAAACTGGTTGTATTTTCTCTCAGTGTACCACTTGATTTCAAAATTTAGTTATTTAAATTAAAGTAATATAAGTTAATACGAGTGGTTTCTCCGTTAAACATAAGTTTTATCTACCATTAAACGTTGGTTTCGCGAACCTAATGTAAGCTAAAAATAGTAAAAATGTATAATACGTTGCGAATACTGAAATAAAAATAAAAGCAATATCCCAAGTTCCCGAGTCCTACCGTTCGGGTATTTTACCGTCATTTTTCTCGTGCGCTGGAATTCAAAAATCACATTCCAGCTTGATCCTATCAACAAGATAAAAAAGTTTCAGCTCAATAGGAAACCGCGAAATACGTTAAATACCCGAAGCTTGGACAAAGGACATTCTTGCTGATATTGACCTAGTCCTGCGGCAAACTCCATAAGAGCCCATTTACACAGCGCGCACTCGCATGCGACTTTATAGTTACCTACATTGCGGACTGATGACTCATGAGTAGAGATGGGTAGTGAGTAAATACTCAAGAGTAAATATCGAGTAAATACTCAGTATTTACTCACCCCTACCCATCTCTACTCATGAGGTTACATATTTTACAATAAATCCCACAATGTAATGAAAATGGTATGCGAGTTCTCGCTCCGTGTAAATAGGCTAAAGCTTGTGTTGTGGGAACTAGACGTTACTACTACGATATCAAGATATAAATCATTATTGACATAGATAACATCGGTAGCTGAGGAACAAATCTGCCTCTGTGAGGACAAATAAATGGACTTGAACTTTAGATCTACGGAAATGGCAGCCACATCATAATTGAAACTAAATCCCTAAGTCAACTTCTACGACACCCACGGGAGGAAATGGGGTGGTGAAATTCTTAGCCCACGCGTAGGAATATTCTACATAAGGTACAGCGGGCCAAATCTCAACAGGGGGGCAAATGAAACTGGTCCATTTTTTCCATGTTTTACAATGTTTGCATTATTAAATAGAGAGGCCACCGGTTATATATGGTAGGCGTGTTCAGTGGATACATTACAACTCAACATCATAGTGTAATAAATGTAATAATGGAAAAATGGATTAGTTACAATTACCCCCCAATCGAGATTTGCCCCGCTGTACCTTACTTACTTCACTGCCTCAGCGATCCAAAAAGAATCTTAGGTACACTGAGTGCGGACAAGTCTTGTAGTGTTTCTTCGCACCTACGGACGCCCACGCGGAACTTTTTTCCACCCGGGTGTCCCACATACCATGCTCCTTTGTCATCACAAACCTCTCCCAAATATATATAAATTAAAAATAGGCAGTCTCAAGACAAAACTTAAAGAAATAATGTTAAATAATCACCATAGCAGTCTTCGTTAGCCTCAGTAATTCTAATTAACAAGTTATACAACCTGTTTTTATTGATATCCGTTAACCTATTGTATTGTGTTTACTCTTACTTATACTATAGCATAATACTTATAGTGAAATATAATAGATACATATACAAGAGCGCACCGCCAACAAACTGTTATACAGTTTGGCGATAATTTGTAACTTTAGACTTTAAGGTTTTTCTTTTTTCAATAAATTAAAAAAAAAAAAAAAAATATTAAAAATCGAAATAAGATGTCATATATTAAAGAAAAATGACGAGCACCACCAGTGGTGAAGGCCGGATTCGAACCGGAGTCTTTTAGCAATCCGGGCCAAACGCCATGAACCCCTATAGGCCACCTCGCCACAGCGGAAGCCGTCGAAATTTCTCTTCTATATGTCATCTTTGTAAGACTAGGCGTCTTTGACCAACTCTAAGGGCAAGCAGTAGGTGCTTGCACCTCCTATACGACTGCTAGAGATAGCTAGAGAGACTGGTGCTGCCATCTATACGCAACTATGGGAACAAATCAAATTATTTTAACAAATAATCCCATTATATCTAGGTGACCGAGCTAGCGGAGTCGCGTGGCTTTAATCTAGCCAATTATATTTGGTTCCGTCATTAGCTCTTTCAGCTCCCTATTTTTCTTTCGACTCCAGCTTCCATCTTCCTCTCTCATCTGTAAAGGTATATCATCATAAGTTATGCTTGTGGTATGTTGCAATAAAAATAGACTATGAAACCCTCTGGTTGCACGATCTCCCTGAGCCTATTTGCACTATTTCATGTACAAACAAAAGCAAACTTATATCAAATATTTACAATCGATCGTGATGGCATACAAAGAGTTCTCGTTTGTTTGAGTCGCATTTTCAATTCACTCTGCTTGTAAGTACAACAGTTGGTTGGATGATAGGCCCTCCAAATAAAGCTAACAGCATAGTACCTACTAGATAGCAAAGAGGTAGGATGTGGAATGGATATCTCAGGATCAAACTAACTTTTTTTTTAATACCTAACTCTAACGTCACTTTAGACCCTAATTCATTTAGACCTACATATTTTTGGCAATATTGTAGTAAAATTGTCGATGATTTTATAAACCACGTCTATTTATATTATTTATTTATTGCATATCTTAATAATTTTGGATACTTTTGTTCGGAACTGAAATATATATCAATATCATACAATAAAGAAAAAGCGACCCATCAGGCCAACGACGGCAGTGCCGGGAATTGAGAACTGGGTCTTGCTTACGCGACCAAAGTCCGTACAACTAGATCACCCTACACTAGACCTGGGTATACGACACCGATACACGTCCCACGTACCTGCACCAATATACCAATGATATAAGAGAAAATATCTAATGACACAATCTTAATATTTTACATTTATGTATTTATATTGGTAAAGTACGCGAAAGAGAGGCGTCGGTTGCCTTTACTTGAACGACCTGCCGCTTTGAAAAAAAAAATACCGTTTTCCTAATCTGTCAGTAACAAGTACTAAGTAAGTATTTGTTCAACCGTTCACTGTTCGAAATGGACGTTCTATTGCTTATCAATAAAAAAGCCGTAAACAAACGAGCCCCCACGAACGACGACGATAAAGTGAAGTCAAATAAAACACCTTAAGGGGATAGCACACAGTTTCAGTACAAAAGCAAGATAAATATAAAACTATACGGTCCTGAAAATGTTGAATTTCGAGAGCGCGAAGACGGCTAAAGCAGGGGAAATTAGATGTAAACGTAGCGCCCGCATCGTGCTGCCTTCGAAACAGGCAAGTATGAGTAGGTAAGTAATTTATTGTAAATTGTGATTTGCACCTAATGAAACCCGCATTAATAAAGAACCTTATAGTATCTAGTTTCTTTGCTCCCCGCCAGCAGAAGATTAAGATAGGTCTCGTTTTTAATATGTTTAATATGTATTAAATCAATACCTCATTATTTTTCCGTGGCATGTCCTGACGCTGCTATCTCATTAATCTCTGATTGTTTTGTGCTAGCCTGTAAATTACCTTCGCATTCTATTTGTGGAAACCTGTAATTGGCTTTTCAGACACACATTTTTGCTAACTTAGTCTTAGATCTTAAGCTGTTGGTTTTCCGAATAAAATAAAATAATAAAATAAACATAAATAAATTGAATTAGGTAGGTATGTATGTCAATAGTTGAACATTGCATTTTTCGAGCGGCCAATGTTTCCGTACTGGGCGGGAAGAAGTTGATAACTCTAAAATGACAACTTTACAGGGCGGCAATTTTAAACTTTGTGATTTTTTCCTAAATCCATTTTTAATTAGATTTTAGGTTTGAAACTAGATTTAAGGATAAAATTATACAATCTATCAGATAATTGTATGTAAATGGGTTAATTTATTACAGATTATGAGATATAGGACTTATCAACATGTGTACCATGGACTTGTTATGTTCTTCCCCATACAAAAGCGAAAAAAACGTTAAAAATTAAATTTAACTTTATCGCAAAAATCCATTTTTCTGGCGATAATGAAGACAAAAATTGATTTAAAAATAGTTTTTAGCAAGTTTTCATATTATATGAAGACATATTAAAAAATTGTAGTCATCTTCAAGATATTAGACATATCAACAAATGTACCAACAACTTATCTATATATGAACGGATTGTCATTAGACAAATGATGAAAAAAAATCAAGTTTTGACCCAATTTTATTTACTTTTTCTATATTCTATCTATAAAAATAAAAATCTAATGATGTTCGTTAGTCTAGCTAGAACTCGAGAACGGCTGAATCGATTTGGCTAGGTAGTTGTGGTCTTAAAATATTCGTAGAAGTCCAGGGAAAGTTCATATGGAAAGAAAATAACTATGGAAAAATTTCGAGGAATATTGAAACAAATACAATAATTTTATTATACTTCCATACTAAGGGCCACTTGCACCAACGAAAAAGGAGGGTTAACCCACCATTTTATACGGAAATTGACAGATGACAGCTCACTAACCCCGAGTTAAATGTTTAGTGCAAGCGGGCTTTACTGTTACAGAACAAAAGTCGATAAGGCGATAGTTTGATACAAATTATAAGAAAAATAGCCCTTAATACCTGAAATACGGTAGTGACAAGTGACAGTTAAGATTTGCTACTTTAACCTATAAAGGGTCGCATACACGGTACGATTCATCTTTGCTATCCACCCGTTACAAATTAAGGTGCGACCACAGCGCTGCTTAAAAAACGGTGACGGTACGGAATCGCAGTGACGCATCGTATCCGTACCGTTTTTACCGCATGGTCCACAGACCGCTGATTATAATACGCAGACGGTAGGTACGGAAACGCAGTGACTTTCGTATGGGACACGGTGTGGGGAGCATGCAGTAAAAATGGTACGGATACGATGCGTCACTGCGATTTCGTATACCGTCGCCGTTTTTTAAGTCACGGTGTGGTTGCACCTTTAATCGAAACGACCTACTTGGTACCTACTCGAAATTCTCTAGAAGCCTCTGATTTAAGAGCAATTTTTAACATACTCTGTTTTAGTTCTTTTTCTTTTTATCTTTGGATATAATCGTAGCCGAATGAAAGAATATAACGCAACATACAGTAGCAAAAAAGTTCGTAAATTATAAATCCATTTTTAAAATTGAGTACTTAAAGTGACTTCATTATTCCGTTTCGTAGGAGTAAATGATCCATCGTAACGTGTATTGCTTCTTGGAAGGCTCGAACGTAACGATAAATTGCTTCGTGTATGGCTGGCAATTTCAATGCGATCGATCGCCACGATATTCGTCCAGTCGATCAAAGCGATTAATCGTACCGTGTATGGGGCCTTTAATAGGGACTGCACTGTCATATTTTTTGCAATATGTTAAATTGAATCTTATCACTGAGCCATAAAGTCGTCTGTATCGAAAACGGTCCACGTGAGAGGGCGACGAGATTGGTCTGGTGTCTCACTCGCACAATGTCTATAATGTGCATGTGAGACACCAGCCCAAACTTTGTCCTCTCATGTGGCCGAACCTGGGACCGGAGATATAAAATCTATGGACCAAACAAACTTTTTGGCCAATTTTCTCTGTCCGGTTTGCCAAAAAATAATTTGACATTTTTTTTTGGCATTTTATGGCCTGGTATCTAGACCTTTAAGCCAAGTCTTTATTTTTGATAGTGACTGTCACTAATAAAGTTACCATTATGTTACCATTATTAATAAATTAATTTAGTTTATATTAAAGTAGCTAACAAACCGCCGCGCTAACATCTGTTTATAATACTGACAGTTGATGAATGACAGTAATTAGTTGTGGCAAAAATGTCTCATATAAAAGACCTCGTGATTCGTGCTTTTACGTTCTCTCTAATGCTAAAAAAATTAGGTATAATGGTAATCGCAAGTAATAATCGTTTCAGCTTAAGACGAGAGTGAGCGACATCATTTGCCATTTCTGTCACACCTATGCACTGTGATTGCCAAGCGAGGTGCGTGCGCGCAGGAATAAAAAGTACCTCATCTCTTTGAGACGCCGCCTTAATCTAAACAAACAATACTCATATCTTGTGAAACACGAATCCAAATTTACATTCACAGCATGAATATTTATGTATTGAAGCTTTTACGCTTGTTGAAGAAACTTAAATAAAACAGATTATAACTATGGCAACATTACTTCCATATACTTGTATCTCTATTCCTACAAATTGTATATTTAGACTGTTGTACACAATACAGTAATTATTACTACTAGTACTACTACTATACTTTTTGTTCAGGTTTTTGTAGAGGATTATTTGGAACTTATTTACAGACCTTTTATCTTTTAGACCTTGTATTATGACTGTGGGTATATGTCTACCAATACATCTGCCACCAACAACATGGTAATGCCAAGGAATGACACTGATTCCGTATTGTTAGGAACGAGAGCTCGTGCGCGCCTAAGAATAAATCAGATGCAGTGGTGTGGTCTCATCTCAACACAAGAAGTCTATATGGCTTGTTGGGAAGCAAACCGATGTCACCGGGGCCATCAGCTACACGTATTAAGATAGTTAAATATTTTGCATACATAATAATATTTTAGGGTCTGCTTGATAAATTATTTATAACTATAGATATTGCACAATTATTGATCAATCCATCATTGATAACTCATTAAATATTATTTGTACATAAGTATTTAATTTGATAACTAGAAATATTCAACTGGCAAAAACATTATTTTGAAGTATTTTTATAACATGTCTACAAAAGAGTATGAAAATAAATAATTTTGTATATGAACAACTAGATAATTTGAAATATTTATTTATGTTCACAGTATTACAATCAGAATATGTGGACATATGCAGTTACTCAATCCTATCAAGTGATGGTACTTAATTTGATATATGGATCTATTCAATAAGTTTCCGTAATATTTTACCGTGCAAATGTTGATAACTTAAAATATGCAATATAAGACATTTGTTTACCTAAAAGATGTTATAAGAGGAACAAGTTTTTCTATTGATCATTTGAGTAAAATATTAAGTAACCGCTTAAAATTAGCTCGTTGTGATCTTAGCTGCACTTACAGTTAATAAAAAAGTTTTCTGCATACACCGAAACAAGATATTTATACATTTTAGGCTTTTATTTTCATCTTTTTTTCAGATAAGTATGGTTTATTACACAATTAAAACATTAAGGCGGTTTATTAGATTAATAGTCATGTTCCTACCAATAAAGGTTTATTGGTATGATCATGACTGACATGATTTACACTACACTTGTTTATAATGAATAAGTGATCATCTTGGAAGGTCAATATAAGTACACTTAGTTGGTTTTCAATAGATATTTTGACATTGTATGATTAACATTTGATGTTAATAATTAATTACAATTGAATACAGTTTTACTAAAGAGTTTACACATAGGCTCAGGAGTAACTTGATACCTTGATTGCTCCATAATTTTAGTTTGGACCTCATAATGTCCTTCGATGTTCAAAACCTATTACGCATTTGATTTCTATTTTGAGCGTCAATTGACATTTAAATAAATATTCACATTTTAACAGAATAGCATTGAGGGCTACGCTTTAATATCTCAGTTTATCATTTTTTTCATTCTATTCAAACAATTTACTATTTGTACAAGTAGGTTTATACGATTATGCACTGTGATTCGCATTTGAACTTTATTTCATATAAAGACATGTTCAAATGTTAGCGGAGGAGCTTAATAAGTCCATTTTGATATCTTAATTTGTTCGGTTTTGCACGCTTAGCATAATATTTCACTTAACTTGATATGTCGTTATATCATAGCATAACATTTCACTAAACTTGATATGTCGTTATGTCAAAATGCAAGTTAAGAATACAATGATTGTGACAAAAAGCATAAGTAAATATGTCAAATGATGTACTATGTTATAAATTTTAGCGAAGTTTAACAGTAAGACATGTTCATGTATGAACCGAGAAGTGATAAAACAAAAGGCATAATAACTCGATTCGTCAAATAAATGTCGTTCAATTTCGAGATATTCACTTGATTTCAAAACCAATAACTTCAAAATTAATGTATTAAACTGGCTGTCTTTTTTATACATATAAATATAGACCCATTGGAATCGATTGCGCCAATAAAAAAAAAATAACGTAAGTGAAGATGTCAACTTCTTCCCGCCCAGTACGGGTTTAAAATGTTATAAACGTATATAAAAAATTACAGTGCTTTGTTTTTCAATATCGCCCTTCGCCAGCCGGGGTCCGAATTCCGGATGAAATGGCATATATGATAGTTTTTTATTTTAGTCAAACGATCTAGACCTTCCTGAGGATCTGTATGGAACATTACTTATATCCTATACTTAAGTCTAAAATTAGAATCAAAGTTAACTCTTGTATTTGGTTATTGAAACAGTTTTAACTAAATTACAGTTACGACACTACACGTTATACCTGTCTTAATGGAGGATTAAGAAAATTGCTATTTTGACTTTCAAAATAATGCGTTTTTGTAAATAGATGGGTTTATCACATTCATTAAAAAAAAACTGAACATTGTCATATTTATTCAGTTTTCATATTAAAAGTAAAACAAAACTTAATTGTTTAGTCTTGTATTTTGTTATAGTCTCACTATATTTGAAATCACAATAAAGAGGAACAGGTAGAATATGAAATTAACTCTCTGCCACTGCATCAGTCATACACTCGCCGAGTTAAGTCGACTTGAACTTTCAAACGAGTGTTCAAGTAAAAGGAAATACTAAGGGGAACTGCACCGCATCACAAAAGTGGGCAACTTGTAATGGCTGCTAACACTACTTTATATGATCCTCCTGTCTCCAGCACTGTGTTAACATAGTCCTGAAGTTCTGGAACTCAAACTTTGGATAATAATTGAGTTAGGTACCTAACTAATGTGACTAATGGTGTTAATCTTGCACATTTACGGTGAAAAAACTTTCAATTTTCTTACTAACAAGGCTTGAGAAAAGATTTAGTCTTGTCAGAGACATGTTTAGTTATGTTATGATTGCGATGGATGGTATGGTAATGGGCTGACAGAGAAAGACCCTATAAAGTATTAAATCGGCTAAGGGCCACTTGCACCACCGAAAATGGCATAATAAAGAATATACAAATTTTGTATAAGTATTAGTATTTCGATCGGCCGCAGTCACACATTCGTTCTCGATCCAAACCGCTCGCGCTCGCCTACTGAACTAAATGAGCAAAGACCGATTCTCAGACCACGGAATGATTCAGTTCATTTCGGTCATTGATGGGATTTTATTCCTAACAGTTCATAGTTCGTGAACGACACAAGCCTAAATGGCATACAAGAAAATTATATTTTCACCACACTAACGGGTAACGGCTTACTTTTCTGTTCGAAAACAGATAGCAAAATTGCATTTTATCCACAAGAGTGCAAAGTAATTTCATACAAATTTTAACTTGATGTCTTAAGCTAGCTGATAGAATTTTACCTATAAATGATGATTTTGAATCATAAATATTGAAGAAATCGATGGATTTGATTTAGTTTGATGTTTTATAGTCAGTATTTTGTTCGTGTTGGGGTGGTGAAAAATTTGGTTTTCAAACTCGGTGGCAATGTTTAACGTGCCGTACGAAGGTTAATGTGCCTTGAAACCCTCGCAACGCTCAAGATACCACTTTTTGAACCACTCTCTACGCTCGCGGTTCAATATTGGAATCTTCCGCTTGCTCGGGTATCAGTATCGGCACGTGCGATCAGTGAAAATCTGAACGATGAAATAATATTATTTAAATACTATCCATTTTCAATTTCTTTAGTAAGGTACAGCGGGGCAAATCTAGACTAAAAGGCAATTGTAACTAATCCATTTTTTCCATTATTACACTATTTCCATTATTCCATTATTACATGTACCCACTGAACACGCTTACTACATAACTGGTAGATACCCTATTTTCTGAAAAACACTTATGAAAAACGAAAAAACTTAATAAGTAATGTATAAATAAAATAAAGACTCCTTAACTCAAATAATCTTTTTAATTTAAGATTAGCAGATAAGTTCATAAATGCATGTATGTTTCTTAAAAATAAAGTTTTTTTTAATAATGCAAACATTGTAAAACATTGAAGAAATTGACCAGTTACATTTGCCCCCCACTAGAGATTTACCCCGCTGTACCTTACTTACCCCTATTTTTTTCATGCTTAATAAGTGAGACAGTATAAAATTAAACACTAAAAATCGAGCGCTCGAAATTGGAAAATCAGCCCCTGATTGATCCAATCGCTTGCTCCATACAGTTAGTAAGTATGGCAATTCATTTTAGGATAATTAAAGTTATACGAAATAATAGTATGCAAATTTCAATTATGCAGATTCATTGTTATGCGAAATAAGAATTATGCATTTTTAATATTATGCTTATTCAATATTATGAACAATTATGTTATGCCAAATCTGTTATGCGAATTCAAATTATGCGAATTAATGATAGGCGAAATAGAGGGCACCCATGCCAAGGCATATGCTGAGTAAGGTTTTCCTGCCAAAAAAATGAATCTTTCAGAGTGACGTTAAGACTACGTAAGACCGGCCTTAGATTCGATAGAGTAAACGTCATGAAAAGTTAAATTCATTATATGGAGACGAAGTTGCCAGCACTCCCAAACACCTAATTTCATACCCATAAGTACAATATTTTGTCGACCATTATATTTTATAAGAATCCTTTTTTTTATTAAAATGACAGCTCATGTGATGAGTGCCGATGTATAAATTTTAAATGTACTTTTTATGTTAATTTGCTATATAAATATTTTAAAAGAACTGTATATTTTATATTAATAGATAGCCGTTTTCCTATTAAACTGTCTCTCTTAAATTGTTTCCAATATAATAATTCAGTTGCCAAATAAATAGTTGGTACTCGCGTCTGAATAAACCGTAGCCGTAATGACATTAAAATGCTACCTCATATTGAAATAATTTGAGGCCCCATTTTAGTCGCCAAACTATTATATTTGATACCCATTTCTATGGTTATTTAGTCGCCCGGTTAAATACGTGCCTTATTTTTTTACTTTCTAGGTGTCATATACATACATTGTAATGTTATATTATATTAGGTATATTATTTTTATTAGACTAGCATAGGGGCATGTATGTAGGTATTATACAATACCTACAGGTTTTCCGCGAACTGGTTGAAACCTTTGAGAAATTTGAATACATTGCAGACTGTAGTTGGACTTTTGGAAAACTAACCTCTGGCATGAATAGCCTTAACGGATGAGTACATAAACCGGGGTCTTTATTCAACATGTGGAAACTCTACTGGCGAATAATCGTTGATATACGAGTAGCAAAGATCATGACTAATACACTCATCAATTAAAATTAGACATTAGCAACCCACAGTTAGGTAGGTGAGGTGAGAACTTTAATTGCTAAGTCACTCTTAGCAATAAAATGTTTTAAATACTTAAACTGAAGAGGAACAGGTAGAATATGAAATTAACTCTCTGCCACTGCATCAGTCATACACTCGCCGAGTTAAGTCGACTTGAACTTTCAAACGAGTGTTCAAGTAAAAGGAAATACTAAGGGGAACTGCACCGCATCACAAAAGTGGGCAACTTGTAATGGCTGCTAACACTACTTTATATGATCCTCCTGTCTCCAGCACTGTGTTAACATAGTCCTGAAGTTCTGGAACTCAAACTTTGGATAATAATTGAGTTAGGTACCTAACTAATGTGACTAATGGTGTTAATCTTGCACATTTACGGTGAAAAAACTTTCAATTTTCTTACTAACAAGGCTTGAGAAAAGATTTAGTCTTGTCAGAGACATGTTTAGTTATGTTATGATTGCGATGGATGGTATGGTAATGGGCTGACAGAGAAAGACCCTATAAAGTATTAAATCGGCTAAGGGCCACTTGCACCACCGAAAATGGCATAATAAAGAATATACAAATTTTGTATAAGTATTAGTATTTCGATCGGCCGCCGATATATTATTATTAAAGCTCGTTATCAGCGTGCTGTATTGGTGACAGAGTATGGTTGGCAAAAAAACAAATACACAAGTATTTAAAACATTATATACTTAACAAATTATTATACACATATTTATAATTATTTTTCTAAATTACATTGAATAAATAACTAAAATTTGTTCAACAGATTTGGCTTCGTGCACTACTTTTGACTTGAACTGGGTACTTGAATAACAATTCTAGATAGTCTTATCTCGAGTGCATTTGATTATTTGGATTAAAATAATATGTCTACACTTCGCGTAATGTATTTTTATGACATAATTAATGTCATTTACGTATCTATATTGTTTTAAAAATATATAGTTCATCGGAAAAGGCTTTGTACCGTAGAGGTGTAATCCTAAGAAGGTAAGTATTTATTTTGTAGTTAAGAACAAAGTGAATATTTAAATGTAAGTATGTATTTGTTTTTTTTTTCAACCGTACCGTTTGCCACGAAAAGTGCACCTTGATAACGATCTCTAATTATTATATCCAAATTCAATTATTGATTTCAATAGAATTTCATGAAATACGAGTTTTGTAACAATAAAGACGTTAAAGTAGCACATTTACATTCTAAACACACGATCGCACCTGTCACTCCAAGATATCATAAAATCAACCTGCGATACCAGAATTTCTCGCAAAACCAGATGTGAATTGTACAGTAGAAAAATTCTCCATTTACCTTTTACTTACCCCCTTATCATGTATTTAACTATCAACCAAAGGGGAGTACAGTTAAAGCTCATATTTGAATAGGGTAGTAGATTTCTATTTGCAAAGGCATTCAAATATACGGAGGTCGAATGTCAGTTTGAGTTTGTAGTCTGCTTGGTTCCTATATACCCTTTATTTCAACGCGTGGGTTAAATATTTTCACTAGTTACCACCAAGTTGGAACAATTTGGGGGCTGATTTTCAATTTTTGAGCGCTCGATTTCGGAAAC
Source organism: Leguminivora glycinivorella (assembly GCF_023078275.1). Classification (NCBI taxonomy): domain Eukaryota; kingdom Metazoa; phylum Arthropoda; class Insecta; order Lepidoptera; family Tortricidae; genus Leguminivora; species Leguminivora glycinivorella. The sequence continues at coordinate 17,856,177 of NC_062978.1, forward strand.
CTGCGGGTAACCGTAGTTATATTAGTTAGTGGAAAGACTATGGATCGAAATACACTTCCACGATCCTATTCACTACGACAACTATTAAGAAAAAGAAAAAGTGACGATATTTTTAAATTAGATTAAATACGGCCCTTAGTTAAATAGTTAAAACTCGATTGTATGTATACAGGGTGTAAACCTAATACGGGCGAACCTCTTAATGGTGGTGAGTATAGGACATAAAAAATGGAATTAGGTAACTTTTACTTAAAATTGAAATATTTTTTTTATCCATACAAATTAATTCGGCCCGCAACGTAATGCAAACACACTCGCGTTAAACGCTCGTTGACAGTTGTCATTGATTGTCATCGCAACCACGTTTACAGTACATTGCTGCTGGGAATTTTTTGAAAAATAAATTATGGGCTGAAACTTAAGAGTAACTCAAAAACACCTCTTAATTAATGATAACAATATTGAATTATATGCCTGGTTTCATTTATCGCCCTTATTACGTTACTCTACCTACTTGACAGCAAAGGAAAAATATCAATAACATTAAGGAGCTTGAATTTAAAGAAAGATGAGATGAAGCCCGTAGTGAGTAGTATAATGTATTAAACAAATATGAAATAAGTGGTTTCGGGTTAAGAAGTTCACCACCTGCTTTCCTCCCGTGGGTGTCGTAGAAGTCGTCCGGTTTGATTTATGCCGTGGGCTAGCAAACTGTGACTGCAGTACCACAATTTAAGTAGTTTTCTCTCAATCCCATGAATACTAAAAGTGACTTTGAAATTTGAGCAGTATCATGTGCTCTGTCTACTCCTTTTGAGTAGACAGAGCACATGAGTGAGTTTATGTATCTATATATGTATGAGAAAAGTTTTAAACTTGTGCTTCACTTTTCTAGTTAGAGAAGTACCCGAAAACGAAGTCAACTTTTTGCGTTGGGAAGAATGCTTTCTTTGTAAAGCTGCTGTACCACGAAATGTTGAAGACACAGACGTTCCCTATTAGATGTAACTACATGATGCTGATACGCAATAATGTGTCAGCCCACATGCATTTCGCAATAAGATGTCAACTCAAAAAATTGACCATTAAAATTGACATTTTATTGCAAAATTCATGTGGGATAACACATTATTGCGTATTAGCATCCATTATGGGCTTTGCAGAATATTAATTCTTAAAATACCACAGTTGGAAGGTGTAAGTACTTTTATGTTTTCAAAATACTACGAAACGATCAGCTAACTAATTTACTTTAAATATGTACCTTCATGAACGTGCCATACCGTGAACGCAAATGAATGAAACGTTCTCGACTCTATACATAATTATCTAGGTACTATACTGTAGGCTCTAAAGGCGTAAGGGGCACCATAGCATTGGGCATTTGTATTTCCCGCTGCCTACAATAAAAGGGTATCCACTAAAAAAAAAAACATATTTATCAATAACAATTTTGAATGATTCACGGTTATTTACATTAAACTTATATTATACGATGCATGCAACTGCGTCGAAATATCGGGAGCTCGACAAAAATCAAAAAGGTAATCACGGTCAATATAAGTCTAATATTCATCAATGCCAAGGGGAAAATAATTGAAAAAGTGCGGCTGCTGCGTAACCAAATGACGAATGTAATCTATGTTTTAACAAATTCTTAATACGGTAAAAATTTTACCGTATTAAGAATTTGTTGAAACATAATGATAATTAGTGTTGTGTGCGATATGAGTGTAAAGGACGTGAGCTACCTACGCCCTTTAAGTCTTGAGCTATTGTGTCACTTGAGCCCTTTCTTCATAAAGTCGTTATGTGAGGAACGCAAATGTGTGGGCAATGACAAATGATTTGCTCTCATCACGAGCTTTTTTTTGTCCAAACGAGCCACGTAGTTCTTATGAGGTGTAGACTTTTGCAATGTATGTACGTATTCTATGTATGAACGTAATATTGTAATATTTCAATCAAGATTTTTCCGAGACCACTGTTGGTACATACCAAGTACGAGTAATCATTGTTGTCCTGATTAAATCCCCTCATACTCGTATCACTGCACAAGTACATTGTGATATAAGCGTAAATTTTTAACTGAAAAAAAAAAAAAACCCCGACCGCGACATAGTGGACCGATTTTCATGAAACATGGCTAAGAACACTCCCGACTAACTCAGCTTTCAAACAAAAAAAAAACTAAATAGATTCATCCGTTCGGGAGCTACGATGCCACAGACAGACACATACACCAGACAGACAGACAAATAGACAGACACGTTAAACTTATAACACCCCGTCGTTTTGCGTCGGGGGTTAAAAATAAAAACTTTAAAAGGCAACATTAATGCACCGAGCGCAACTACACGAAATGTACTTTGTTAGTCTCTTTTCTCTGCTTATACGTACTTATCATATGATGGCATGATTTTAGAGATATCAGACATATATTGCAACAAACAATGAAAGATAGTTCATTAAATGCAGAGTCTATAGTAGAAATCTTTTGCAAAGAGGCTTGTCTTCGAGCGCTACTGCGCTTCGAGTGCTACTTTTTATACTGAGGTGAACTAAGTTCAGAAATACTACATTTGCTTTAAATTCACGAACTGTAGACCTTACGAGTCTTTTTTTTTACCTGCCGAGAGTTTTTGTATGTACATTTTGTACTGTAGTAATTTGAGACACTTAATTAATCCACACTTAATATTATAAATGAGAAATTGTGTGCGTATATTAATTTACTAAAATTACTCTCACCCACATCATAAAAAATTACGCAGCTACTTACACGAACTTTGCTTTAGGAAATACTTTAGAGAACTTTGTTAATTTTCAGACTAAAATATTTATAGACTTTATTACTTTAGTGATCGCTTGACTCGTCTTGGACCATTTTTTGGTTGAATATACCTAATATGTATGAAAATATTAATTGTGGTACCTGGGTGGCTAGCCGAATGGCACAATCGCTCACGAAACGCTCACGAAACGAAGCGCTAGTAGATATCTATCTCTATCGCGCTTGCGTATTGGCGCGACAGAGCCAGCGGCGTATCGCTTTCGTTTGGCGTCGGAGAAATGCCATTCGGCTACGGGGCCTGTTCGCTATGTTCATTGTCACTACCATTGTCTTTGTATCAAAATGCGCCTACAGGGTATGCTAGCTACGAACTATGAAATCTTGATAAATAGATTTTCGCACTCTTCTCATCCTTACTACTCTAACGGGGTGCCAAGTGTAGAAAACATTCCATTAGGAACCATGCACACACATGCTATCTTAACTGCCTTACCTAGGATGGTGGTGATCCTAATACAGGTACTATCAGCAGCAAAAGTACAAAGTACAATAATTTACATATGTAGGTAATCTAATGTATTACTTAAGGACTGTGGTTTTGAGCGTGCAAGGAAACAACTAGGTCCGAGTTTAGATTCTTAAATCTTAATATTATATTATACTATAATCGACCACGTACATTGGTCTACGCGTATCACCTCAAAGCTTTTGATCTGGACATTATTATGTTCTTCATAATGTTGTATCTATGTACATACAGTCTGTGCTTGTAGTACCAGTAAAAGAAGGGTTCGTTTATTTTTAATAAAAACGCGGCCGTCTGCAAACCGTGTTTAGGCAAGATTGATATCGCGTATCACGAGTCGGGAGATGTCGGATCATTTGATATTCATGTCGGGACAATGCTGGAAGATATTTTTACAAAAGTCTTTTTTTTTCGAGTTGTTAGGTACATATTTCACGGGCGTATGGCTTTGTGGAACAACCATTTTGTTACGAGTACAATAGAAACAGTTACTTATTATTAAAAAATTCAGATCCACGGTGTATTTTAGCTAAATGTGAAATTATTTTAAGTTTAGTCTGATATCTACTGTTATCAGGTAGTTAAGGTACAGCGGGGCAAATCTCGACTGAAGGGTAAATGTAACTGGTCCATTTTTTCATGTTTTACAATGTTTGCATTATTAAATAGAGTGTCCACCGGTTATATATGGTAGGCATGTTCAGTGCATACATGTAAAACTCAACATCATAGTTAGTGTAATAATGGAAAAAAATGGATTAGTTATAATTGTCCCCCCAGTCGAGATTTGCCCCGCTGTACCTTATTTATATTATTTTTTGGCATAATATTATAATTAACCGGGCAACTAAAATATTAAACGGGAAGTTAAGTCGGGCATACAATAATATAATTTGGCTGTGTTTTAATATTGTGGCGACAAAAAAAATATATGAGCCTCAAATATTAAGCATCATTATTATTGAAAAAACGGCAGCAAATTTCAAGCGACAAAAATATTGCCGAGGAACATTAAACAATACTTTGGCGACTAAAATAATAATTGGCACCTAGTATTGTAAAGCGTAAGATTTTTAATATTTGTAGTCATATAGGTGTTAGCACCTAAATAATTATACTTAGCTCATCGTTTAAAGTAGTATTTAAATTGCGGAGGCAACTAAAAAATTACTGGGAAGTAGGTTTTTTAAAAAAAACATATAAAATCGTTTCTTTATGGAAACGATGGTCCCATCGGAAAATCAGCGCTGGAAGTCACCAGCAACACGCTGAGATGAGGCCATTTCGTGGCACTTCATTCCTTTCCGTCTTGTTGTTATTATGTGTATTTTGTCTTGCCTGTGTTCACGAATAAATGTTTATTCTATTTTATTCTACTTATTCTATTCAAACATATATCGTATTTGCGACCCGTAAACCACGAGTAGTATTTAAATATGTCTATAAGGGAACGCGTACCAAATCATTTTATAATAAATACACAGCAAAAAGGAGTGTATAATAAGCTTCTAATGGGTCGGTAACGCGCATATGATACCCCTTGAGTAGCAGGCGTCCATAGGTTACGGTGACCACTTTCCATCAGGCCGATCGTATGCTTGTTTACCACCGACATGGCATTTAAAAAAAGTAATCGTATAGTATAATATTAGAGGTATAGGAGCAGAATTATTTTCTGCTAGCAGAAAAGTGGGTTAGTGTTAGGTTATTTTTTTAGTAGAATATTAGTCCTACCAAATTTGCTATGGCATAATTCTTAGGTACTTTGTATGAACAAAACAACGATAACAAAAAGGAAATGAAATACAGTCCCAGAGGCACCGTTAGGTACGACGACGAGCGAAGCGAGGAGGAGTGTTAGGTATCTTGCATCCCCAACACACAAGACTCGCTATCAAAACAGAAATAGGAAGAAGATGGACAACTTTTTACTGCCTAAATATTATGCAAACAAAAATCTACGGAAGTACTCTTAATTTAGAAGATTATTTTGCTCATTAACATTATGCCAGCATAAGATTGGATATTATAAAATCTGCGGAACGATTTATGCCAAGGCATATTCTGAGTAAGGTTTTCCTGCCAAAAATATGAATCTTTCAGAGTGACGTTAAGACTACGTAAGACCGGCCTTAGATTCGATAGAGTAAACGTCATGAAAAGTTAAATTCATTATATAGAGACGAAGTTGCCAGCACTCCCAAACACCTAATTTCATACCCATAAGTACAATATTTTGTCGACCATTATATTTTATAAGAATCCTTTTTTTTTATTAAAATGACAGCTCATGTGATGAGTGCCGATGTATAAATTTTAAATGTACTTTTTATGTTAATTTGCTATATAAATATTTTAAAAGAACTGTATATTTTATATTAATAGATATCTAGCCGTTTTCCTATTAAACTGTCTCTCTTAAATTGTTTCCAATATAATAATTCAGTTGCCAAATAAATAGTTGGTACTCGCGTCTGAATAAACCGTAGCCGTAATGACATTAAAATGCTACCTCATATTGAAATAATTTGAGGCCCCATTTTAGTCGCCAAACTATTATGTTTGATACCCATTTCTATGGTTATTTAGTCGCCCGGTTAAATACGTGCCTTATTTTTTTACTTTCTAGGTGTCATATACATACATTGTAATGTTATATTATATTAGGTATATCATTTTTATTAGACTAGCATAGGGGCATGTATGTAGGTATTATACAATACAGGTTTTCGGCGAACTGGTTGAAACCTTTCAGAAATTTGAATACATTGCAGACTGTAGTTGGACTTTTGGAAAACTAACCTCTGGCATGAATAGCCTTAACGGACGATAAACCGGGGTCTTTATTCAACACGTGGAAACTCTACTGGCGAATAATCGTTGATATACGAGTAGCAAAGATCATGACTACACTCATCAATTAAAATTAGACATTAGCCACCCTAGGTGGTGAGAACTTTAATTGCTAAGTTACTCTTAGCAATAAAATGTTTTAAATACTTAAACTGAAACTTGAGCAGTTTCATATGCTTTGCCTAGTTGCCTACTCCATGTGAGAATACAGGCGTGAGTATGTATGTAGGTGTGCATTATTTTTTCAATGAATGGGGAAGTTTTGTTTGTAATGCATTTGAATATTGAATAAGGCCGCAGTATGGTACCTATGCCATCAGTTTAATTTTAGCAAATTTCACTTTTTAAGAGTCAATAAGTCTCGTATTATAATTTAAAAAATGTTGTACTATTCTACTGGCCGTATTAATATTATACTGCTAAATCATTTCTCAATCATTCCATACCAATAAAAAGCGACAATATCTTTGGTCTGTCATATTGTATTTTTTCCCCGCATCCCTGTTTCGCTTGACCTCCCCGAATGAATAAAACATCTCAGATATCATCGGAACTTCGTGTAGAATATTGAAAACGGAAAAGTGATCAGAAAAAAATAGATATAATAAAATAGTATGCTTGCCTGAATTCAAATCGGAACGAAAGTCGACAAATCTGAGATGATTCGTCGACTTTTTTTATTAAAATTTATGGATTACCTATTAAATTACCTACATATTTGAATCGGTTAATTAAGCATTTTTTGTAAAACACCACAAGCGCACAAATACTCAACCGTATACATATAAAGTGTGTAAATTTAATATGGGCGAATCTTATAACAGTCGTTAGTATATGACTTAAAAATTTAACTGGAGTTATTTAGAATTGAAAGTAAAATTTTGTCCGTATAAAATAATTCGGCTCGAAATGTAATTATGTGTGTTTGAATGTTAGCAATGTACAATTTTCTTAAAATTTCCGCAAGATTACTGAATATTTTTATGGAAAATTTTCATGCAAGTTGGCACTGGGACATTATCTTTAAGATTAGGGTGTATTACGTAATGTTATCATACAATGTGACGATCGCTTTATTTAATGTTTTAGTTACACTGGTATTTATCATCAACTCAAAACAAAAAAATAAATCAACTCATGAAATGTCATAGAAACCCTTAAAGCTTGGCAATAAATGTGCGAAGAACAATACCTGCAACGTTTCTAGTCTACTTACAAATAATAAAACAAGTTTTACAAGGTTCTTGCCTTAACGAAGGTCAATTTTCTATAAAGACGACGCTGCAAGTCTCCTTTTAGAGGTAAATGGCTTCAGCTGAAGGTTCACTTTATGGCTGCGGCTGTATTGTTTGCGCTTTACGGACTTATCCGATTTAAAGCAATATTTTCTTGCTGGAAGCACTTCGAATTTTTCGTTGTCTGAAAACTTTTAGGTATTATGAGTATTGTTAAAGCACACTACATATTATATAATATTGTCTACGGTTACCGCGATATTTACTCATGAAATAAAACTATGGAAACGGATTATATCGCGTATAATGAATTTAAATTCGAACACTTTACAGCATTCGTGGTCAACGGGTGACTGAGGAAAAATTACAATGTGCAAAAGCTACCCCCATGTAAGAAATATTAATGAACCATGACCATAAATAATATAGATTTTTAACATCACACACTGTTAATAAAGCTAATTATACAATATTCAAAAAAAATTACAATAAAAACAATTAATTAATTAATCTACACAAAATTGACAAAAACAAACTGCAAATGTCCAACACCATACAACACAAATGCCTCACAGTCTTCGTCGTGCTTGTTGTGCTCGTTGAACGTGTTCGAAACGTCGGGATGAATTGTAAATTCATTATACGCGATATAATCCGTTTCCATAGTTTTATTTCACACTACATTATTATATAACCTACAGATTTTAAGATACATTTTGTATCAAAGAACCAGAATTTGTTCTTGCGTTCAATAGGTAATAATAAGCTTTTACTTTAATGATCACATAGAGTCACATCACACACTAACTAATGGTAATGGCGAATGGATTTTGCGGACTATGAAAGAAAACAAACCTTGAGAATCAGAATCAGAATAATTTATTAATTATAAACTACAACATTTACAAGTAACAATATTTTATTTTGTGACTGAAAATTGTCCAACATCAGACTAAACGCCACGACATCTATTATCAAGTAGTAGTACTAAAAATTCGCTACTTGCCGCTAGATTTCCACTGCTGCACAAAGTTAAAGTAGTGTGTGTGACATGGCTACTAATAAGACTTTAGTAACAATAGGTACCTACATTATAGTGTTAAATGACTAAAGGCCGGTTGCGTTAACCACGGTTAACAGGCACATCAACGCAGCGCCGGCCCGTGCGCTCGATCAGGGTAGAGCGAGTTTGAGTTTCGGCGCCCCTGGGAAAAAGTTTTACGATGTAGATAAAAAAATCGCGAGAGTAGCGAGCGCGAAATTTTTTTCATAGTAATACCGTAATTTGAAGATGAACGCTATACATGCAGAATTTATGGATTTCATCATACAGAGTACGAAAGGGACAAGGGCTGAACTTTCTCAGTCGCACCCTAGTATCGTTACGTGGGGCTGAACGTGGATATCAAAATAACAATGATGGTGGAGAAAATTCAAAATAAATTTATACGACATTTATACTTGAAAAGCTATGGTGTATATCCATTTTACCCCCTAATGTATCCGACACTGTTTGTACTCGGTATGGTTGGGTACACTAAGTTGGAAGTCAGGAGAAAGTTAGCACTGGCCACATATATGTTCAAGGTATTCATGGGTAAAATACATAACCCTTCTCTGCTGAGCTCACTGGGAGTGGCGGTGCCTCGAGGGCCTCGACGGCGTGCGCCGCGCTTATTCGAGCGCCCGACTGCGCGCACCAACTTACTAGCCAACGCTCCTACTGTCAGGGCAATATCAATACTTAATGAAGTGTCCACCAAAATAGATTTATTTACATGTACACTGACTGAATTCACAGAAGTTACAAGCCGGCAATTGTGTGGCTTGCCTAATAAATAAAACTTAGTTAATTAAGTTCTTATTATAGATGTGCTTTTATATGTACATATTACGTGTTGGGCTGTAGTCTGTAAGTTTTATGTACAATGTTATTGTAATAAATAAAAAATAAATAAAAAAATAAATAAATAAATAAATAACAAACAAAATGGAGCACATATAATAACTAATAAGGAGTACTATCGTACTATAGTGGCCAAGTCAGGAAAGCAGATTTGAAATGAAAACGCGAGCGCTGCGAGTGCGGAATTTTTCCTAAGTAACGTTCTAAAAGAGAACTGACATAAATAGTAAGCGCGAGCGAAGCGAGCGCGATTTTTTTTTTCTTTCGACGCAATTTATTAAGACTCAACCCGCTAGCGAGGAAGCAACGAGCTTCCAAGCTTTGATCAACTGCAGAGCTGCGGTCTTTGACATATTTTGGGGTATTTTGACTTCACAGGGCGCCTATGTTCCAGACTTTTAGGCCTTATATTTCGCCATCACTATTATTCTGTGACTTTGAAATTGCGCCTCTCTGAGACGTTTTGCGCCTTTGGCTTTATGAGGAACTCGGCTTTGGACTATTGGATATACTTATATTTTTGCATTTGAATAACGACGTAACTTTGTCGTTGGGCCGCGCAACAATGTGGTTCGTCAAGGGCTAGAATCTTCCTTTTACGGCGCCCTAGCAACAGTGTAATGTAAAAGTGCTAGCATAAGCCTATTTACAGAATAATCATTTTTGATTTGATTTGATTTGAGCGCCCTTATGATTGTTGGTATATGTTGGCAATATGGTGCAACTTTACACTTAATCTAAATTACAAATCTAGATTTTCAATAGCTGGATTAATTCCCGACTCCTCTCGCCATTTTGTGATATGTGCGCGCCAACGCAATATATAACTTTTTTGTATGGATTTTTCCACATTCTCGATTTTGGCGCCCCCTTACCATGTGGCGCCTAGAGCGGCCGCTCCACTCGCTCTACCCTTAATCCGGCCCTGCCTATAGGTATAGTAAAAGTAGTACCAAGGACGATATAATACCGGGACAGACAAAACCCATAAAAAAAAACCGTACCCCTAAAATGTATGGGCCTTTTAGGCTTAAAACTAGATGGCGCTGTTACACAGCCTGGAAGTGGCCAAAATCATATTTTCCCCAAATATTTTTGAGTGATTTAATTTTTTATAAGAACAAATGACATGCTTCTTTATTTTAATATCATGATATCACGTCAATACACATTTTGAAAAAAAAATATTTGAAGGCATCATCATGATAGTATTTAATAGGTGGCGCTAAAAAATTGAGGTACGATTGAGGTATGAAGATTGTAAATCCTATAATAAACTCTGTCAAACAAGTCTGTCAGTAAATAAGAACAAAGAAAACTGTTGCATCCTTTTCTTTAGGGTGCTAGAGAAAAGGATACCTGTAGTTTTCTTAGTTCTTATTTACTGACAAACTTGTTTGACAGAGTATAAATCATCCTTGGTAGTACCTACCATCCATATGTTTACCCCGTAAATTATAGCATAGACTATAAACACCCTGTACTTTTGCGTCCTTCGAAAAGTAGGTACCTAAGTAATCATATTATTCTTCATCATCATCATATAACATATAGGCCTAGGCAGCGCCGGCCAGTGCACTCGATCAGGGTAGAGCGAGTTTGAATGTCGGCGCCGGAAGAAGCTTTAATATGCAGATTAAAAAATCGCGAGCGTAGCGAGCGCGAATTTTTTTTCATAGTAATGCCGCAAGGCAATACAGAATTTATGGATTTCATCATACAGAAAAGGGACAAGGGTTGAACTTTCTCAGTCGCACCCTAGTATAGTTACGTGGGGCGGAACTGAACGTCGATATCATGTAGGTACATAAAAAAATAAACAAAAGTACTATAGTGGCCAAGTCAAAAAATCAGACTTGAAATGAAAACGCGAGAGCTGTGCGCGCGGAATTTTTCGTAAGTAACTTAAAGAGAACTGATGTAAATAGTAAGCGCGAGCGAAGCGAGCGCGATTATTTTTCCTATTGACGCAATTTATTAAAACTCAACCCGCTAGAGGGGAAGCAGCGAGTTTCCAAGCTTTGATCAACCGCAGAGCTGCGGTCTTTGGCATATTTTGGGGTATTTTGACTTCACAGGGCGCCTATGTTCCCGACTATTAGGCCTTATATTTCGCCATCACTATTATTTTTATAAAACTAAGAGTTGTAATTAAGACATTAACTGCGAATTCTATCGTCACCGTCAGGATGCCCATTTGAGAGTTGTAATTATTTTGCCACTAAGTGCCCTTCGGGATCTTAGTCCTTTGAAGTTCGCTCATCTCCTGTGACTCACAAAATTGCGCCTTTCTGAGACTTTTCGCGCCTTTGGCTTTATGAGGCACTCCGCTTTGGACTACCGGATAGACTCATATTTTTGCATTTGGATAACGACGTAGCTTTGTCTTTGGGCCGCAAAACAATGTGGTTCGTCAAGGGCTAGAATCCTCCTTTTACGACGCCCTAGCAACAGCGCCCTTATGAATGTTGGTATATGTTGGGTATGTGGTGCAACTTTCCACTTAATCTGAATTACAAATCTAGATTTTCAATAGGTGTATTAATTCCCGACTCCTCTCGCCATTTTGTGAAATGTGTGAAATGTGCGCGCCCACACAATGTATAATTTTTTTTCTATAGATTTTTCCACATTCTCGATTTTGGCGCCCCCTTACCATGTGGCGCCTAGAGCGGCCGCTCCACTCGCTCTACCCTTAATCCGGCCCTGCATCAACGCATGCATCAGAATTATATGAAATTCCCAAAACAAAGGGTTTGGTGCAACCGACCCTAATAAATCGCCATTGCTTGTTCTCTGAAAAGCGAACCACCTTTATTCGTCATATCTAGTGTCCTTACATCGTTGTAGCGACAAGCCCCTCGTATTTCTGAATAAATTTGGCGCCGGGCCGGGGCGGCTTAGCATTCAATTTATTATAAATTCATATCCACTACTTGACCGAAAGAAAATGTTATTTGCACGACTTTTTAAGCATATCGGTAATTGACGCTTTTTCAGGCCTCCGGTATAAATAAAATAGTGAATAGTCAGCGTTAAAAGTAGCGGATCAAATAACGCTGCAGCAGGGTTAGCATTAGCACATGATTGCCGCGAGAGTATGTCACCGCGAGATAGACTACCCGTCCTTATGTCATTAATACAGTTAGAAGAAGACGTGCCATCTATCTCGCGGCGACATACTCTCGCGGCAATCATGTGCTAGGCCTACAGATGTACGCATAATTTTTTTTATGTATATTTAGAAAAATATTGCTGGTTTTGCGGAATTGTTTCAAACCAACTTTCAGTAATATTAATTATTAATTTTGTGACCATTAAAAGTTAGAGTTGAACTAAAGTTTCAGTTTCGGCGTAAAAACTGCCGAAACTTTTGGTCACACCTTAACTTGCAACTCAGTACTTCCTGTAGCACAGAATATAATAATAGTACAAGTACAGTAGGCTCACTCGTTTGATGTTCACAAAATGCCGTCATTCTAAATTCTTACCTACATTAACAAACAGACCGCACGCGAGCACCCGACATTGAATTGTAATGCGCCGCGCGAAGGTCGTCACCACTGAATGGGCCGCGAACTCGCGGCCGCCGGCATGTACTTGTAGCGCGGTGCTAGCCGCCCCTGCCTGTAGCTCGCATCGCTCTCCAAATTGGATGTTTGACGTTTGACAAATATTGAATATTAGGAGTATGGTAGTATTTAGCTGAATTGATGAAAAATGGACCTTTCTCACCAGTTTTTCGGAAATCATAGTAATTTAAATTGCAAGATAAATTTACCGAAATCTGTACGGCGTCAACTATGTAAATGTTATTTAATTGTATGACACGAAAATAGGCAAATAACAAGTTGTATACAATAAAACTAGTAAAAAATAATACATAAATTAAAGCTACAAGTCAACATTAAAAAAATTGAGCTACTCTGCTGCGTCTGGTGTGAGTTGCAGTAGGTCTTCTCTGGCCCCTGGAGGGCAGCGTTCGATTAGCAGCATTACCTACGCACATTGCTAATACTTATGAGCTGTCGAAGTGTCTGCTTGAATATTGCTGGCAATATTTTTTTCTTTGAAAGTTTATGAAGTAGTTTATTAATAAAATTTATTTAGATTACGCTCCTTTAAATTATAAGAAATCCACTTGTTGGTAATACACTGTATGCGAATTATTTTTGGTCAGTTAACCAAAATAAAACGGCTTACTGTCGTTTTCCAGAAATTGTAGCAATTTGGGTTTGTTAGAAGATATTTCCGTCGAACAGTTTTAAAGGGAAAATGGTGTACTCGTGTACTTGTATTTCACGGTTGTTTCTTTGCTTTGAAGTGTCTATCTTAATTTTCTGCCGTTGTGTCTAGGCATGGGACGGAAATATTCTCACTTTACGTTACTTTGTAGTCTTTAACTTTTTTTTATACTACTTAAGGTAGTTCTATTTGTAGAACATAGTATAAACTGAAAGACTTCTTACGTTACAAAATGGCTGGTAAGCATATATTTTCGTAGGAGAATGACTTGATCAGATATTTAAAGTAATTTTACCAAAAAAAAATGATGGTTGCGCCGATATCCAGTTTATCAGATGGACTACCTGGATCCCAAGCTGGTCAAAGTCATCTTTCTTACCTATTAAAGTTTGAATATTTCTTGATATCAATAGCCTCGCGCAACGTTCTGGGTATGTAACGCTTCGCCTTGATAGTTATAAGATAAGATAAATGTAGCTGAACTTATCTACGTACGAGCGAAGAGCACATGTGAATTAACAAAATTGCATCATTTTGATTTCGGGTTATAAGTTCGCATTGGCCTAAAGGCCAGTATGTTAAAGCCTCAACTCTGGGAATGTGCTCGGTACATTCAAACGGTTCCACAGGCATCCCTTTGTGAAGGTATGCGTTATGTAAAACTTTAGGTAGGGCCACATGTATGTGGTTGCCCACTTCAGAAGGGCACTTAAGAGTCATTATTTCTGAAATTTCAGTATGATACCTATATTAGTTAGTTTTACGGGAGTTGAATGATTAGCATAGTTACGTAGTAACTTTTCCAGCAATTTCAGTGTAGACGATCAAATAAGACTCATTGTACTGTTATTAATCTTAATTAACTATTCCAGCTGGCTTCAGACATATACTTCCTTGAACACGAAAATGCTGCACCGCTACAAGAAGTACCTACTGATTGCAAAAAAGTGAATTAATAAAATGAATGTAAATATGAATATTATGAATAAAAACGCTTAGTTATTCTTATAGTAGGTTTCATGTACATCGATAGAAACAACGCTATTTTTTATTACTTATTTTATTTAATTAGTAAGTTTAATATTATTTTACCATGTAACCTATTGTTTAAATAAAATCGGTCGCGAATTTATTTTCTGTTTTGACGGTGAATTTCTCTATACGATACATAATACTTAACAAAATAGTTTAAAGAAACTTTTCGGTCTGTCTCGCAATAACAATAATTTCAAAGCCCGCTCTCATTACATTATGATTATGACAGTGTTGTTGTACCAATGCGTGGCCTCAACTTTCATGGAACTACCTATAAGCGAAGCTTAAATCCATCCTAGCTTTCTGCAAACTCTTAAACCTATGTGTGTTTATTCAAACTCGCTTTAAAAATTGCGTGACCTGTGCGGCGCTGCCTACATATATTTAAAGCGTCAACTCAAACCGTGATTCTGAATTCAAGCCTGTAAAAACACGAGCTCATTCAAAATAACAAGGTTCCATGCGTTAATAGCGCCTGGAGTTAAACCTACATGCTTAATTAGTGAAACCGCCACCTCAAAGGCAAATGGGACATAAAAATTCTTGAGAGACTGCACAAATCGCGTAACCTGGCACTTGCGAGTTTTCTTGCTTGCTTAATGTAGATTTATACGCCAAGGTTCCAATTTTAAATACGAGGACTTTTGCCCACTTATTTTCAGGAATGCCTCTCTCTCACACTTACGAACAAGTGCGGCAGCAGGCATCATATACGTGGCTAGCGGTAGGCCTTTTTTTGGAAATGCCGTTTGATTATTGCGTTGAGTGATAAGATATGTTTTGAAAATTATCTGACAATACGAGGGAAAAAAAGTATCTATGTAAAACTCATAATTGCAATTCAAGTAAATTGTGTTTAATTTGAATTGTAGTTCAAATAAAACTCAAGATGGAGTTTGCTGAGAAAACGATTTTTGTGAATATTTCCATCCAAACCCCGTTTTAATGTTTCAGAATGTAATAAAACTATGGAAACGGATTAAATCGCGTATAACGAATTTAAAATTCATCTCGACGTTTCGAACTCTTTACAGCGTTCGTGGTCAACGGGTGACTGAGGAAAAATTACAATGTGCAAAAGCTACACACATACAAAAAATATCAACGAACCATGACCACAAATAATATAGATTTTTAAGGCAGGTTCAAACACTATTAATAAAGCTAGTTATACAATATCCAAAAAATTTACCATTACTATGTTAAAAAATAATTAACCAATTAATCTACACAAAATTGACAAAAACAAACTCAGAATGTGTTTTAAAACACTACTTAAAAATTTGCAATGTATTCATAAGATATATTTAAGGCATTACAAAAGGCTCACGTCCTCCCACGAGACACCACGACACTGAACAGTCTTTGTCGTACAATTCCATATTCCGATATAAAGTATGTATTCGTTTATCTTGTCAGCTATTCTAGACACGCCAGCCGGGAAAACGTTGTTACCTACGACTTTTAGAAAGTTTTTGAATTGATACGACTTCTCTCTACGTTTAGGGTCAATTTTGGAATATTTCGGTTGCCAAGATATATTTGCATGTTATCTCTTTTTAAATTATATTTTTTTCAAGCAATCACTGCACGTATAAGCATTCTAACGCCTAATAGTTTGAGAATTTTCGACACAAAAAGCTTTTTATATTATTACTAGACCAGGCTCCAAGGGGATGTTCGTTTGCAAAAACTACGCACCTCATTCTGTATGTCATCTTTAATCACAAATATATAGCATACTGTAACATTTCTTACACTTTCTCTGATATTTTTTGAAAGTTTACAGAAATGCTCCACTTTCGAGTTTACTTTAAACCAGTATAGATTGGGAACTAATGAATATATTTGAATAATTATTATTTACAAATAACTAACAATGTTCCATTGTTAACGAACCACAAGTTCGGTGAAAACTTTGCACGGGGGAGCGGAGGGAGCAATAAAAAATGGCGAGTTTCGATATTTCAATATGTTTCTTAAAATTTAGGTTTTTCAGAAGACGCGTTTCGTTCCATTCATGTTCTGTTTTCACTACTAGAATAGGTCATAATTCCTATTTTTTTTAAACATAAATCATTTTATAATGTTTAATATGACTAAAAGTAAACAATTACATAGGAAATATCAATTTTTAAATACTAATCCCTTAATAGTATGTTTATAGTTTTATTCCGTCTTAGTAAACTAGACTAATATTTAAACAGCTCGGTAAGTACCTAGTCGTAAAATGGAACGCATACTTTTTACGCACTAGTGCGTAAAATCCAACTTCTCGCACGCTTAACAGCCATAAAACGGGCACTTTTTGAGCAACTGTATTAAATAATCCTTTACACCTTATTATGAACCTGGCACGTAATTTGGAGTCTCTAGGACCAACGGTTTCGGCTGTGCGTTGATATGCCAGTCAGTCAGTAAGTTTCTTCTTTTATATATTTAGATTCCTCCCTGTCAGTCCTGGTGAAGTTGCAGTCAAAGTTTAGAGCAGATACTCCCGATTTAGGCGTGAATATAGTAAGTTTTAAAGGTAAGCCTTTACACATTGAACTACTATGTACTACGTACTAGAAATGACAACTCGAACATATTCTGTGCGCCGACCGGCAGCGGCGGCAGCGCGAGGCGCATGCGCGTGAAGCGAATCGTGTCATAGAGTAAGACTTGACCACCTAGACGCGACACTTTTAGTGTAGACCTTTGTTTTATACTTTGTGTGTGAAATACTAAGTAGTTTACTTTTAGCACTATTATACATTGTGTTATATTTAATTTCCACTCAGTGAAATAAAAATAAGTAATTGTTTTTTTCATAAATTTTAATTTCCTTTGAATAAAATTAGTTTTGTAAGTTTCTGTCGCTCAGAATAATAATCGCGCCATTCACCTTGTTTTACCTCCCTTAAACACCGGTTGCATTAAATAGGTACTATTTCAGTTTTGGTGTCACTATTTTTCGTCAATAATGAGAATTATAATTCAGAAATAATTCAAAATCATGCTTATTGTATAATATTATCGACTAAAATTTGTATTAGAACCGTGTAATATTCAAAACTATAAATTGAAATAAATATTTTTATATTATATATTGAAAACAGAATATGATCACAATTATTATACCTTAATACCTACATGTCATGTCTGCGCGATTCATCTATGATTCCAGTTGTCAAAATGGCGGCCATAGCATCGCGTTTAAGGAGTCCGTCCCTTCATTATAATAATTACTTAAATTAAGTCAGATCAAAATAACTTGTCTACTAACCGATGAAATGTGACACCGTCACTGTTATTAGATTTTGATTTTCTCGTATGGCTTCAACAGTATCTTATAGCATAGGAAGGCATTTTTTCATTTTATTTGTGTGCAGTCAGAGAAAACCTCCTCCCACCACGCGCAGAGACTGACTGAGGCAACATAAGTCCACTGGACTTATGTTCGTGGCGCAAACTTTTTGTTCGCCGTGTCCTCTCTAGTACATTATACCTCAATGCCTTTACATACGATTCCGTGGGGTTATTAAAATGTATATTACGTGTTTATTTCGTCACCTGAAATAATTTTCGGAATATAAAAATCATAGTGAGCAATATTACTTTCGAACAAATTTTACTCCGCTATAGACGATACCAAGGTAAAATAGCAGTATGTAGTGTGTGTAGTGCCAATATATATTTAATATTAATATTATAATATAACGTAATTTTTGACATTACGTTATTATTGGCCTTGTAAAGTTCAACCCGCTGATAGATTGACAATTGCATAAAGCATTTCATTCGCTACATCTTGGCTAGCCCGGCGGATTCAGAAAGGAAACAATTTACTGTCTCTGAGTTAGACAGCTACGTTGATGTGGATCTAAATTTAAATCTCCAGTTAGTTCTCATATCAATGAATCCCATTAATTTGTGAACTGTTTAAGTTTCTACCCAGAATTTTTTATTTTATTACCTAACACGTCATTAATATAAACCAATAATATGTACTCAAACCTCATTTTGAGTAACGATTCTTAAGTTACCGTGCCTCAAAAGGAAAAACGAAAACTTTAACAGAAACGATACGATTGATAACGATATCTTTTCTGCTGTAGAGCTTCTGCATTGGCTTTTATTTCAAAATAGTGACAAGGCACATGGCAGAGCAGAAACATATAAAGACATTTATTTAATTTTTATTTTAGCTGTTTAACTTTACGTTTTTTTCTGGAAACCTATAAAATTGTTAAAAAGACTGCGTGCAAATAATACATTCAATCATAAGCACGTAAGAGCGGCTGCTGCTACAGAACATTTTATTTGTATTTCTGAATGATTACCAATATATTGGAATTCGGCTTGGAGTAGGTATGCATTCAATGTGCTTGTTTTATGAAATAAGATGATAAACGAAACTAAATCCCTTTACGTACTTTTAGATAAAACGGAAAAATATATTGTAGATATTTTGCGTTTAGACCAGTTGCTACTAACCCGAGTTCTTTTACATGTTTACACTTATTAAAATAAATAAATAAATATTGGGGGACACCTTACAAAGATCAACTTAGCCCCAAACTAAGCAAAGCTTGTACTATGGGTGCTAAGCGACGATATGCATACTTAAATAGATAAATACATACTTATATACTTAGAAAACATCCATGACTCAGGAACAAATATCTGTGCTCATCACACAAATAAATGCCCTTACCGGGATTCGAACCTGGGACCGCGGCTCAGCAGGCAGGGTCACTACCGACTGAGCCAGACCGGTCGTCAAATTAAAAAAAGACATTTTGTATTTGAAACCTGACATTTATAATATTGCTAGTATAAAAGCGTGATCAGACATTTTTGTACGCGGCGTGTAAATATAAACAAACTCGACTGTACCAACTGCAGGAAAACCAAACAGCTTGGGGTCACAAGCCTTATATCTTTTTTATTAGTTTTGTTTCCCCACACAACTTAATTTAATAGGTCCGATTCGCGCCTTCAACTATCACGCCGGCATATAAAATAATGACCCAGAAACTTTCAACTTAGGCAAACACATAAATTGTTTCAAGAGGAATCCGTTGAACGGAACAAAGCGATTACTGTCCAGATGACAATTTGATCTTTATCGCGACCGTGGAAAGCCCGTTTTGGGATACAAGGTACTAAGAAAATTCAACGGTCACGCTAGCTACTAGCAACTTTAGTTATGCGTGTCTGCTGGCCTTTATATCTTCATCGTTAGGGTAAATTTTAAAATTGAAAGATGTTGTCTTATTCGTTGTCAGTGGTATATTTGTTACCCTCTTCGAAGAAACGATGAGATAATTTATTGAGGGACGGTGACCACTTTTTTCGCACCCTTTGGTCTGTTTGTCTGTGAGTAGTGTTCGGGGTTGTATTTAGTTGGGTATTTCTTATGAAAGTTTGGGTATGGAGATTTGTTTCAAACTAGATTAGTCTGACAGGGTCAGAAGCAAGTGTTATGGACGTTGATTGAGTGAAAATTTTCATAATTTTACTAAATATACCATATACAATGGGTTCATGTAGGTAACAAATTAACATTAACTATTTTATTAAAAGGATTTAAGTATGATAATGATGCGTATATCGATAAAATTGTGGAAGTAAACGTAAGAAATTCAAATATTATGTAAACTTGGAACAAATTTTGGAAAAAATCCCACTTCTTGAAAAAATTAGCCTATGGCTACAATTTTTATGTTTGTGCCTAGGTATATTAATTGTGTGTGGACTGTATGGTGTGTGGTGGCAGTTATATCTAAATAATAAGTACATCATAAATGAAATTTTATAACCATTACACCGAATCTATATAGGAAGCTTATTTATTTATTTGTTTTGATAAAATCAGATGCTTTTCTAGTTAGATAAACATAAAATGAACTTTTCTTGTTTCAGGTTATACTGTATTTTGAGTACTCGTAGCTCCATCTATTGTTAAGTAGAATCATTAAAGCATCGTTAGGCACAGTTAGTTAACATATATACAATTTATTTGGGTCCCTGCAAGCAATTGATTGCAAGCATAATTATATTTAAATAATTTTTAAGAAAAAAAAACCGTCGCCTTTCGGGTTCTGGTGAAAGCTACTTGCGAATGTTGGATTATGTAGAAATGTGTAAGTATTTTTTAAAACTGCTTTTAATGCTTTAATTATTAGATGGCAACACAAATGAATATACGTATAACGTTAAGGTTTGAGGAGTTTCCTCAATTCCTCATGAATCCGATTATATTATAAGAAATCGAAGCTTTACAAACTTTGACTTGAAAACTCAATATGCTTAACAAACATAACGAAAAAATAAATGTCACTGTTCTGAACTTAAATGCATGATTTTCTTACAAAAATACCAATGTCACTATGAGTGTGCCGTTCAGATTTGAGGAGTTCGGTTCTGACTATCATCAGCAGTTCCACTGCACCAAATGTCACTGTTCTGGACGTAAGTGCATGCTGTTCTTATAAAAATACCAAAGTCACTATAAGCGTGCCGTTCAGATTTGAGGAGTTCGGTTCTGACCATCATCAGCAGTTCCACTGTACCAAATGTCACTGTTCTAGACGTAAGCGCATGCTGTTCTTATAAAAATGGCAAAGTCACTATAAGCGTGCCGTTCATATTTGAGGAGTTTGGTTCTGGCCATCATCAGCAGTTCCACTGCACCAAATGTCACTGTCCTGGACGAAAGTGCATGCTGTTCTTATAAAAATACCAAAGTCACTATAAGCGTGCCGTTCAGATTTGAGGAGTTCGGTTCTGACCATCATCAGCAATTCCACTGCACCAAATGTCACTGTTCTGGACGAAAGTGCATGCTGTTCTTATAAAAATACCAAAGTCACTATAAGCGTGCCGTTCAGATTTGAAGAGTTCCATTCTGGCCATCATCAGCAGTTCCACTGCACCAAATGTCACTGTTCCGTACCTAAATGCATGCTGTTCCTTTAAAAACACAAAAATCACCATATGTATGCCTTTCAGATTCGAGGAGTTTCCTCGATTTCTCCTGGATTCCATCATCAGAACTGGGTTCTGAGAAAAATGGGACCAATCTGTATGCATATACATTCAATCAAAAAAAAAAATCAAAATCGGTCCTGTAACGACGGAGATATCGAGGAACAAACATAAAAAAAAACAAAAAAAAACATACAGACGACTTGATAACCGTCCTTCTTGAGAGATATGAGGCGACGGTTAAAAATACCTTATAAAAAGATCTATTAAATGCTATATACGGCGTGTGTATACAACTAACATTTAGTGTAGCAGGATTCTTAATTCATGAATTTATTTTATTAGTTAATTCTAGTCATGTGCGTACTTAAACGAAAGTAGTCGTATACAGAAGTGTAGTATTTCTCGTATGATTTCATGTAAATAGTATCAGAACCAGCTACATAACAAGTATTTTGTAAAACAACAGATTATAATTATGCGCCATACTTTTTTTTAAATAACTCAGTCCCTGCAAGTGATCCAAAGTTGGTGTCATACAATAAAATAATGCTATTAATAAGCTCTTTAAAACGAGCTAAGTCCCACCTGTATACAATCATGGGACAAAATGCCCATTATCCTTTGGCACGTAGGTTCCGTATAAGCTGTAGAGGAGCACTAAGAAAGGATTTTTCAAAATTTACGTCCTAAGGGGGTGAAATAAGGGTCCAAAATTCAACGTTTGAATAAGATTACTTTTAGTACGCGGGCGAAGCCGCGGGAAAAAGCTAGTAACGTTATACATGCGTGTATAACAGCGCAGAACTTTAGTTTATTCCCTTATTTAATTTTTTAGGGCAATATTAATTATAAATAAATGAAAAAAAAACTTACGTTTGAAACAATTGGGAAATCGCACAAAATGTAAAAAAGAGGCTTGTTCAGATAAAATATGAGGCATGTGATACGCAAGTAACAGGACACTGGCCGGTTGCCAGAGTTTTTTCAATTTTGGAACTGTTTTAATCAAGTGGAAAGCATGAAATGTTGGCAATTTACTATTGAATCGAAAATCGCTTCAACTGTAAAATTTACTTTGTAATGAAATGGTAAATAATAAAATTAAAGTTATATATGTTTTAAATACATGAATTATTTAAAATAGCTATACTAAATTGAGGAAATCCATTGCAAAGAATAGGAACTTATTTTAAGTTCGTTTACCATAATTATCGACTGTATCCACCCTGGATTTTGTAATTATTTTTTTCGCCATATCTTTAACCCGTAGTGCCTTCTAACACATTATTTTTAAAATCCTCAGTCAAGTCAGAAAGTTAGGTATTTACAACTTGATTCTAGAAATCGACAGAAGGGATTCTTGGCATTTTAGCTCCTGTTGCGACTTAAGTAATTGACGAGCCAAAGATTGCAAAAGTAAGGATAAGGCAATTCGTATTCGATTGAACATTGTCTTTTATGGTTTGTGAGTGTATTGGTTGATGAGACCGTGTCACGAGTGCGATTGGTCGCAGAGACTGCATACTTGGCTACCATTCGTGTGTGCCAGTAATGCCCTGGCACCAATTTTGTTACCCATATACTATGTCCTTGCGACATTAGGTAGACATAATTTTACAATTAAATGCGACAAGCTGTTTTCTATACAATTTACAAGTGCGAATCTACTTATCACATTGGCTGCGTTCAACGTTCTGTAAAAATAGTACTAGTAGTAGTAGCACTTTATATAGCACTGTTTAGCTCTTACACCAGTGTGCGTAGCCGAATGCACAAACGCTCATGATCATGAAACACGCTTTCGTAGCTATCTATCTCTATCGCTCTTGCGCATTGATTACATTACATTTCTGCGGCGTGTCGGTGGCGTTTCGCGTCGCGGCTACGGGGCCAGGTCTGTATGAGGTTTCATATCAGTGTCACAACCGCCCACGGCGTCACCCCTTTTTTGCATTTTTTGAGCGTCGAATTCTAGTCAGTGCTATAAAAAAATGGCGTCGCTGTGCAGTTGCGCCAGCGTTGCATCGAGCAGCGGCCGCAGAATTGACTGGACCGACGACCAGCATACGTTAGTGTGGGGAGGCCCTTAAGCGAATAGCCGAGCAAGTGACTACTCCGGCCCTCGAATTTGGCAACCCTGAGACTGTCGCAGCCTGGCACGGAGCCAGGCGCTGCAATTAGCCTGAACTACCGCCTGCATACTCAATTGTGAAACAAATGCTCAACTTTGACACAAACCTAACCGAGCAGTTCCTGTCCGTGCCTGGATTGTTTCAACTAGAGATGGGCCGAATATGGACTTTGCCGAATACGAATATTCGACCGAACATTCGGTTCAGCTCTTACCGAACCGAACATTCGGCCGAATATTCGGTTACGCCATATTTAGAAAGCGGATGTTAAGAAAAAACTATTAAATGACTGATAATGGTTACATATGTTAAATACTAGAACTACATTTTATGTTATTACGATTTAGTGAATTTAACTAAAACTTAGTTAAAACAACTCTAAACTCTTCTCAACCCTTAAAATACGGTTTTTCCAACTTTGTATTTGTATTTTGACGCATAGGCAATTATCTCTTTCTAGTAGTTCCTTAGAAAGCTACTAAAATAGGAGCTTATTATCCAAAGGAATACGTAAGATCTTCATTATTTTTTTACTTTGTTTATTCGGTAAATATTCGGCAAAGCAACCGAATTATTCGGCCGAATACGAACATTGAAAAACTTGCCGAATATGCCGAATACCGAATATTTACCGAATATTCGGCCCATCTCTAGTTTCAACTTTTCCGACGATTCTGTCTTGACTTCATAAAACCTTGCTATAGGTACCAAGTACGTGCAAAGAGGTAGGTACATGGAAAATGTTTCTGTTTTCTTTGAAATCAGTGTGCATTGTACTCGTAGTATTTTAGAGTGTATATTGATTAAATAGGTACTTACGTTTATTTGAATTAAACTAACTTGACCTGACGCCACATTGCAGTGACTGCAGTCCCTTATAGACCCTACCATATCATTTAACCCTTAATCAAATAACGGGAAATTATTTCCCACTTCATCATTCACCACTATATATTTTATATCTTTTTAATGGCACCACTCAGCGATATCAATCATACAGATTTAAAATACTAGTAGCATTTTGAATTTGAAAAATAGCAAAACTTTTCTAATGTTATAGAACACATTTTTAAAACAATAGAGAAGTCCAAAAAACTTTACTATAAACTACAGCAATTCATTAGGCCGACATGGGGTGTCCATCCTGGTAACATTAGAACCATATTCGAACACGTAGTGGAGCCGATACTTACGTATGCTGCATCCGTATGGATTGACGCCCTGAAGTATAAAAAAGTCAATGTAAAATTACTCTCATTACAGAGACTCTTTGCTATTAAATGTATCCGCGGTTTTAAAACACTTAATACACCACTTTCCATCACACTAGCCAAACTAACACCCTTACCTTCCATTGTGCGCTATGCGGCGGAAGTAGAGTCAACACGCATCACCAGATGCTCTACCTTACTCCCGAATGATCTACCTGTGGAATCCCCCGCACCACCGGCATCTCTGCTTCACCCAGCCCATAGACGTACAATCAAATATACACCTATTAATAATCAGCAAGAGCTGGACGATATTTTAGCAAACGAACAAACTACCAACACTTGGCACATGTACACAGATGGAAGCAAAGTCGATGGAAAAGTCGGAGCAGCTTTTGTTATAGAAAAGCCCAACCATCAGCCGATCGTTAAGAAACTGAAGCTGCACGACTGCTGTTCGGTATTCCAAGCCGAATTACTGGCTATACGAGAAGGACTAAGATGTGTGTTTGGCGAACAAGTTCGTCCACGCAAAATTCTTGTATTTTCAGATAGCAAATCGGGACTCACTGAAATATCAAACCCAAGCAGTTACAACCATCTTACTAACGGAATACAAACTTTGATTGACAGAGAAAAACTTCAAACAAATGTAGAACTATTTTGGACCAAGGCTCATTGCGGCATCCGAGGGAATGAGCTAGCGGACGTCGCAGCAAAGGCTGCCACTAAACTACACCGTGCCCCAGACTACATACGAATACCAATTAGTCACATTAAACACCAATTGAAATCAGACCTCCAGAACGACAGGAAAGACTATTATAACCACCCGAACAACTGCCATTACACTAAAACACTATTTCCCACCTATGACGACCTCATGAAGTACATAGAAAAAACGACTCTTACCTTTGCTATAACTCAATTTTTAAGTAATCACGGCTATCACAAAACGTATCTATACAGATTTAAAATAATCACTGACAATAAATGTCCATGCGATCCAAATTCAGACATCCCACAAACAATAGACCATTTGATCTACAACTGCCCCAGATTCTCTCCAAAACGACATAATTTAATAATGACTTGCCAAAACCTAAATATTGACCCAAATAACTTACACGCCATACTCACTAAAGAATCAAGTACAGAATGTTTCCACGATTTAATAGAACACATAGTTAAAAACTTAAAATCTTTTAATGGCACATAAAATTCAATGGCATCTACGATTACCTTACACAAGTCAACAAACTTTCAACAAACAAACTCCAAACACACACTTTACACTCCACATTCACAATACACAAACACTATATCCCGGACTACACAATCACACACCCGGAAACAACGTGTATACCGATAGCGCCGAGTTTCTGAAAACATTACACTGAACAGGGTGGAGGGCTTTAGTCCGTAGGCGGCTGGAGCACGCCCAGCTGAGTCGGGCATACTGCCAGGATACCGGGTTGGCAGTATCCAATGAGGATTACCTCCACCTCTGACAACAAAAAAAAAAAAAATGGCCGCCATTCATCGGGTCATGATTATTTGTGCAATAAAAATATTTTTTTAGTGTTTTGAGACTAAGTGTGAAAAAAAATCTGGTAAGTGCATACACTGAATACTGGGTCTATATTAATTCGCATAACTGAATACTCCTAATATGAATTGGCATACCGTTTATTACGCATAACGTTTAATACGCATATCATTATTTCGCATAATAGATTTCGTATAATGCTAATGCGCATAATGTAAATTGTTATAACGATGAATTGGTATAAGTATAATAAGCATAACTTTGTTTCGTAGAATGTTAAAATGGCATACAAGAAAATTATATTTTCACCAGACTAACGGGTAACGGCCTACTTTTCTGTTCGAAAACAGATAGCAAAATTGCATTTTACCCACAAGAGTTCAAAGTAATTTCATACAAATTTTAACTTGATTTCTTAAGCTAGCTGATAGAATTTTACCTATAAATGATGATTTTGAATCATAAATATTGAAGAAATCGATGATTTTGATTTAGATTGATGTTTTATAGTCAGTATATTTTGTTCGTGGCCACGTTTCTTAAACAGAGACGACTACGTTGGCTAGGGCATGTGCACAGGATGGAACCCTCTCGACTACCTCGTTGTGTTCTTCTTGGTGCTGTTGCGAATGCAAAGCGTAGCGTTGGAAGGCCGTTACTTCGTTTTAAAGACTGCGCAAAGAGGGACATGATTGCCTTTCATATTGACTATCGACTCTGGGAGAAAGTTGCGGAACAACGAACGGAGTGGCGCAAATGCATTGTGGAGGGTCGCAAAATTTGCGATGATTTATGGTTTGCTGCACTCGCTGATAAGAGACAGAAGCGACGCCAAGGTGTATCAGCGCCGATTTCCGCAAATTTCTCTTGTCAGTCCTGCGGTAGACTATGTCGGTCTCGCATCGGTCTAATAAGTCATCAGAAAAGGTGCTCTTCGAATATTACACCATAAATCGTCTGCAACAGACGTTAAGGCCAATGATGATGATTTTGTTCGTGTTGGGGTGGTGAAAAATTTTGTGTTTCAAACTCGGTGGCAATGTTTAACGTGCCGTACGAAGGTTAATGTGCCTTGAAACCCTCGCAACGCTCAAGATTCCACTTTTTGAACCACTCGCTACGGTCGCTGATCAATATTGAAATTTTTTCGCTTGCTCGGGTATCAGTATTGGCACGTGCGATCTGGGAAAATCTGAACGATGAAATAATATTATTTAAATACTATCCATTTTTAATTTCTTTAGTAAGGTACAGCGGGGCAAATCTAGACTAAAATGTAATTGTAACTAATTCATATTTTCCATTATTACACTATTTCCATTATTCCAGTATTACGTGTATCCACTGAACACGCCTACTACATAACTGGTAGACACTGTATTTTCTGAAAAACACTTATGAAAAACGAAATACTTAATAAGTAAATGTATAAATTAAAGTAAAGACTCCTTAACTCAGATAATCTTTTTAATTTAAGATTAACAGTTAAGGTCATAAATGCATATATGTTTCTTAAAAATAAACAGTTTTTTTTAATAATGCAAACATTATAAAACATGGAAGAAATTGACCAGTTAAATTTGCCCCCCCCCACTCGAGATTTGCCCCGCTGTACCTTACTTATCCCTATTTTTGTCATGCTTAATAAGTGAGACAGTATAAAATTAAACACTCAAAATCGAGCGCTCGAAGTTGGAAAATCTGCCAATGATTGATGCAATCGCTTGCTCCATACAATTAGTAAGTATATATGGCAATTCATTTTAGGATAATTAAAGTTATACGAAATAATAGTATGCAAATTTCAATTATGCAGATTCATTGTTATGCGAAATAAGAATTATGCATTTTTAATATTATGCTTATTCAATGTTATGAACAATTATGTTATGCCAAATCTGTTATGCGAATTCAAATTATGCGAATTAATGATAGGCGAAATAGAGGGCACCCCTGAATACTATCATTAACTCAGACTTATTTTCCCTGCGTTTTGCTTGAATGAAATTGTGATAACGACTTGATTTAGCCAAGATTATAAGGTTTTAGTAAGTGGGAAATTATTTCCCAGTGTTTGTGCCTGAACTAATGATTTTGGTAGGTTTTATCAAGTGGGAATATATTTACCAACCAATTTGTTTTTATATATACAATTATATGTCTGGTTGTCTGTTGCATAAAAAATAGGCAGTCTTTTTTTAGGGTTCCGTAGACAACTAGGAACCCTTATAGTTTCGCCGTGTCTGTCTGTCTGTCCGTCCGTCCGTCCGTCCGCGGATAATCTCAGTAACCGTTAGCACTAGAAAGCTGATATTTGGTACCAATATGTATATCAATCACGCCAACAAAGTGCAAAAATAAAAAATGGAAAAAAATGTTTTATTAGGGTACCCCCCCCCCCCTTTTATTAACCTATCATCATTCTGATGATGACCCTTGATATATACCGACAGTACCTATATATTCTCCATCTTCAAGTTACTAGATTATAAATCGACAAAAATTAACTGTTTTCTGAAAAGTACGAACCTTATCGGACAAAGGGAAATTATTTCCCACTTCATACATAATTTTGCTATTGGAAATACCAGATAACGGGAAATTATTTCCCACCGCAAAACTCCCCTTTCCCCCTACTCTAAAATTTTTTAATACGTTTTTTCGTAATTTACGCTCCCAAATTACCTAAAAACAGCTCTCAGTTTTCAAAAATATCATAAAAAGTTTTCTATTTCATTATAGGTTCACAAACAATACACATGCCCAAAACTTGTTTTTGGTTCATTCTCTTTCTCTTTGTGTATGAGTAGGAGCGAGTTTTAAGCTGCGATATCGAAAACGACGTATTATGTTCTCGGAAAGTTTAACTTAATTTTGGAACAAATAAATATAAAAGTAGGCATAACGACACCTAGATAGTACTACTGCTTGTACTTGTAGATAGGTATGAGGTTGAAATCCTTGTACAAACATATATATGGGTATTATTCCTTCATTTTGCACGAAACTAGTTTGGCAGCAGGAGCGCAAATGAGAAAATAAGATTGACCAAACAAAGTCTTCAAGCGACTGAAAAGTGCAATCACAATATCTCCCCGCTTTTGCCTCTTCTCTCCAAAACAACTGTGTGCCAGAATTTTCGGACATTTTCGGCCTCGAACAAGCATACGCTAGTCAACAGAGTTAGGTTAGGCAACTTAAAACGTAGGCGCCTCATAGATGCTTCGGGTGACAAAAAGGATGGCCAGTATTTGACTCAGCGGATCAGCATTGCTATCCAGGGGCCAATGCGGCCAGCTTTCTGGGCACCTTACCTTTACTAATGACGAGAACTTAGGTAAAAAAAAAATTGTACCTAAGTTTTTTTAGCATTTTTCTGAAAACTAACTAGAGAAAGACAATCAAATACAGTGTATTCAAATATTGCTTCTTATTAATTGTTGAAAGTAGTGTTTTGGATACTGCCCAAATGAAACTTATATAAAATAAATGGGATACCCCCATTTGCCAGAATTTCATTTGCCATAATTTTATTTGCCATCCTATTCAACAATCATAATATTGTTTCTCATAACATCTTATGCCATAATTATTGTTTACTATATTAATCTAGTGCCAGAAACTTTGTTTCCCATAAAGTCAGTTTCCATAATGTCATTTGTCAGAATCATCGAAATCCGTAATTACCACATTCCATACCATCATTTGTCATACAAATTAGCGTCCAGAAAAGTCAATTTCCATAATGTGCTTTGGCAGAATCGAAAACTCCTATAATAGGTACTAGAAGGACTAGAGAATGAAACTGCTATCAGAAAGTAGGTTAGGTTAGGTTAGAACTGTGACCCCCTGGAAAATGAAACTGCTATCAGAAAGTAGGTTAGGTTAGGTTAGAACTGCGACCCCTGGAAAATGAAACTGCTATCAGAAAGTAGGTTAGGTTAGGTTAGAACTGTGAACCTCTGGAAAAGGAAACTGCTTGAAAAGTAGGTTAGGTTAGGTTAGAACGGTGACCCCCGGAAAATGAAAATACTATCAGACAGTAGGTTAGGTTAGGTTAGAACTGCGACCCCTGGAAAATGAAACTGCTATCAGAAAGTAGGTTAGGTTAGGTTAGAACTGTGACCCCCTGGAGAATGAAACTGCTGGAAAAGTAGGTTAGGTTAGGTTAGAACTGTGACCCCTGGAAAATGAAACTGCTATCAGAAAGTAGGTTAGGTTAGGTAATAATATGGGCAACAATTAATATGGCAATAATTGCTTATGGCGTTTGAATATTCTATGAAACCATATTATTGCACTTAATAATATGGCTAACAAATAGTATGGCATTGTATGATTATGGAAGGTAATATTCGGATAAACAACGAGTATGTCATATGATTTTTATGGTAAACAAATCATTCGGGCAAATGAAATTGAGGCAAGTTAGATTCGGGCAAATGAATATTATGTTAAATGACTGTCGGGCAAACAATAGACAAGTCTTCAAGCGACTGAAAAGTGCAATCACAATATCTCCCCGCTTTTGCCTCTTCTCTCCAAAACAACTGTGTGCCAGAATTTTCGGACATTTTCGGCCTCGAACAAGCATACGCTAGTCAACAGAGTTAGGTTAGGCAACTTAAAACGTAGGCGCCTCATAGATGCTTCGGGTGACAAAAAGGATGGCCAGTATTTGACTCAGCGGATCAGCATTGCTATCCAGGGGCCAATGCGGCCAGCTTTCTGGGCACCTTACCTTTACTAATGACGAGAACTTAGGTAAAAAAAAAATTGTACCTAAGTTTTTTAGCATTTTTCTGAAAACTAACTAGAGAAAGACAATCAAATACAGTGTATTCAAATATTGCTTCTTATTAATTGTTGAAAGTAGTGTTTTGGATACTGCCCAAATGAAACTTATATAAAATAAATAATTAAAAAATTAAAAACACGACTGCGGTTTTAAAGCGAACTGAAAAGATGAAAATAATCTTTAGATATGCTAGTCAGTTAACTTGATTAATATAAATTAGAATAATGAGTGTTTAGTCAGGTACATAAATAAGCTAAAGAAAAAGTTAATGCTCATGGAGGATATCGTGACCGTACCTAGATATTTTATTTCGATTGCAGTCGGGGGACAATGGACAAAAACCTGACAAGAAGGTCCCCCGACTGCAATCGAAATAAAATATCTAGGTACGGTCACGATATCCTCCATGAGCATTAACTTTTTCTTTAGCTTATTTATGTACCTGACTAAACACTCATTATTCTAATTTATATTAATCAAGTTAACTGACCAGCATATCTAAAGATTATTTTCATCTTTTCAGTTCGCTTTAAAACCGCAGTCGTGTTTTTAATTTTTTAATTATTTATTTTATTTCTTACATTTTAGTGACTACACAAACGAACCATAATTATTTTATTTAGGTCATAGTGTTGGCTCTTGATATTTTAGCATGAAAGGGTGTAGGTAACTTTATTTAACGGCATTCGCTTTTAGACGCTTGTACTTTTGTTCTGTGCTTTAAGCACTGACAACATACCTATTGCATAGCCATAAATCGGCTACGGAGGACAGAGAGAAAGGCACACCGTAACAACAACACTCTTTCTCTGCATTCCCACACAAACAGATCCTTCACTTGCCCGCAAAACTACAAATACTTACGCTTTATTTAACTAATACCTAGTTACCACGTAAAACTCAGCAGAATAGTAGTGACGCAGCCCTGGCCCGGCGTTGGACCGCGTACATGACCTCACTCGACTCTAACTATGAGGGCCTTCAACCACGTGCGTCGGGCTTCGCCCGACTCTATGTATGAGGGCGGCTTGGGCGCGCGGCCTTCAACCGAGTGCGTCGGGCTTCGTCCGACTCTACGTATGAGCCTTGGGCGCCCGTCCTTCAACCGAGTGCATCGGGCTTCATCCGACTCTATGTATGAGCCTTGGGCGCCCGGCCTTCAACCGAGTGCGTCGGGCTTCGCCCGACTCTATATATGAGGGCGCCTTGGGCGCTCGGCCTTCAACCGCGTGCGTCGGGCTTCGCCCGACTCTATATATGAGGGCGCCTTGGGCGCTCGGCCTTCAACCGCGTGCGTCGGGCTTCGCCCGACTCTATATATGAGGGCGCCTTGGGGGCCCGGCCTTCAAGCGCGTGCGTCGGGCTTCGCCCGACTCTATATATGAGGGCGCCTTGGGCGTCCGGCCTTCACCCGAGTGCGACGGGCTTCGTCGGACTCTACGTATGAGCCTTGGGCGCCCGGCCTTCAACCGAGTGCGTCGGGCTTCGTCCGACTCTACGTATGAGCCTTGGGCGCCCGGCCTTCAACCGAGTGCGTCGGGCTTCGTCCGACTCTACGTATGAGCCTTGGGCGCCCGGCCTTCAACCGAGTGCGTCGGGCTTCGCCCGACTCTATATATGAGGGCGCCTTGGGCGCCCGGCCTTCAACCGCGTGCGTCGGGCTTCGCCCGACTCTACGTATGGGGGCGCCTTGGGCGCCCGGCCTTCAACCGAGTGCGACGGGCTTCGCCCGACTCTATGTATGAGGGTGCCTTCGGCGTCCGGCCATGGACCGCGTGCGTCGGGCGTAGCAATGCACGGACGAGAAGTTTCCAAAGTTGCAGAACTTTCCTCATGAGAATTGTCGGTCCCTTCTGAGAATGTTCTCGAGAACGAGAATTTATCAGAATACTTAGTAACTTCGTAGTTTATACCATGATTTCGTCGGACTCAGCAAGTCAAGACGTAGTCCCGTGGTAGTACGCTGGCTTCGTATGCTGATGTTCTCAGGTTCGATCCTGACAGCGATCTTTTTGTTTTTTTTTTTATTTATTTTTTGACATGACCAAAGACAGGCATCAAGAAATCATCGTTCGGTACCTAATTTAAAAAAGTCTGGACTAAAACTGTGAAGTATGGAGATTAGAGGTACCTCTATTCTCCCTGCTGTGAAGTCTGAAAGTCGAAATGTTCCCTGAAGTATAGTGAGAATTTAAGCAACTTATTGGTAACTTATCACTTATCAACAAAATAGATAACTGTAATAGACAATATTATATGTATAATAACATATAGTTTTATATTATGCCCATTTAAAATTTATTTCAGGTATATTCTCTCGTTTAAACAATAAATTTCATGTTGCAGGAATGTTCGGCGAACATTCTCAAGAATGTTTCCGTTTTTTGGGATGTTCTGCAATTTCCACATTACTAGTCGGGCGTGGCCTGATTCTAAGTATGAGGGCGCCGTCGGCGCCCGGTCTTGGACCGCGTGCGTCGGGCTTCGCACGACTCTAAGTATGAGGGCGCCTTCCGGCCTTCGGCCGCATGAAATTGGTCAATATGCTATCTCAGGCTCGGAATAAATGGCTTTGAATAGGTATAGAACTCTCAGATATTTAGAAACTTTTTAGAAAAATTAAAGGTAAGTAGTAGCTTCTTGAATCCATACAACAAATTATACGCGAGTCCCAGAAAACTACCAGTACCTAATGCCAAATGATCTACAACTACAGATGAATATTATACTATGCGTAATGAGATTCTTCTAATTGTTATTCGGCCAAAGAAGCCGTCGGCGAACCGCTGTGGGTCTGCCGAAAACGATTGTATTTTTCTCGGAAAATCAGTCGGGCACCTGCTTTGATCTGTAAGTCGACGCAGATTTCTTTTGGTATCTTTATGATCGTATTGCCTAATAAACAGACGTAGATGTACCTAGATTAAGTTTTAACGCTTTCAACCCTATTCGCGCGATTCATAGTCTATTAACTATTAGGTCCCCGAATAACACCTATTGTTATTCCGGATACCTATATTTTCTATTATCCTCTATCTAAAGTCTTCATTTTAATGTCTCATTCAATAATATTTGTTTATATTTTGAAAACTCTTAATCTCTCAAAACAAGACATAAACGCATATAATGTGTATATATTATTAATCGCCTTTAAAAGCTCTTCATTTTGATACCCCACTCGATAGGTTTGCAAAAATTTTTTTTCTAAAGTTTGCGCATTATGACGTAATACGCCCGCCATGTTGAATTTTAAGTGACGTCACATATCCTATGTTCATTGGGGTGACGTAAGGATTCCAATGATACATCATTCATTTAAATCGGTTAAGGCATTCAGAAGTTATGGTGGAACAAAGAAACTCACATACATACATACTTACAAACATGAACGCTGAAAACAATACACTCTTTTTTGGGGCAGTCGTGTAATAAATAATCCTTCTTATTTACTTACTAAAAATAGTAAAGGTATACTAATTTACAACTTTAAAAAATAATTGTTGCTGGATAAGGGAAAATTAAGAATGAATGTATTTGGGGAAACAAAATTATTTATTTTATTATTGATCAAATTAACGATTTTATGAATAATAAAATTTTAATTGCGATTTTATGCATAATTTTTAATGTCTTTAATTCATTTATAAAGACATGATTTATGAAATGTATGATGAAAAACTAAGTTTTATAAAAGTCTTATTAACTGGGGTACTGACTCCGAAGTACTTTAGCGCTGGGGATGCAAATATCACGAAAGCGGCGAAATTAAACCTAACAGTTTTCCATGCTATAAAAATCTAGTTTGTGCGCATGCTCAATAACATGGGCATAAAAATTTAATATTATTACAGTCGCGTGGTTGGTGAAAAATGGAATTTAAGGATTTTGTTTTAGACGACATCCATAGTATGTGACACCAGCTGCATACGCCACGTTCCTGGATTGCTTTTGACGCTCACGGCATAGTATTACGATTTTTTTTTATTATAAGAAAATAAACTGACAGTAAAGTTTTAAACTTATCTGCCAAACTGCACAGCAGTTTGTTGGCAGAAAACTTGTTCAACCCTCCACCATTTATGTTGAACAACTTCTTTTGTATTTCATACAATGATAAAATAATATTTAATTTAAACATGTACGCATGTCCTACCCAAGGTATCCAAGCACTAATCTTATAAAAGCATAAATAAACAAACGACTTTAATCAGGGTATTCTGTTGGGTTTGATGTAAAAAAAAAATCTTGTTCTAAATATACACCACCTTTGACATGTTTTTGCACGACCTTAAGTATCTTAACTGGCCTGGGTGGCTAGCCGAATGGCA
The DNA here is from genome assembly GCF_023078275.1 of Leguminivora glycinivorella. NCBI lineage: Eukaryota > Metazoa > Arthropoda > Insecta > Lepidoptera > Tortricidae > Leguminivora > Leguminivora glycinivorella. Next base: position 17,891,767 of record NC_062978.1, read on the forward strand.
CAATCGCTCACGAAACGCTCACGAAAGGAAGCGCTAGTAGATATCTATCACTATCGCGCTTGCGTATTGGCGCGACAGAGCCAGCGGCGTATCGCTTTCGTTTGGCGTCGGAGAAATGCCATTCGGCTACGGGGCCTGGTACTTAATTTAGAATCGTGGGCACTAAGTATTTTCGAGTAAGTTAAACTTTATTAAACGTTATTAAACTGTGCTCACGGCATGATACAATACACCTATAGCAGGATTAGGAAATATAAGTTTGTACGGACTAGCAATTAGCCGGTAAGGTTTTGCCTTATGACTTTTTTTTTGTATATTTCTCTCAAATGTGTGAAAAACATTGTGTGTAACTCAGGAGGTAAGAATATTAAATACTCGTGTCTATATTCACTCCAGCCTGCGGCTGTCCTGAATATATCAGGACACTCGTATTTAATGACCCCCTTACCTCCCTTGTTGCACAATGTACTACATATTTCGTTTTTAACGACACGACGTAGTCCTGTAAAGAATTCGAGTAAAAAACTTTTCTCAGCGAAAAAAAAAAGGCTAATAGTTGGGTCCACACAGAGCGATGCACGCCGCGAATCAATGTGCTCACGAGGTAAATAACCAATGTAGACGTTGGTCCTCGGCTGAGCAAAACGGACGCATGCCTCGTCCGAGGCACGTCTACATCGGATATTCACCGCGTGAGCACATTGCCTCGCGGCGTGCATCGCTCTGTGTGCTGTGGACCCAACTATTAGCCTTTTTTTTCGCTGAGAAAAGTTTTTTACTCGAATTCTTTACTGGACTGTATGTCATTGCGTCGTTAAAAACGAAAACGACTATTTTTTTTAATTCGCTTGAAAAGGTACTAAACTAATTCTAATTACCAATAAAATCAGTCCTAAAAGCTTTCTCGGACATAATCTAATTCCAAATAAAAACATTTTTTGTCAGCGTATTCCATATTCGCAGCACGTCTTCAATATTTTTCTAAAAAAATTAATCTTGTACCTGAATTAGGAGGACCCAAGTTACTTAATAATAATTCGTTTCAGCGAACGGTCTCATAGCGAAGAGTCTCGACCAACATCTTAAGAGACTCTCGCTAGGTGGCTGGATCAAGAGCCAGATGCAGAAGGCGGTGATCTTAGACACGGTGTAACGGACCACACAGTCCTCGGTTCAAATCATAAGATATATCTATAATAATTATGCTTAGAAACAAATGCATACAGAGATAAAAACTTAAAAATTGCAAATAAATAAAACGAAAACAACTTACATACGAAATGGAATTCCAACAAATTAAAAATAGAAATTCTCGGAATTAAAACCGGCACAATAGGCGTTTTAGGCACAATAGGCGAAATCGGCACAATAGGCGTTTTAGGCACAATAGGCAAGTCCGGCACAATAGGCGTTTTAGGCACATCTGGCGAAATCAGACATTGTTAGCCATAAAACAACACAGCGCATGCGTTAAAATCGGGACAATAAAACTCAGAGCGCAGCGTCAGAGAGGGCATTCGGCGAGGGAACGTTGAGGTGTTCACATCTGAGGGTTAGGTAGGCATTCGACTAGGAATCGTTGAAGGAACACATCAGGAGGTTAAGTAGGAAGCGGATTTGAGATACAAGATTGAGAGGTTGGAGACTGGCGAGAAGGTATCTTGGTAAAGTAGACTTGAAGACTACAAGTAAGTGTCCAAATTGTTTATTTTGAATGTGTTTATATTTGTAATTTTAGATTAGTGCTATTTTCTGAAGGTGATAATTTTAAATAGTGGTACTTATTCATTTCATATGAACAAGATATTCATGAATGTTATATTTATGTGGTAATTATTTAAAGTCGTTCAAATTTCAATTTATTTATTACATACAATTAACACTAACAGTTAATTTGGAATATTATTAATTAAAATTCGGATCTGAGTATCTCTAATATGACTACTATATGTAACAAAATAGATACATAAAATATTACACATATTTACTTTATGTACATACACATTCTATTAGCTAGAATCTCTTTGGGTGATTAGAAGGATATTCATACTATTGTCTCATCCTTAAGTAAGATAATTTTGCTATATCAATGAAGTAGGATTAATAACTTTATTTATTGTTCATAACATGTAAACTTTATTAGAGTTAAAGGATAACTTGTGGGAATTAATACTAATACTAAATACTAGGGAGGCATAGGACATCTATGGATGTTAGGATCCTGTCGCTATCAAGGAGAATCATTGATATAAAAATAAGATTGTTCACAAAAGTTGAATCATTGACACTAGCCTCGAGATTGGCAGACTTTGGAATCATCATTCCATTTTCATAATATGGTTAACGATAACGTTGTCTGGGAGACCAAACAATTCTAGCATTGACTAGTGAAACACGATGTCAAGCAATGGACCACTATACTCGGAACGTGGGAAATTGCACGCATATAGAATTTATATTTTGTGATCTTGGACAACCTTCGATGGCTATGGCCGAACCAAAATATATATATGGGATGGCGTGTGAGTCTGGGGTTTTGTCGTTCGAAAGGCTAGATCAATGAAGTATTTGTCTTAGTATCAAAAGAAGGTCAATGAATAGGCCCAATAAAGGGTATCAAAATAGATATTCTGTTTCCTTGATAGACCAGGGGTAGGCAGAGCAGTTTCTATCCTGACGTTAGAGGACTTGGTTGCAGAAACATCCCAAAACATATAAAATTATACCGGGATTAAAGGATCCTTGATTAAATATTTGATATCTACTATTATGGTAGTACATTTTTAAGTAGAGCAAAGACACTTTACATCAGTTTACTTTTGTTCTAAGGATCCCATTTGTTCAATGTTTGATAAAGCATAAATTGAACCAGCAACCTAGTTTGTACATATGCTCGAGCGAGGTCCTTATAATAGGCTATATTATATTATACACCTATTATTCCTACGTATAAGGGACTCGTGGGTCGGAAACAATTAACCCCATTTTAAATAATGTCTTGTATTTAATTTTAATATATTTCCTGTATTTATATTCCTTACACAATTTTACCATTCTCACACACTTTTATCTCGACACACTAAATTCTTTCACAAATGACGTTCACTCTGCTTATTATATCTCAAGTGAATATATTACTGCCTTAGTTTTATCAACTTAAATTTAACTATAATAGCAAGTTCCTAAAGGTAAAAAGAATCTGGATTACTACGCACAACTACGGGGTCCTACCACTTACTAGACGATCACAGTATTTGTTTTAATGGCCAATTTTTAATAGTGTATTGTTTTAATTAGGGCTAACAATTTGGACTTAAGTTAGGTAATTTAGGGTGTATTTAATTAAGGGGTAGCGGGGTGTTATAAAGTGTTAGTCCGTGACGCAGGATGTAATAGACCCTAAATATGTTCAATTGTTAGCATATTCAAGTGACATTTTGTCACAAAGTGTTGCTGTGAATGAGATATCCTTTTTGGGAACTTGCTATCCTTCATGCTGAAACTTTATTTTAATTTTGTATCATTCGTCTATTCTTATTAACCACTGCGTAATAGTCTAAGGGGCAATCAAGCTATTGATAGTTTTCTAAGATACGTTTCATTTTGAAGTATGTTTTGTAAGTTTAAGGTCACTAACCTGGATTTTTAAACAAAGTTATAATCCGATATTGAAACAGAAACATTGCACTTTGCACAACACATTTCACTCACTTTAGACATAGCTGTGTAATTTTAAAACCATTGTAGGCTTATCACTTATCTAATTAGATTTTTATTTCACTTTAATTCACTATTCAAAGAACTAATGACAGTTTGCGCTTCTAGCATAAACTAAACTTATAAACGTTACCCGTTACGAACTTAGGACGCGGCTTTATACGATAATTGGAATCGCGTGTGCACATGGTATTGTATGTAAACAATAACATAATTATCGATCAACAACGAGCGTACAGACTGATAAGAGATAACACGTGCAGAAAACTGTCATCGACTAGGGACACCGGGGCAACACCGGGGATAGAAGAAAGTATTTGAGGCTATTGTAAAAATGTCAAACCAGCTGTCAGTGAAACAATTCAATCGGAATGGCAATTTTAGAAAAGTTATTCGTTTTCTAGCTAATATTTATTCTGTTGCGATAATGAAGAGATTATAGCAAAAATAAAACCTCAATGGTATCGGTTATATTTATCTACTGGGAAAGTTTTGTACTAAAACAAATTAGTCGTTACTGAAAGCAATTACGCACAGATCGACTGTCTTGTGGTAATTTTGTGTCGAGGGTTCTTTAAAACGATATCATGGAAGATTATAAATACTTAGATACATCAAAATAATTTAATATTAAAACGTTGTACATGTTTTATGTAAGGTAAACTTTTACTGTTTAGTGAATCAAGATTTTCCGTTCTGTTGGTTATAATATATCTGCCAGTCTCACTAAATTAAGTAGAAATGAGCAAGGAAATACTGCTAGTATTTTAGGTACTTTGCTCTGTGGGCCTCTGTAGGAATTGATTTCTAACTAGATTTGGCATGTAGTATGTATGTATGTCATGTACAAGTTGCTAGTATTGGCATGTTCTTTTAAGAAACAGAATAAGCTAAAATAATGACAGTATGCGATACACAGACTTGATTAAGTACATTTTGTCAAAATCTATTCTTCATGTGTCAACAGTGTCGCATATCATGGTAGATGTCACTTTGACAGCAAGAACACCATCATGTTCACTCTTACCTCACTATCTTCTCGCCCCTTTTCCGTGTTATCAATGATTAGTGATAAGCTGTTATCAGCTACAGAAAAACTAGGAAATAAAATGATGATTGATCTAGAGAAGCGTTAAGCTAAATAAATAATAGTATTCATAATCATAGGGAAACTAGTAGCAATGAGCTATTTTCATACTTACTAACAACTAAGGATTAGTTGTCTTCCACTGAAGTGTGAACAAATTATAATTACTTGAAAGAGACAAACATTCAAGTAGCTTATTGACAAGAATGTCAAGAACATACAATCTAGAATTTAAGCATAGTTCTTAAATACTCAAGTAAGGAGTTAGGCACACCATTCATTAACCTCAGGCAAGCTTATAGCTAGGAATATTTTTATTGACAGTCAGTAGTCATTATTTAAGATAGTATTCAAAGCTGTGTGAACATGAAATGATTCGCATCAGTGAACAGATTGCAGTAGCTATTGCATTTAATAATTAGGGATATGGTGAATCACACACTAGCAAAATTATGAAGGAAGGTGGTAAATGAAACACCCACAAAATGCTTTATTAGTAATATTGGAAAGGTGCACAAAAAAAAAACCCAGAGCATATATGTTCATTTCGTTTCCATTAGACGGAAAAGCGCCACTCCATGCAGGAAAAATAGAATAGAGAAGTAACTTTTAGTTAGGATTATTCAGGAAACCATGGGAAAAGATATTATGTTCCTTCTTGATGACTTTTAAAAAGTATCTTGATGTGAGACACGTTGAGTGATGATCATATTTGGTGTAGTCAGTGTAGGCGTTGGAAGTGTTTGTATGTGGAGAGAATTTTGACTCTTTCATGGAAACCTGGAACAAAAATGAGTAATTACACATTTATATTGCCATTCCACTATTGGATGTACATTCCTTTCTTATACATATAGGTCAACAAGTCATATAATGAATTGCATTGTTTGTCAGACATCTTCATGAAAATCAGCTTGATGATATTGTAATATTGTATTGTCATCCCACTTAATGAGTTCATAAAATTTCAGCTCTTTAGGTAGCATGTAGCTTGTAAACATAATATTATCTCTGAAGTAGTCTACAATATAACCTGAGGTTACAATAGGAAAGCATAATTGCCAAGAGCAAGCTTTTTAAAATGTTTATCAATAGATTGTGATTAGAGTGATTCTAGTATACTATAAAATAGAGCGAGTAAGTTGATCATAGGTTTCCTATATTTATGACTTTGTCAGATTATCCGTCTGTCTGTGTTTTGATTTGTTGAACCAGTTATCAGTGGATGGAGCAGGTTAGCATAGATTAAGTACTTATGAATGTAGATAAATAAGCTAGACTTAAGATTTTAGACTTAGTAGTAGTGTTTGTGCCAAATATAGTGCACAGTATAATAGTTTGGATGAACAAATGGAGTCAGTCTGTAGTAGACTTGCTATTATTACCTCTAGAATCAGGAATAAGAGCAAATAATATTATTTACCCTAGAGTAAATCAAAGAATAATAAATAAATAAATAAAACATTTTACCATTGTCTATGTAGAACAGACATACAGGAGCTGAGCCAGGTCAGCCTGGGAGTCATTCTGTTGCAAGTGAATGTGTTTCGAGCACATACACACATTGCTCAGTCAAAGGGGCATGCAAATGGAGTTCCAATTTGTACACAGCCGGGGAAGGGGCAGGACGTTGATCCTAGTATAATGGCAGTATTGTTCAGCATGCTCTGGAAAATTTAAGAAAATATTTATTAATTAAGTAGGAAATAAGTCCTAGTTATAAGCATAAGTTATAAGAATAAGATTGGTAGAGATTTTATAACTAAATAGGTATTTGATCATTTTATTAATTAGGGTCTATTTTAATTACGGGATAAATTTCAAATTCTATCATACTAAACTATTATCGAAATAAAGTTTAGCCAAATAGAATAAAAGAGAAATAATTGACTTAACAACAACATAAAAGTTAAATAAATAAATAAAAATTGAAGGGGCATTTTTGTACAGGCCTACTTGATTACAAACTAAGCATGATTCTTATTATTGACATTCGGTAATGCTTACATTCTTCATTTATACAATTTTTGCTTAAAACCAACATTGCTTGGTCAAACTTTAAAATTCATTCAACCTCCTTGCATCATTCCGGTGTTTGCCACGGCTCATGGAAGCATGGAGTCTGCTTGACAGCTAATTCCAGGATTTGGCGTAGGCACTAATTTTCAATAGGTCTTATTGAAATTAGTCTGGTTTCCTCACGATGATTTCCTTCACTCAAAAGCAACTGGCAAATATCAGATGACAGTTCTCAAGTATTTATCGGTATGATTTGCGGTTCGAACCCGTATCTTATAATTCAAAGCATACAAATAATTATCACTAGGTGAGATTAGTTAACAGATTACAGAATCATTAGACATTAAAGTGTAACTTACATATTACATAGCAGTACAGGTGATGCAAGCCGTGATCGTCGGTGCTTTGTCTACTCATGGAAGCGGTCCGTCGAAAAATGAGCTGCGACTGGCAGGTTTGAGCTGGTGGAGCGAGGTCACGAGGGTTGCTGAAGATAGGAAGGCGTGGCGTGAGTTTGTGAAGGTCCTTTGCATCTCTGGGGTGCCTTAGGACACCCACACATAACTGGTAAGGTAGTATAGTGGCACTGGGGCTTAAGTCCAAGGGGCATCTAGGACCCAATACCTGAAACATGTCAATAGGCGGACATAAGAAATAGGGAGTTGTAGGCTTACTAATACTCTCCATCTCTAAGACCAGAATTAGGATGTTATTGTAGTGCGCTATAGGAATTAGACAATCTCTCTATTGGAAAACATTTTATTATTTTAGCAAGTCAAGGTTAACTAAACTATAAACTGCTTTGTGATGGACAAGTTAAATTTCGAATAGTTAAATACGTTATTACTTACGGCGAAAACTTGGCTCAATTCCATTGAGGTATCATCAAATCATCACGAAAGAAAACCACGTAGTTCCACTGGCGTCACAGGCTAAAAGCAAACAATCATTTATTTATTACATTCGTTATACACATTTTGTGTTGTATTTATCACATTACTAACAACTTATATCATTACTTAGTTAATGTATTACTCACTTTTTTATGATTTATAACAAATACAAGCCTGCTGGTCGATAAATTACGTAATTTTCAGTTCCAAATAATAGTCAGGGACCAAACGACCTCTTTTACAAAAAGTCGTCGACATCTCCTCTAAATACCTAAAACAGGTATGGATGTGTTCCTCGTTATCTCCAGATTACGAATTGACCTGTTTTAGTTTAAGGAGGGGGGGACGGTTTGAGAAAAAGGGGGAGAAAGATGGCGGCCGACCATCATAGATATTTATTCACATCTCGAGTCCTATGGCACCAATCTGTTCGTGCAAGGTGTCGTTTGAAAGCTTATTAAACCTACTTTAATTGTTTATAAATAACTATACTCATAAAAGTAACCGTTTACGAAATATTTGAAAATATGTGTTTTTTTATCGCGCATGAATTGCACAAGTACTAGAAAAAATGCGTCTAACTCAATAAACAATAACTTTACCGCAATTGATGTTATTATAAAATTTTCGCGTCTATTCATGCTCTTTCTAAAAATATAAGTTTCATTGGTATATGATAATATATAACCATGTAATTACAAATTTGGTTTAGCAGAAGTCACTCTGCCCGGTCGCAGAAATGGGCGCTGACCGTAGTAAAGTATTCGATATTTTTGAGGTCCTATTTTACGGATCCATTTGCGAGAGGTATCGTTTCAAAGCTAATTAAACCTACTATTTTTTTTTATAAATAACTATAATCATAAAGGTAGCTGTTTAGAAAATATTTGAAAATATGTGTTTTATAGACCATGAGTCGCACAAGTACCTACTGGTAAAAAATGCTTCTTAATCAATAAACAACAACTTTTCCGGAATTGATGTTAGTATAAGATTTACGCGGAATTTCGTGCGCTTTCTAATAACATAAGTTTTATTGGTGTATAATATTATATAACCAAGTAATTACAAATATGGTTAAGTAGGGGCCACAGCGCCCGGCCACGTATGGATGCTGACCGTCGCCAAATTTTCTATATTTTTCGGATCCTATTTCATTTTACAGGAATCTTTTGAAAGCATATTATGCGTACTATCATTAGTTCTCAATAATTTTATTTGTAACTGTAGTAGCTAACAAAATATTTGAAAATATGCATTGGAACCGATGTGAGTAAAACATGCCTCTAGCTCAATGAATTATATTTTTTCCGCAACTGATATAATAACAAAATAAACGGCGAAATGTATGACCTTTTCAAATAATAAGTTTTGTCAGTATTGCATGAACAATTAATGTTAATTTATCCATCATACTCACTGCGCACCGTCATATACATGGATGACCATTTTCGTTGCCGTTTTCATAATTTTTAAGATTGTATCTTGGTGCATGACCAATAAACAATAACTTTACCGCAAATAATGTTATGATAAGATTTACAGGACATTTCATATGCTTTCTAAAAATATAAGTTTTATTGATGTATGATATTATACAACCAAGTAATTACGAATTTGGTTTAGCAGGTGTCACTGCACCCCCGTGACGTAAATAGGTGCTAACCGTCGCCTAATTTTATGTATTTCTCAGATCCTATTTTAGCGATCAATTTGTGAGAGGTATCATTTGAAAGCATATTATGCGTACTATCGTTACTTTTTAATAATTTTAGTCGTAATTGTAGAAGTTTACAAAATATTTAACAATATGTGTATTTTTACTGTATATGAATAGCATTCGCACTGATACGAGTGAAACATGCTTCTATCTCAATAAATTATATTTTTCCGCAATTGATATAATAACGAAATAAACCGCAAAATGTATGGCCTTTACAAAAAATGAGTTTTGTTAGTTTTGCTTAAACAATTAATGTTAATTTGTCCACCATACCCACTGCGCACGGTCAATCGTCATATAAACGGATGTCCACCGCCGTTGCCTTAATTTTTTCATCATTTTACAGATTTTATTTTACTGATCAATTAAGTATATAAGTAAATTCGATACGTGATAGATTATATTTATTATGAATATACGACTAGTGAAATAAAATCTGAAAAATCATGAAAAAAGGCAACGACCGTGGACATCCATTTATATGATGGTGCGCAGTAGGTGAGCTGAACAAATTCAAATTAATTGTTTATGCAATACAAACCAAACTTATTTTTTGTGTAAGTCATACATTTTCCGTTTATTTTGTTATTATTTCAATTGCGGAAAACTATAATTTATTGAGCTAGAAGCGTGTCTTATCAATGCCAATGCTATTCATGCACAATAAAATACACATATTACTAATAAAATATTTTATAAACTTCTACAGTTTCGACTTGAAATATTAGAAATAAAGATAGTACACATAATACCTTTCAAATGATACCTCTCACAAATGTATCAGTAAAATAGGATCTGAGTAACGTAGAAAATTTGGCGACAGTCAGTCAGCACCCAATATCGTGACAGGGCGCAGTGACCCCTACTAAACCAAATTCGTAATTACTTGGTCATATATTATCATACACCAATAAAACTTATATTTTTAGAAAGCGCGTGAAATTTCGCGTAAATTTTATAATAACATTAATTGCGGTAAAGTTATGGTTTATGAAGTTAGAAGCATTTTTTATCTGTATATGTGCAACTCGTGCTCGAAAAAAAACTCATGTTTTCAAATATTTTGTAAACAGCTACCTTTATAACTATAGTTATTCAAAAATAATTATAGTAGGTTTAATTTGCTTTCAAATGATACCTCTTACATATGGATCCGTAAAATAAGAACTTAAAAATATTGAATACTTTACTACGGTCAGCGCTCATTTTTATGCGACCGGCGGAGTGACCACTACGAAACAAAATTCGTAATTTAATGGTTATATTATCACTTACCAATAAAACTTATATTTTTAGGAAGCTCATGAATAGTCGCGTACATTTTATAATAACATCAATTGCGGTAACGTTATTGTTTATTGACTTAGAAGCATTTTTTACCAGTACTTGTGCGATTCATGCTCGATAAAAAACACATATTTTCAAATATTATGTAAACAGCTACCTTTAATACAATAGTTATGTGTAAACAATTATAGTAGGTTTAATTATCTTTCAAACGATACCTCTCACATATGGATCCGTAAAATAAGACCTCAAAAATATTGAATACTTTACTACGGTCAGCGCCCGTTTATGCGACCTGGAGGATAACCCCTGCCAAACAAAATTCTTAATTACATGGTTATATATTATCATATACCAATGAAACTTATATTTTTAGAAAGAGCATGAATAGACGCAAAAATTTTATAATAACATCAATTGCGGTAAAGTTATTGTTTATTGAGTTAGACGCATTTTTTACTAGTACTTGTGGAATTCATGCGCGATAAAAAAACACATATTTTTAAATATTTCCTAAATGGTTAATTTTATGAGCATAGTTATTTGAAAACAATTAAAGTAGGTTTAATAAGCTTTCAAATGACACCTCGCACGAACAGATTGGTGCCATAGGACTCGAGATGTGAATAAATATCTATGATGGTCGGTCGCCATCTTTCCCCCCCTTTTTCTCGACCCGTCCCCCCCTCCTTAAACTAAAACAGGTCAATTCGTAATCTGGAGAGAACGAGGAACATATCCATACCTGTTTTAGGTATTTAGAAGAGATGTCGACGAAAATCGTGAAGGAGACGACTTGTGGCCAAATTGGCTCTAGACTATAATGCGTGTACGTCTGAACGGCATCCATTTTTCTTTTATTTCTGTCTGACTGACAGTAATGACGTGGCAATGACGTCAGCATAGCAAATGTTGCCATAGAAAAATCAAAAGGGCTCTATAGATCATAAGACATTTGACGGACCGGATGCGACTAAAATTTATCCAGTATGAATGGGGCTCTGCAGACTATGTGGAAAGAATTGTAGAATAATAAAATAGAGACAGTGATTTGACGTTTACATTCAATCTTAATGCTTTTTTTTATATAAATATGAAATAAATAAATAAATATTGGGGACATCTTACACAGATCAACTTAGCCCCAAACCTATCAAATTTTGTGCTGTGGGTGCTAAGCGACGATATGCCTATTTGAATGGATAAAATCATGCTGTATACATGGAAAACATCCATGACTCATATAAATAATATATTTTGTGGAATTTCATTAAGGAAAAAAAAAAAATTTTTAAAGTAAAACTTTGTTTAGACATTTAGTATACTATGACAAATTAAAAGGTCAGTTGAAGAACACCAAATTTCAAACTTTCTATGTTTTGCTAAATAACGGATCGTAGAACCATATTAGTTATAAAATGACATAAATAGGTAATGCGTAGTAGTACAGGATTTACTAGCTTTTGCCCGCGGTTTCGCTCGCATACTGTTCGAAACGTAATTCTTGTTCAATCGTTTATGAAACAAAGTAAGATTTCAGTTGGATCTGTAGATGTCGGTGTACGGTACTTTAGCCATGTTACCATCGTTGAATAACAATGCAACAATCGTTGCAATCATTTATTTAGAAAAATAGTACGTACATTATTATGTGCAACCAAGTCTTATATTTCGTCATGTTTGGAAACTTTCACTCATGTGTCTTTCCATCTTTTTTATGTAATACGTCGGTGGCAAACAAGCATAAGGCCCGCCTGATGTTAATAAGCTAATGATAGGTCAGTATGTATGTATGTGTGTATGTTTGTAACGATAATACTAGAAGATAGTTATGTCATAGAGTTAGAAGATGTTATCAGAGCAGTCAGGCGTAACAAGTTAGGTACTTGTATTATTTTTCCTACTTACAAAAGGAGAATTCTTAGCAGTATCATCTTCCATGATTTAACTTTGCGTCTTGAACTATAAGTTAAAAAAAAATGTAAGTAATTAATACTTAACGGTAATTGGTATCACATACAATATTTTGCAGTTTTGCGTGCCGTTTGTATAGGGTTAATGCGAAAGTTAAATGTAAGACGTGATTGCATAAGGTGATTCATAAAGTAAAAAATAACATAGTCTCTGTACTTACGATATAAGTACCTATGGTTATTATTTTTAATTTCTGATCAATTTGAAAAATTGAAATAGCAACAAGAAAAAGGGAGAGCTTTTTAATTATGATATCGTACATTATTTTTACTGTCATTATCTAAGTGGACTTGCAGGTATGTCAGAAACAGTAAAATTGAGCGTATGAGGAAGGATGAAATCTGAACGAGTAGTATAAATGAGATTCGCATAATAGAAAGAAGAGAGGTTTAGCTAGATGAATGGATGAAGAGTCGTTTGAAGATATGAAGGGTTTCCTCATGTTTGCAAGTTTGAGAATAGTGACGGCAGTTATTGGAATTTTAGAATGGGGAAAGGGTTACACAAACTTGTTACCACGAGAGTTAGGTGTTAGGATAAATAATTTATACCTTTTACAGGTACATTCTTTTGGTAACAACATACTCTACATGCCGCTAACAAACGAACTAAACACACACCCTGTGTCTTTATGGGATAAATCAGATAATTTTGTCTGGCATATATAAAAAAAATGTGACTTAACATGGAATCATATTTATAAAATTGTTGATTTGATTAAAACATTGATTGTCTGATTACTCTTATAATTATACATAGGACATTATGCCGAGAAAGGAGGAAAATTATTGATTAGTATTGAGTTGTGGACTGGTTCCTTGAACTATGGGGAGAACAGTTGTCAGTGGCTACCTGAGAATAGAAAGGCTTTTTCTTTCTAGTGAAGAGATCTTTGTAAGTTCATAATATCTGTACAATGGAGATAGCGGGTTACCTGTCGGACAATGTGACTAACTACCCATATGAGGATGCAAGGATTTTACCATTAGGGTACATTTGATTCACAACCAAATGCTTTTACTGGAATGAAAATTCTGGCTGGTGGCAATTTGACTCATGTGTCTGGGTAACTATTAAGTTCATAATTCGTGCTGGATCAGTGAGGTTCTTTTGAGTATTGGTCACTTTTATTCACCACAACTATGAAAATGGGAAATTGAAAATTTCAATAACTGAATTATTTTATTGGTTATTTTCGTTTAACACAAAATGTTATTTTGAATCAAACGAAAATAAAAGGGGCAGATGTAACGGACCACACAGTCCTCGGTTCAAATCATAAGATATATCTATAATAATTATGCTTAGAAACAAATGCATACAGAGATAAAAACTTAAAAATTGCAAATAAATAAAACGAAAACAACTTACATACGAAATGGAATTCCAACAAATTAAAAATAGAAATTCTCGGAATTAAAACCGGCACAATAGGCGTTTTAGGCACAATAGGCGAAATCGGCACAATAGGCGTTTTAGGCACAATAGGCAAGTCCGGCACAATAGGCGTTTTAGGCACATCTGGCGAAATCAGACATTGTTAGCCATAAAACAACACAGCGCATGCGTTAAAATCGGGACAATAAAACTCAGAGCGCAGCGTCAGAGAGGGCATTCGGCGAGGGAACGTTGAGGTGTTCACATCTGAGGGTTAGGTAGGCATTCGACTAGGAATCGTTGAAGGAACACATCAGGAGGTTAAGTAGGAAGCGGATTTGAGATACAAGATTGAGAGGTTGGAGACTGGCGAGAAGGTATCTTGGTAAAGTAGACTTGAAGACTACAAGTAAGTGTCCAAATTGTTTATTTTGAATGTGTTTATATTTGTAATTTTAGATTAGTGCTATTTTCTGAAGGTGATAATTTTAAATAGTGGTACTTATTCATTTCATATGAACAAGATATTCATGAATGTTATATTTATGTGGTAATTATTTAAAGTCGTTCAAATTTCAATTTATTTATTACATACAATTAACACTAACAGTTAATTTGGAATATTATTAATTAAAATTCGGATCTGAGTATCTCTAATATGACTACTATATGTAACAAAATAGATACATAAAATATTACACATATTTACTTTATGTACATACACATTCTATTAGCTAGAATCTCTTTGGGTGATTAGAAGGATATTCATACTATTGTCTCATCCTTAAGTAAGATAATTTTGCTATATCAATGAAGTAGGATTAATAACTTTATTTATTGTTCATAACATGTAAACTTTATTAGAGTTAAAGGATAACTTGTGGGAATTAATACTAATACTAAATACTAGGGAGGCATAGGACATCTATGGATGTTAGGATCCTGTCGCTATCAAGGAGAATCATTGATATAAAAATAAGATTGTTCACAAAAGTTGAATCATTGACACTAGCCTCGAGATTGGCAGACTTTGGAATCATCATTCCATTTTCATAATATGGTTAACGATAACGTTGTCTGGGAGACCAAACAATTCTAGCATTGACTAGTGAAACACGATGTCAAGCAATGGACCACTATACTCGGAACGTGGGAAATTGCACGCATATAGAATTTATATTTTGTGATCTTGGACAACCTTCGATGGCTATGGCCGAACCAAAATATATATATGGGATGGCGTGTGAGTCTGGGGTTTTGTCGTTCGAAAGGCTAGATCAATGAAGTATTTGTCTTAGTATCAAAAGAAGGTCAATGAATAGGCCCAATAAAGGGTATCAAAATAGATATTCTGTTTCCTTGATAGACCAGGGGTAGGCAGAGCAGTTTCTATCCTGACGTTAGAGGACTTGGTTGCAGAAACATCCCAAAACATATAAAATTATACCGGGATTAAAGGATCCTTGATTAAATATTTGATATCTACTATTATGGTAGTACATTTTTAAGTAGAGCAAAGACACTTTACATCAGTTTACTTTTGTTCTAAGGATCCCATTTGTTCAATGTTTGATAAAGCATAAATTGAACCAGCAACCTAGTTTGTACATATGCTCGAGCGAGGTCCTTATAATAGGCTATATTATATTATACACCTATTATTCCTACGTATAAGGGACTCGTGGGTCGGAAACAATTAACCCCATTTTAAATAATGTCTTGTATTTAATTTTAATATATTTCCTGTATTTATATTCCTTACACAATTTTACCATTCTCACACACTTTTATCTCGACACACTAAATTCTTTCACAAATGACGTTCACTCTGCTTATTATATCTCAAGTGAATATATTACTGCCTTAGTTTTATCAACTTAAATTTAACTATAATAGCAAGTTCCTAAAGGTAAAAAGAATCTGGATTACTACGCACAACTACGGGGTCCTACCACTTACTAGACGATCACAGTATTTGTTTTAATGGCCAATTTTTAATAGTGTATTGTTTTAATTAGGGCTAACAATTTGGACTTAAGTTAGGTAATTTAGGGTGTATTTAATTAAGGGGTAGCGGGGTGTTATAACGGCGCGGATAGTCCGACGGTTCCTCTCTCTGCAGCCCTAACCACCGGCAGCAGAGGTTGGGCCCTGCCCCGCTGCTGGCGGCACCCTAGGCTAGGTTTTTTATAATGTGTTTATATGTTTTATATTGTTTTTTAAGTGTTTTATTTTATTTTACTTTTATACTCATATTGTAAAAAACCCAGCTTAAGAAAAGAGATAAATAAATGAGTATAATTCG
Source organism: Leguminivora glycinivorella (assembly GCF_023078275.1). Lineage (NCBI taxonomy): Eukaryota > Metazoa > Arthropoda > Insecta > Lepidoptera > Tortricidae > Leguminivora > Leguminivora glycinivorella. The sequence continues at coordinate 17,908,149 of NC_062978.1, forward strand.
TTTATAATGGTTTATTATTTTATTTATTTATTTAATCTTTATTGCACAAAGAAAATAGAAGTGTACACAAGGCGGACTTAATACTATAAGGCATTCTCTACCAGTCAACCTGTCTCTGCAAAACAGAGAAATTAAATTTTAGTTCACTGATTTGCAATACAATATATACGTGCCTAGGAAAATCGGATATTTTTGGAGTTTTTGTTTACCTTTTTAACCGTCGCCACATATCTCATTAACCGTCGCCTCATATCTCAAGAAGGACGGTTATCAAGTCGTCTGTATGTTTTTTTTTTTTTTTTTTTAATGTTTGTTCCTCGATATCTCCGTCGTTACTGGACCGATTTTGAAATTTTTTTTTAATTGAATGTATATGCATACAGATTGGTCCCATTTTTCTCAGAACCCAGTTCTGATGATGGGATCCTGGAGAAATCGAGGGAACTCCTCGAATCTGAAAGGCATACATATAGTGATTTTTGTGTTTTTAAAGGAACAGCATGCATTTAGGTACGGAACAGTGACATTTGGTGCAGTGGAACCTCTGATGATGGCCAGAATAGAACTCTTCAAATCTGAACGGCACACTTATAGTGACTTTGGTATTTTTATAAGAACAGCATGCACTTTCATCCAGAACAGTGACATTTGGTGCAGCGGAATTGCTGATGATGGTCAGAACCGAACTCCTCAAATCTGAACGGCACGCTTATAGTGACTTTGCCATTTTTATAAGAACAGCATGCGCTTACGTCTAGAACAGTGACATTTGGTACAGTGGAACTGCTGATGGTCAGAACCGAACTCCTCAAATCTGAACGGCACGCTTATAGTGACTTTGGTATTTTTATAAGAACAGCATGCACTTGCGTCCAGAACAGTGACATTTGGTGCAGTGGAACTGCTGATGATAGTCAGAACCGTACTCCTCAAATCTGAACGGCACACTCATAAGTGACTTTGGTATTTTTGCAAGAAAAGCATGCATTTAAGTTCAGAACAGTGACATTTATTTATTTAGTTATGTTTGTTAAGCATATTGAGTTTTCAAGTCAAAGTTTGTCAAGCTTCGATTTCTTATAATATAATATCGGATTCATGAGGAATTGAGGAAACTCCTCAAACCTTAACGTTATACGTATATTCATTTATGTTGCCATCTAATAATTAAAGCATTAAAAGCAGTTTTAAAAAATACCTACACATTTCTACATAATCCAACATTCGCAAGTAACTTTCACCAGAACCCGAAAGGCGACGGTTTTTTTTTCTTAAAAATTATTGTTTGTTATTTACATCAAATGTAAGCTTATTTTACAAATTACAACGGTTATTATTGTATAGTATGGTTCGACATGCTTTTGGCCGGTTGTTTAGTATTTTCCTCGCTAAGCTAAATGACAACGGGAGGCTTACGTAACTGCAATGGTTCTGTTAGTAGGTAACTAAGGGTTTATTTGCCAACGTAATTATTTCCAGGATTTATTTATTTAACAAAATTAACTTTAACGCAAATTGATTTTATTAAGTACCTTTTTGTTAACGGTATAACTTAGTATTTATACCGATGGTGGTGCACTTTTATTTTGACATAAAATGATGATGAGGCCATTTTGCTATCATTTGCTAGTTCACTTTTCTTTAAAAGTAAGGTCATGGTCGTAGAAAAAGTATTGTATGCAACGTTCTTTACCTGAGTCAAAAAATAAAAAAAATCAGCTTCATCTCAAATTGTTACCGACGCCACTCGCCTTTTATGACCTCTCTACGCTATCGAGTACGTATGTATATATTAAATATCACACGGATCAAAAACTCATTGTAGCCACACTTTACTTATTATCAATTTGATACTTCTAAGTCTGGTCTAGACTTAGCAATGCATCAAAGAGAAGTTTGTAAAATTGCAAATGTTCTCATGGAATGTTTTCGGTATTGTTCTTCGCATATTTATAGACGATCTTTAGGGTCAATTAAGTCAATTTCTATATTTCTATGACATTTAATGAGTTGATAATAAACAGCAGTCTTGTAACTCAAAGATCGAATAAATAAGTGATCGTTAATTGTTGATAACATTGCGTTAATCCTACATCCATCTTAATCTTAAAGATAATATTCTCAATGGCAACTTCTCATGAACATTTCTAGTAATTGACGGAAATTTTGAGAACGAGTTCTGCAGCAACTTGTACATTGCTTATCTTATCTTATCTTAAATCTGCGGGGGCCCTTACGGATACACTTCGACCCATCGGGATCTTTTGTGCAATTACCCCCTACGATCCTAAGATCCTTCAGCTATTCAGGAGCTTCTCGTCTATCTCCACGTATCGGATGATGAGTAGCTCATGGGTAGCTCTCTGAAGTCCTTCGGTGCCAGGTAGCCTGCTCCAAAGTTCTTCATTCTTTGTCTGGCGAGGGCGTGACATTCACACATTAGATGTCTGACGGTCTGTTCCTCTTCGCCACACATGCGACAATCAGTGTTGTCGGCGTTTCCCATCTTGGCCAAAATTCCTTTGACCCCGTAATGGCCTGTGAACACCCCCGTTATAATTTGGAGTTGTCTTTTGCCTAGCTTCCCTAGCTTTTTGCTCCATCCAGAGTCTACCCTCTGCATAAAGAGCTTTGAATGCTTCAGACCAACCAGGGCATCCCACTCTTTTTGGTGACTAGCCTTTGTTTGGTCTTTCATAGCCGTTCTAATGGTTCCTTGTGAAAGGCCCACATAAGGTTCCGGGCCTATGAAGTTGTCTTCAGATCCGGCCTTGGAAAGTTCGCCAGCGTTTTCATTGCCAATGAAGCCTTCGTGCCCCGGTATCCATACCAGTTGCACCTTGTTTTGCCTTCCAAGCTTGTTAAGAGCTTGGATGCCGTTTAGTACCAGTCTGGAGGTAACTCTGGGCGATGTGAAGGCTTTGAGTTCCGCTTGACTGTCGCTGAGTATATGGATAGTTTTACCTTGGGTTTGTCTAACTATATTCTCATGTACACAGGCAATTATTACAAGCAATGTACATTGCTAGTCAGACTGTAATATTTGCTTCGTGCCTATTTTTATTTTGTTTTAAAATGAGAATAAATGTACAACTGAAATGATATTTTTAACTGTAAATGTTTTAACTCATTTAGTATGCAGAAATATTTTATGCTGGCATCTGTTAAACTGAAAACATTACGGACGAAAAATAAGCAGCGATTTTTGCTGGTTTTTTAGCAGTTCATCAAAAATGCAAACCTTCATGAAAATGTATGCAGTTTGGGCGTAGTTAAAAGAAAATAGTAGGACGTTTTCCTAAAATCAGGATAGTAAGACCTTTGAAGTAAATTGATATTACCGTTTCTTTAATTTCCTCCCCTATACTCATAGGAAATGAAAGTTTGCCAGGGAAATAATTTGAATATAGCTTTTGATTATGTTCTGTTTTCCAGCTACCCAAAAGGTTGTTTAGAAGAAATCGTTTTTTAGCGATAAGACCGCCTGTTGTTACCTAGTTATACTCTCACTCAATATTCTGTATTGTTTTACATGTAAATTGTTGCAATAAAGAATATTTACTTACTTACCCTTTATGTAAAACCGACTTTTCTGTATTGACTATGACATCTAGTTTTGAAAATTCGACGCATCAGCAAAAAATCGTCCGCTCGCTTGTGATGCAGATGTGAGCGAAGCGAGGGCATCTAATCTCATGTTTGTTTTAGCGACAGCTCTTTTAGGTTTGGCCATTGGCTATTTTGACAGCTTAGGGAATACATATTAATATTGTCTTCGGTTAGCGCGATAGTTACTCATGAAATAAAACTATGAAAACGGATTATATTGCATAAAATTAATCGGGATGTATTATTATAAATTCATTACACGCGATATAATCCGTTTCCATAGTTTTATTTCATTAGGGAGGAATGAGGATATTTTCATTCGTCGTGTCAGATGGGATACTTGGCTATATTATTATTATTTAGTGGTCTTAAAATATGCAGCTCTTACATGCCTATTTTAATTTTATAAAATAATAAACGTTGTCAACGCTATTGCGATTTCAATAAATTTTGTATTGTAGATGAGTTTTGTTTTAGTTAACAAAATTTCATTTTGACACTGGGATTCGCTACTTGAACGACTCGTGCTGCCCTCATTTTGTGGGCTTTTCCATGTCAAATCGTATGGTGTCAAATAATTATCCACGGCCGCCGTTAGCATTAATGTTGAGCATGTCCATAAAATGACGTGTATTTGTGTCCATCAGCGCCAATCTGTCACGCAGGGTGTCAATATCCATCCAATCTATTATCTCACCGAGATCGAATTTATATCCTCTAGTAATTAAAATTATAATAAATCTCTTGATTATTTCTGGTCTTCTAAATAACGCCTTAAATTAATAAAATAATAAGGGTTCAACTCAATTACAGATTGGGGCTCGTTTATTCAAATATTGCTTGTTGAACGCTGAAGGTGACGAAACTTTAAAAAAACTTTCAAAAAGAGAACAAAATCTCTCTGAACGTACTAAAAAACCGACCCCACTCTTCCATGTAATCAAAAATGCAAATCTCCGAGTGTAAATTATGCTGATTTTACGTTTTTTCTGCGTTGAAAAAACTGATTTTCATTTTCAGAGCTTTGTTGGTAATTTCAGCAAGTTAAGTTGAATTTCCAACTCGATTACTGCGAGGGTGGGATGACTGTTAAATAATGTGTGGAAAGTGTTGAGTTACGCCCGTCAACAAAATGTTGGTAAAAAAAAAGTAACATTTTCAACTAATTGATAGATAGAACATGCCAAATTATATCCATTATTGATTCCTCATACATAATATCGACCCATCCATTTACTTATTGAGGGCTGATTTCTAGGATAAAAACTACCATTTTTCCTGAGATTCAAACTATTTCTGAAATAAATTTAATCAATAAATCTCTATGCACTTACTAGCACCAACTAAGAGAACGAAAGGTGAAGCGAGAACAGTAACGCATGCAAGTTCGCGCACCGCGTAAATTATTATATTTTATATTATTTTTCATCATCATAAGCGCTGGTGGCCTAGCGATAAGAGCGTGCGACTTTCAATCCGGAGGTCGCGGGTTCGAACCCCGGCTCGTACTAATGAGTTTTTCGGAACTTATGTGCGAAATGTCATTTGATATTTGCCAGTCACTTTTCGGTGAAGAAAAACATCGTGAGGAAACCGGACTAATTCCAATAACTAAGGCCTAGTTACCCTTCGGGTTGGAAGGTCAGATGGCAGTCGCTTTCGTAAAACTAGTGCCTACGCCAAATCTTGGGATTAGTTGTCAAAGCGGACCCCAGGCTCACATGAGCCGTGGCAAATGCCGGGATAACGCAAGGAGGATGATGATTTTTCATCATCTAGCTTTTGTGGGTTCTGAGAGTGTTATTAGCTCGAACAATTTGTTCTCATCACTACTGTCTATAATTACTAGAGATGGGCCGAATATGGACTTTGCCGAATACGAATATTCGGCCGAACATTCGGTTCAGCTCTTACCGAACCGAACATTCGGCCGAATATTCTGTTACGCCATATATTTAAAGGGGATGTTCATTAAAACTATTAAATGATTGATAATGGTTACATAATATATGTCTTTTTACAAAACAATTGTATTTATATTTTGACGCATAGGTTTCTCTTTTTTTAGCAGTTCCTTAAAAAGCTACTAAAATAGGAGCTTATTATCCAATGGAATACATAATATCTTAATTGGTTATTTACTTTGTTTTTTCGGTATTTATTCGGCAATGCAACCGAATTATTCGGCCGAATACGAACATTGAAAAACTTGCCGAATATGCCGAATACCGAATATCTACCGAATATTCGGCCCATCTCTAATAATTACCATAAATTTATTTTAAATCAAAAATGTATACAAATGAATTTGAATTCCAGAATTTTAAAATGTCAGTGTAACTTAATTACATGCCTTTAGCACTTAATAAGATGAAAAAGTAAAATGAAAATTGACTTTACAGAAAATAAATTATCCTTTGTTTTCTTCAGCGTAGCCTTCACTGAAAAGTTACAATGTATATTGTAAAAACACGTGTTACTCTTACGTAGAAGTTATGCAAAGTTTGCTAAATGTGCGAGCCGTGCTGCCTACCAGTTTAGCGCCTGACTGTACTAAAGCTAGTTTAATGAAGAAACATGACTCGCAATGTTTTCTCGAGCGTATTTTGTTTTGTGTCAAATGTATATTTGGTCGCTAGGAGCCTGTACCACGTGTTTAAAACTTTTTAGAATACGTTACAAGGCATAAAGGCAGAAAATATAATATAGAAGGTGATGTGAACAGCGCCCCCAGATAACCGTCTCACCACCACCACCAATAACCATACAAATTCCGTACATTATTATCTTGGCACTCAGTCTCATGAAGTGCTGGTAGCCTAGCGGTAAGTACGTGCGACTTTCGTTCCGGAGGTCGCGGGTTCGAACCCCGGCTCGCACCAATGAGTTTTTGCGAATTTATGTGCGAAATGTCATTTGATATTTGCCAGTCTCTTTTCGGTGAAGGAAAATATCGTGAGGAAACCGGACTAAGGTCTGGTTTACCCTTCGGGTGGGAAGGTCAGATGGCAGTCGCTTTCGTAAAAACTAGTGCCTACACCAAATCTTGGGATTAGTTGTTAAAGCGGACCCCAGGCTCTCATAAGCCGTGGCAAATGCCGGGATAACGCAAGGAGGGTGATGACTCAGTCTCATAATAAATAAAGTTAACGTTCGAGTCGCTTTTAGATTTTTCACGTATTTCCAATTATTATTAATTCAAAGGTCAGCGTCACCTTTTATCAAATTAATCTGAAAAACTATAATCTGAAAAAAAAACCCGAATGTGTTAGTTGCAGCATAATAATCCTAGAGAGCGGACTAGCCAGCGGTGGATGTGCCGCAAATGTTACTGTTAGCTCAGTGAGCATACATCATTGAGTGCGTACGTGATGACACTAGTCATGGTAGTTCGCATGTACATATGAGAATATGCGTGTGTTGCGAGCGAATAGGAGCGTTCATCTACAAAGTGTGCATGCTTTATGTGGGTTCAAGAGTCATTCGTATTCAATTACTTATAGTATTATATTGTAGTATTGTTAGTTTTATTCGTTATTATAGTTATGTTTAAACATAATATCTATTTAATAAGTCAAAGAGAAAGATATAAAGTAAACGAATGGACCGTGACGTCACTCCTCAGTATTTCATAGTAATTCCATATTAGCAAATTGTTTTGACAGTTCTTAAAAAGAAGCCGATTTGACTAGTAGGAAAGTAGTCTATTGTATGCAATTTCAAATCTGTTATAAATGGTTGTACTGGAATACGTTGATTTAAACTTATAAACACGCTGACATAAGCATATGCAATGAAACATGGTTTTGACAGAAAGGCAGGTTACTTTAGGCAACTTTAGGTTTATGAAATAAAACTATGGAAACGGATTAAATCGCGTATAATAAATTTACAATTCAACCCGACGTTTCGAACACTTTACAGCATTCGTGGTCAACGGCTGAGTCACCATAGCATAGTTTTATTTCATGAGTAACTATCGCGGTAACCGAAGACAATATTACTTTAGGTTTAGTTGGTGCTACTATTTCAGTTCATGTTTCCTGTATCGTAAGCACGCGTTTCTTGTGACTCCTAAATATTCCTCCTAATTTTAACAATATTTTTATTATTTTATTTTATTTGTACAATGTAATTTTTTTTTTTTTTTAAGCTGCCACAGTAACCGTGACCAGAACAAGCTTGCATCACCTTTGAACTGCAAATAGAAGTATTTGCGCTTCCAAACACTCATTAGTATCTAACAGGTAAGCGCGTTTAGCCGCACCTCACACCTAAACAATAACGAGACCAGAGTGTGTATATAGCCGAATGCGCAAACGCTCACAAAACGCTCACGATAATATATTTCGTAGCTATCTATCTCTATCGCTCTTGCGTATTGGAGCGATGGAGCCATACTACATTTCTGCGACGTTTCGGTGGCGTTTCGCGTCGCAGGAATGCCATTCGCGTAGCCCTTGACGACCATCAGTCTAAGAGCGTTATCACATTATCCGATCCTATATAGGAAGGATTTCAAAGGCAAATGTCAAAGTGAGCGCCTTTAATATCCATACTAATATTATAAATGGGAAAGTGTGTGTGTCTGTTTGTTTGCCCATCTTTCACGGCAAAACGGAGCGACGAATCGACGTGATTTTTTAGGTGGAGGTAGTTGTACATAATATATGTATAACTGTTTAGATAATTCAAATTCATCGTTGTTCAGTTAAGGTTCAAATTATGTACAGACAAAAAACGGGGCACTACGTCTGAAACCGGTCGTAATTTATAACCCCCCCACTTGTATGGCGGCAACCGCATCATCACTACCATCAGGGGCCTATTGCATAACCATTTACAACTCATATTACAAGCGGTAGTCCCCCTCCAATTCATTTTATAAGAAAGAGAGTTCCGCTTGTAATACAAGTTGTAAATTGTTATGCAATAGGCCCCAGGTGTGATCGTGGTCAAACGTCTACCTATTCATACTAAAAAAAAATACCCGCCCAGCAGGTTCAATCTAAGCAAAGTTCACGAATGCCCACCAGGCGGATTCTTGGTTGCGAAGGACTTTCTGTTACAAAATTGTCACTTTCTTTAACTTCATCTCGCTTCCATAAAATCACAGGCACACTTCCATAAAATAAATATAACCTAACCACAAAATTAAAATTTTGAAAAAACCCCCTACCGCGCCATAGTGGACCGATTATTACGAAACATGGCTAAGAACACTCCCGACGTCCCGACTAACTCAGCTTTTAGACAAAAAAAAAAACTATAAATCTAAATCGGTTCATCCGTTCGGGAGCTACGATGCCACAGACAGACACACACACAGACAGACAAACAGACAGACAGACAGACGGACAGACAGACAGACGGGCAGACGGACAGACGGACAGACGGACAGACGGACAGACGGACAGACGGACAGACGGACTGACGGACAGACGGACTGACGGACAGACGGACAGATGGACAGACGGACACACGGACAGACGGACAGACGGACAGACGGACAGACGGACAGACGGACAGACGGACAGACGGACAGGCGGACAGGCGGACAGGCGGACAGACGGACAAACGGACAGACTGACAGACGGACAGACACGTCAACGACACGTAACACCCCGACGCAAAAACGACGGGATGTTATAAGTTTGACGTGTCTGTCTGTCTGTCTGTCTGTCTGTCTGTGTGTGTCTATCTGTGGCATCGTAGCTCCCGAATGGATGAACCGATTTAGATTTAGTTTTTTTTGTCTGAAAGCTGAGTTAGTCGGGAGTGTTCTTAGCTATGTTTGATGGGGGGGTTTTCAAAATTTTAGTTTTGTTGTTAGGTTATAATTTGAGAGTAGGTATGAGAGATCCACACAGTGTGCTTTTACTTACAGTTTACAGTGTTAATAGGATCGGTGTAACCGGCGGCACGTGGTAGGGAAGCTCTGCTCGCGCCGAGATAATTTGATTACGTATGCATTAAGTGCATTTTCATTTCCCAGTGGAGTGAGATCTCTTTTAAATCCTACGACGTGGCTCTTAATGACCTGCCGAATATAAAATATACTGCTTAAAGAAACTTACCTTTTAAGTCATAAAATATTGGAATGGGTTCAAACAGCGAACTTCGAATACGTTTTAGGGTTTTCATAACTTAAACCAGGCCTAGCCGAATGAAAATTGTTGACACCAGACGCCAAAAGAAAGGCAGTTTGTCTCTGTCGCGCAATATAGAAGAGCAATAGAGATACAGTAAGCGTTTGTGTATTTAACTACGTATCCAAAGCTTCTACCGTGCCGTGACTTCTTGACGATACCTTCAATGATACTCGACAGCGTAAAAAAATCACATTCATTATCCATACTATACTAATATTATAAATGGGAAAGTGCGTGTGTCTGTTTATTTGTCCGTCTTTCACGGCAAAACGGAGCGACGAATTGTCGTGATTTTTTAAGTGGAGATAGTTGAAGGGATGGAGAGTGACATTAGCTACTTTTTGTCTCTTTTTAACCCGCCACTTCCTTAAAATGGGGGGTGGAACTTTCTATGGAGCATTCTGCAATTTTCGAATCCAATAAAATCACATATTTCCTGTGACTGTTACGTTCGACTTAACTTGTAACTTTAAAAAGTCATGCTAGAGGCTCCGGCGGGGACTGTGCACTTAATTTTTTTAAACAAATGATGCAGATTACGTGAAGCTTCCCAATGACATTGAAGCACCGGAATCTCCTTCCCGGACCCGGCCTGGTCTACCAAGTTTTACATCAGGCCCCGTAGCCGAATGGCATTTCTGCGACGCGAAACGAAAACGAAACGCCGCGGAAGATAGTCTGGCTCTTTCACCCTAATACGCAAGAGCGATAGAGATAGATATCTACGAGCGTTTCGTTTCGTGAGCGTTTCGTGAGCGTTTGTGCCATTCGGCTACGTACCCTGATCTGGCTAACACTTTTATTTGGATGACGCCCTTCTAGACTGGTTTTTCTTTGGAAGGAAGTACTTTAGAAGTTAAATTATGCAGGAACTTATTTTCCGTTAATTAGTCATCTATAAAAGCAACAAACAAACCTACCCACATCTATTAGGGCCACTTGCACCAACGCAAATGGAGGGTTAACCCACCATTTTATATGGAATATGACAGTTGACAACTCACTAACCCTGAGTTAAGTGATTGGTGCAAGTGGCCTTACAGTGTTGTTTATACCAAGATACTTCAATTTTTCAGCTTAAGCATTGACAAAATGTCGATATTGATTTGATTTTCAGCCGCCTTTTGCCGCCAGCCGCCAGCAGCAGCCGAGCTTTTGAAAACGGAGAACGCCGGTGCATTAAGGCACTAGTCCCACCGCTAGCTAGTAAACTATGAGCTATAGGCTATAAACACGAACAAAAGATAATCACTCCCGTGTAAATAAAACGGCGATATTTATAGTTACTCGCCCAGCGGTGAGCTATCAATATCGACATGTCTCTTTTATTTGCACGGGAGTGCTTATCTTTTGTTCGTATTTATAGCCGATAGCTCATAGCTTACTAGCTCGCGGTGCGACCGGTCTACCAGCATTAGTTGTACCTAGTGTACCTACGCGATGTTTTGTTTTAAAATAAACAAACACACGAATATTATAGTTTCAGTTTGCTTTTACACTCTCAACCATTATATACAGTTTTTTTTTTTTAAACCGGGCAAGTCCGAGTCAACTTCTGTCTATAGTGTGACGTGGCGTGGTGATAGACGTCATAGGTTCTAAACATATTTTTAGGTAGGTACCTAAATGATAATTTTAAATAAATAAAAATTTTGAAATATTTACCTAAAATAGAAAATATTTCATTCAGAGTGTTAAAATTTGCGAAATAAAGAAATTTTAGTTTTTGTCCTCTTTCCGTGACAAATTTCGCAATACCGGATTTTTTTTTCGGTGCATTTGTAGTAAAAGCGGTAGCAGTTAATATCGCACCTGCAATTAAATGTCGCCTTCAATCCCAGGATTTATTAGTTACAATAACTATAGAGGGTAAACGCATTGTAATGATCATAGATAGGTATTTACTCAATTTTCCATCCTCGACCAAGTCAACTTAACAGGAGAAGTAGGTAATTTCATTGAGTCACTCGTCTTAGAGTTATGTAACTATAAAACCAACAGATATAAAATATAGATCAACAGGTAGCCGTATCCGTAGAAACGTTCAAATACTTGAATTGAAACCCCTCAAAGCGGTCAGGCGTTCTCAAGTCGCGGGCGAAGACGTTGCCGCTTATAGCCCCTATCTATATTTATATTATGTTTATAGCCATATATCTATGTTTGCTATGTGAAACTTATAAGTACCTAGGTAGGTATTAACATGTAATATGCAGGTACATAATTCTCTACCTCTATGTGATTTTGTCGTTTGATAATACGTTGATATAACGTGAAAAATCTATCGCAAACACGACGCATATCGGCGACTACGAGTATACATACAGACGCAGTTTGATTACTCTGTCACACCACGTCTGCCGGCCTAGCCTAAATGACAATCGTTGACGCTAGACGCCGACACATACGCCGACGATAACGATATTATCGTAAGCGTTTAAGCATTTGGCTGCGTACCCTGAACAGCGATAGGAGTAGCTCTTCCTACGATACGCTTACGAAGCGATTGTGACTAGGTATCCTGTTCTAATCGCTTCTCGCTCATTGTCGATTTTAGGACTAGTGCCTTTCCGTGTCTCCCTTTACGTTGGCGATGCACTCAACTGATGAGATAAATTATTTCAAGACCTTCGTGAGTTTGTTGCGAACAATCTCAAGGCATTCCGCTGTACTATAGTCTGGAATGTAGACCCGGGAAAACATTTACCTCATGTAACGACAGCAACGCACTGGGTAGTGGGTAGCGGTAGGGCGATTACTCTCTTTATAGTAGGAATAGTCAGAGATGGATAGAAAATGAAGTAGGCCGGTTCACACGTATTAAAACTGTTGTCAACTCGCGTTCGCGGCGTTAACTAAATTTTAACTAAATTTTAATTTTTTTAAGCGACTTAAAGCGTGTAAACAATCAATTTAGTAATAAGTTACAAGTTAATATTTAGCGTGCACTTAAGCAAGTAAATTAGAATTTTGTCTATTTTTCGGTTAAGTAGGTGGGCGTGAACTACCACTTGATACGTTTGGACAGGCATGATTTAGTTAAATATTAGTTAATTGTATAAGTTTGGCGGAGCGGTTGCGATCGTATGTTCGTGAGTTATCTTTTTTGAAAAATGTCGAAGTGGTCGGAAGACACTACAGTGAAGTTTATTGAAGAATAATTATGTTAAACAAAGTTGCACTAGCGCCATATTCATTCCTTCTGCTTATCCAGTTTCTCACCCAGTCTTGTGGGTGCTCTCGTTTCCCTGTCTATTTCATCCTTCAGTTCGTCTAAAACCTCGCTGAATACGAATGTAATTACTGAATGAATGACTTGAACGCGCTGTTGATCGTCCATTTCAGGATGACTAAAGAGCTTAGCTGTTTACGACGTGTAAACGCTTACTTAAAATTAAGTCGCTTAAAATTAAGTTAAAATTTAGTTAATTACTTGACAACTTAATACGTGTGAACCGGCCTTAGATGATGGAAGTTGTCAGAATTTTCATGAATTAATTAAATGAACACTAAGCGTAATGAAAATAGTTTAAATTGAATTATTTGACTACAGGTAATCACAGTAAACAGTTGAGCCATTTAATTTTTTCAAATCCCACTTTCTTTGTAACATAGGTATTTTTTACGCGATTCATACTCAGAATCGCGAGGTCTTTCAATCCTGATAGGAGAAAAAGAATGTTTCAAAATTTTCATACCTTCCAACCCGTTACCGCCATATATGTATGAAAAAATGGTAACGGAATGGGAAAAAAACCTTGGGACGCTTTTATTCTTCTATTAGGATTGAAAGAGCTCGCGATTCTGAGCGGAAATCACATAAAAAATTCCAAATCTTTATGTGAATTTTGAAAAAAAAAATGGCCCAGTTAGTATGTTTGTCCTAACTTATATGGAAAGGTTGATATAACATAGTTATATGTATATGCAATAACAATAATAATAAGAAACTTGGGTGTGTTCAAAATGGTGTGTATTTTCTTGTAGATTTTGTAAAAACTTGAGAAGAGGTGCATTATGTAAATGTACGGTCGAGCAAATTGATTCTCTAGCAATTTACGGATAACTTTACGTTTGACAGCTCTTAGCATAAGTAAAGTCTGACCGAAAAGAGTAGTCCGTTTTCTCACATTGATTTGCAAGGAATGACACTACAATGTTTCTACTGTTAATAATCCATGTTTTTTTTTAAATATGGATTTTTTCTTTTTTATTGTGGAACGTACCACTTCATAAATCGCAAATTATAAATGCAGACATCAATCGCAATGAAAAAATCAACAGTCCCACGTTGGCCAGAGTAGATCACTGTTGATTTTTTCATTGCGATTAATGTCTGCATTTATAATTTGCGGAATGTTTCTACTTTTTAATTTCTAGTCTTTTTGGTCGGACAAACGTGGCTTGAACTGCAAATTGCTAAAGAATCAATTTCCTCGACCGTACCAAAGGGCTCGGATTGACTAAGTTGAAAGGTTGCAGACCGTAAAGTGCGCCGTTGTTTTATGCGATCAAGGAAATACGTAGAATGTATGAAACCTTACCTCAGCAGTTCTCAAAAAGTTTGCACAAAAATTAAGGAAAAAGTTAAATTTGTTTTTTTGTTCCTATTTTGTTACCAAGACTTTTTTGATGAATTGAGATTTTAGTGAGTTTTATTTCGTCAATAAGGTTCTCTAGTATTTATATTTTCTTAATTATAAAAATTATCCTGTACTTATATATCTTACGAAGGTAACTTTTATTACTAAATGTTGGTAACAAAATAGGATCAAATAAAATTTTCTGACGTGACTATGTACAAACTTTTTGAGAACTGCTGACCTAGCCAACGTCACAATCGCTTACATTACGTTAGCATAGTAAGTAAAGTCCACATTCACGGTACGATTCATCGCTTCGATCGATCGGACAGATATCGTGAACGATCGGTCGCATCGAAAGCGTCAGCCACACACGAGGTTACTCGCACGAGACGGAATAATAAAATCAGTAGGTATGAGATAAAAAAAATAGAATTGGTGGTCGCAAAGGGGCCACACACTTTCGATCGCACGGGATTTGTTGCGATTCCCATATCATATGCGATCAAGTAAATCGTTAACGATGTTGACATACACTGTCGATCGGTCGTTTCTATTGATCTGTTGAGACGGATCGTACAGATATATCGTAATTCGTACCGTGAATGGGGGGCTTAACCCCTGGAACGCCGTTGTAAAAAATTTGCTATTGAATAAATAACTTTCAATCTGTTAATTACAGTTTAAATTGCCTGGGACAGATCTGGAACAAGGCGCTTGAGGGGTTAAGTACGTAAGTAAGATCTTTATTGCAAAGCATGGTATTTGTATTTACATAGATGTAACAAATTATAGATGGATGATATACACATGGACCCCAGCAATTTTCCTTATAATTCCATATCGTAGATAGCACACTCGATCGCGCCAATACAGAAGAGCAATATAGAGAGCTACGAAGCGTTGTGACGTTGGTTAACACTTTCGAAACCGGGCTCTACGCGGCGCTACGACATTTTCGCTACATACGGGGAAACCCATGTAATCGGCTACGCTTCTACGAGCGGTGTACCCGACAGTCGGGTTCTTGGTAGCGAAAGTGTTAATAATAAAGGCATATATAACTCCGTATAGACAGATAAAGTCTAAGAAAAAAACGTACCTCAGTACCATACAGAAAAAGGTACGGTGGCCTAGATGGCATTACCTCAGCAATTCCCGTCAACTTTGTACAAAAATTAAGGGAAAAGTTAAATTTGTTTTTATTAATTCCTATTTTGTTACCAAGATTTTGTTGATGAATTGAGATTTTATTAAGTTTTATTTCGTCATTAAGGTTCTCTAGTATCTATATTTTCTTAATTATAACAATTATCCTGGATATATCTTACGAAAGTCGAATTATATTACTAAATGTTGGTAACAAAATAGGATCAATTAAAATTTGCAGACGTGGCATTGTACAAAGTTGACGGGAATTGCTGACCTACACCTTTGGGGTACGCTCAGCTAGATGGCGCCAATATTAATATTTGACATTTTAAAACATATCAAGCTAAGAATATGGGCCAAATTGTCAAAACTGAGGTTGAAAAGTTTTAAGCCTGTGTCGAGAGATGGCAGTCTATGCACTGTGATTACACATTTTACTTTGACAGTAACTCTCTATAATACTCGATCCTTTTGATAATAGGTACTTACCATGACAATTTGCATGCAAAAATGTACTTTTATGTGATTTTCTCTAAATTTCTTTGATTACCTACATGTGTTCAAAATTGCGTCTATCGCATAAAACAACTTTTAAGTTATAATACTTGAAAACACAGACTGATTACTTTTAGGTAACATAGTTATTCAATGCCGAAGACACGTATTAAACATGAATACAAGTACTATTTTTATTATTACAACAATGATCGTAATATCGTTAAATTATACACATCTTCTGTTTACATTCCATCAAATACATAAAATTATATATAATTTAATAACTTTGATCAGATATACAGTAGGTATGTAAATTAACGAAAAACTTTTACTAGAAATCGTGAATATTTAGGTCACACCGAACATCTTTTACTATGGGACCAACCCCAAAAGCAACAAAAAACAAAATTCCTTTCTCTCCCTAAAAAATGCACTTATCTTTTTTTTTATACTACGTCGGTGGCAAACAAGCATACGGCCCGCCTGATGTAAAGCCTTATCTGTTTACATGTTATAGAACCTTAACTTGAAATCTGTCAATTGTAATAAACTTTTGCCATATTAACATGATTAATTGAGGGAAGGTATGGATAAATTCGCACACATCCAGCAGGCCTCCGTGGCTCAGTTGGTAGAGCGATGGCTCTGGCAAAGCCTTAGGTCGCAGGCTTGAGTACTGCCAGAGATGTAATTTTTTCCATTTTTCCCTTAATTTAAAAAATATATTTTAACAACTGAAACATACTGTGAGTCTAGTGAAAAAGGGTATAACTCAAATTGACTCGGTGAAAAAGGTCACAAATCCGAGGTGGGACTTGTGCCCTTTTTCACCGAGTCAATTTGAGTTATACCCTTTTTCACTAGACCCACAGTATTATACTCGTGTGGTATAATCAAATTGCTTTAGTAGGTAACAATAAACAATTAATATTACAATTTAAAAGAAAAATTACATTTAAGTTATTGCTTTTAAAGATTTTTTTTAATTGTAGTATATTCCAATAAAAAGAAAATTTTGCAGTGGGTGCCATAAAATATGTTTTAATAGATTCGAGTATAATCTACTGCTACACAACATACAACAAAACAATATTGTGATTTCGAATGAGATTTTATATAATATTTCTTTGCTGAATAACAAGCATTAAGTAAGTAATTCAATTTTATACACATAATCTTTTTTTCCATCCTTATTCCGCTATAACTATTTGTGATTTTAGGCCAAATTTTTATTTCTTGCCAATACCCAACGTTTCTTATACCTATAAGCTAGTTTGATTCTCATTTATTATAAAAACGCCCCACCGAAATTTCACAAAAATATATTTTCCTTAATTTGCTTACTTACTACTTCCTATATTAATTATTTTTTCTATCTAGTGAAATTGATCTAAAAAAACGCTATAGTCAAAAAATACAAATAATTTAAGAAAATAATGATTTATTTAGTTTACATACAATGATAAATTAAATTTCTCGGTCGACCAGTTTGAATCCTAGGCCACTCTAGAACCTTGTCTTCTTAACACCGTGATTTATTTGCCATAGAAGTCACTTTGGCGTTGGCTGTTAAAAGGTAGAACCTTCCATTAAAATTGGTTGACAGTATCAACTTTAGAAACATGAGTAGTCGAATAACAATATGATTACTGTATTCTAATACAGCCCAGTGTGTAAATTTCATTCTAAATCGTTGTGATTTTGGATGATATTCTTTGGATAAGTTCGTTTTGCAGGTCTGTTCAAAAATCCATTCTGAATGAGGACCATTGTCCATGTTTTTTTTAGACAAGCTATATTTCTGAAACATGCTCATAATCCTGTTCATCCAAATAAAATAAAGGTTGAACCTAAACGATTTCGATACAATTCGTTTTCGAATGAAATTTACTACAGTCGAGGTACAAAGGCGAGAGGTTTCACATTTATTTTCATTTTTACACAATGTTTGAGGTAAAACCTTTTTTGAATACAATTAGTCACGATAATGCTTTTTCTACGGTAATAAATAAAAAGTAAAACATGGGCACTGAAAATGAAAATGGCATTAAAATAAGAAGAACAACATTTCTGACTTGACTGGTTGTGATACCATATTTAATAAAAAATCGTTTAACGGGACAAAATGCAATTTCACCTTTTCTTTGCAAAGCAAAGGTATTCCCAATAGTACACTTATTGGTTACAACTTTTCATTACAAAACAGTCACAATTCTCTTGTTTTTCTTGCATTCAAAAGCAATTCCTTAATCTAATATCTAAATCATTTTTATCGTTATATGTTCCAGGGGTGCACCTATGCTAGGTATCACATTAGTTTTAGTAACTTTTTTGTCTTTTCTTACCTTAGAAAAAGTTTTAGCTTTCAGCCCTGCGTCCGATTTGTTATGGATATTCTTTAACTGTGACGATATTGAAACATTCTTTTGTTTGGTCCCGCACGTTTTACAAACACACACACTATTTTTCTTATTGTCACTTTTCTTATTATTAACTACATTTGCTTGATTAGGTTTTTTGTCTTTATTATTTGTCACTAGTTTATTATTATTTTGCTTTTTATCTTCATTTGCTTTTTTCTCTTTAACTGAAAGCTGGTTATGGTCGAAACAAGTTGTTGATTTCTGTGAACAAAGGCATATAAAATGTATGTAGTACTAATGGAGAATTCAGCGAACTATTAAAAGGTATTAATTTACAATATTTGCATTATACTTTCCATTTAATTAATCTGAAAACATTACGTAAACAAATGAAATCTGCAAGCTCAATTTTGAAGATACCTACATTTATAATAGTTTTAAAGTAAAAAACACGGGGTAAAATTGAAGGGATTTCTTGTGGCAGAAGGTAGAATGAGTTATAGTGCTTCGTTATACGCATGTTTTTATCTTACCCCATGTTATGTTACAAAGATACTAAAACGTTCTAAGATATTGATTAAAAAAAAATCCTTGTTAGGTATATACTTACAGAAGAACTGACAGCTTCAGAATATATCCTCACTCGTCCCTCTAGTTCCATCTTGAGTCTCCATTCTCGCAGGTACATATGAGTAGTTGCTGCGTTATACCACCCACGCCGCCAGGTATGCCACCTGAGAACAATATTTTCCTCAAAACCTTTGATCTTGGAATAATTGAAAGTAAGGTGCATTAGGGTAATTCCGAATGACAGAAATGCTCAGGTAATTCCGAAAGGGGAATCTTGATATGATAATAAATGATGGTGATTTTTATGCGACTTTAGAAATTAGACGACTTTCGGAATTACCCTAATGCAGGTGTAGCACAGTATTTTCATGTTTTAAGGTTGTTTCTTATCATGAAAAACAAAAATGGCCTTTATTGTCTTTATCTAAATATATAAAAGAAGAAGCTGACTGACTGACTGACTGACTGACTGACTGACTGACTGACTGACATATCAACGCACAGCCGAAACCGCTGGTCCTAGAGATTTCAAATTTGGCACGTAGGTTCCTTATGTAGTGTAGAGGAGCACTAAGAAAGGATTTTCCAAAATTCACCTCCTAAGGGGGTCAAATGGGGGTTCAAAGTTTGTATGGGGAAACAAGATTAGTTTGACTATTTTATTCGAAACTTCACAGGAAGATTCCTTAAGACATATGACTGAATACGTGTTTCAGGTTTTTTGAAAATTTAACCCCTAAAAGGGTGAAAAGAGGGTGATAAAGTCAAAAAATCAATATGGGTATCGTTTTTATGGTTTATCGGGTCGCTGATCACGATAAATACAACGTTTTTTTAAATCTAACGAGGCGGAAGTGAAATACCTTCTCCTCTGTTGTGGTGCAATGGTGTTTAAATATCAAAAATATATATAAAAGAAGATATTGACTGACTGACTGACATATCAACGCACAGCCGAAACCGCTCGTCCTAGAGATTTCAAATTTGGCACATAGGTTCCTTATGTAGTGTAGAGGAGCACTAAGAAAGGATTTTCCAAAATTCACCTCCTAAGGGGGTCAAATAGGGGTCAAAGTTTGTATGGGGAAACAAGATTAGTTTGACTATTTTATTCGAAACTTCACAGGAAGATTCCTTTAGACATATGACTGAATACGTGTTTCAGGTTTTTTGAAAATTTGACCCCTAAAGGAGGTAAAGTCAAAAACACAATTATGGGTATCGTTTTTATGGTTTATCGGGTCGCTGATCACGATAAATACAACGATTTTAAAATCTAATGAGGTGGAAAAGATATTTTCTCCCCTGTTATTGTGCAATGGGGTTAAAATATCCAAAATAGCCATAAGTATAGGTTTAGTTTTTATCTATACTTCTGGTTCAAGATTTCAAATTGACACGGAAGTTCCTTATAGAAAGGATTTTTCAAAGTTCACCTCCTAGCATGATAATTTGACAGGGGCAAGGACAGGGACGGGGACGGGATAGGGTTAGGGTTAGGGTTAGGGTTAGGGTTAGGGTTAGGGTTAGGGTTAGGGTTAGGGTTAGGGTTAGGGTTAGGGTTAGGGATAGGGTTAGGGATAGGGATAGGGATAGGGATAGGGATAGGGATAGGGATAGGGATAGGGATAGGGATAGGGATAGGGATAGGGATAGGGATAGGGATAGGGATAGGGATAGGGATAGGGATAGGGATAGGGATAGGGATAGGGATAGGGATAGGGATAGGGATAGGGATAGGGATAGGGATAGGGATAGGGATAGGGATAGGGATAGGGATAGGGATAGGGATAGGGATAGGGATAGGGATAGGGATAGGGATAGGGATAGGGATAGGGATAGGGATAGGGATAGGGATAGGGATAGGGATAGGGATAGGGATAGGGATAGGGATAGGGATAGGGATAGGGATAGGGATAGGGATAGGGATAGGGATAGGAATAGGGATAAAAATAGGGGACGGGGACGGGGATAGGGATAGGGGAGGGACGGGGACAGGGACGGGACGGGGATGGGGACGGGGACAAGGATAGAGATGGGGACGGGGATAAGAATAGGGATTGGGGTCGGAAATTATTCCGGTCGGCAATCGCTATCTAGGCAGTGTAAAATGCAAGTGGCTCAGCGGGAAGGGATTAGTAAGTAGGCATCGGCGAGTATCCTGCATCCGTGATAACTATTATATTCAATGTGCTGTAAGAAGATCGTTGTTTGCTTGCCTTTTATATGTTTACATTTGCAATAAGTATAAGCAAAATGGAAAAAATTGTAAGCGATAATGCAAGGAAGTACTTTTTACCCTACCGACCATAGCGTCGAGATACTGGCTATGTGGGTTGTATGAAGTTTCCCCAGTATAAATATTTATATAGGTAAAATACATACATATTCGTACTTTCGTACCTACTACCTACGCTGTGGTCGCTGTGTAACAATTCTACAATCATTGCAAGAATTTCTTTTAAAACAATAGTAATATGTGTAAGGTACAGTCAGCCAAAAAGCAGTGTAAGGTTCTTGGCTGACCGTACAGCAAATAGATCAGTTACAATGGCCCCCCAGTCGAGAATTGCCCCGCTTTACCTTAATCGAAATAATCGCGGACAGATGTACCTACAAAGAAACCTACGGATCCAAATGAAAAAAACGTTTCAATAAGAATACTTTTATTACGCGGGCGAAGCCGCGGGTAAAAGCTAGTCACAGATATAGGAAGGAAGGAGATCGGAAATGCCGGGCGATTTGTATTGAACACGCCCGTCGCGTCCCAAGTTCTTGAACCCACACAAAGAACACACATTTTCAGATGGACGCATGGACGGACGAATAGGAATTGCGCAGTACACTCGCATCATTTCCATATCTATATACAAGTGCATACAATGTACCTCGTTAACAACTGTAGGATCCTCCCCTTCTGTCCCATCGAGCGGTACATGAGCGCTGCACTGCGCACCGACAGCAAGTCCATTTGATCTGCGCGTGCGACGGCGCGGTGCTTGAAGCTAAGACGAACCGCCTTGATAAATAACTTAGACGCCGCTGCAGGAATTCCTGAAAATATCAAGTTAATGTAGACTTCTGGATATTTGTATTGGAGACCCAATATTTAGCTGCCGAAATAGTTTATAGGATGATAGTGATATTAAAGGCAGTAAAAGTTATTTATTAGGGATGACTTTTAAAGACCATCTTGAAATAATCATAATTTCTGGGTATACTAGTATCTACAATTTAAAATTTTTACCAACCAAAAAGCCAAGTGAAACTCATGATTACCAACAAAATTACATCATTCAGACTTACAATAGAAGAAGAATAAGAATAGTTTATTGTTAATTAGAAATTATTACAATAGGTACATTTGTCCTGTGGCCCCACACTAGGCTAAGCCCTTAATCGGTACTATCCTGGCATTCGGTTTAACAAGACTACAAAATGTAGGTATTTTCTGAAGTCACTTTATTGTTGAAAAAGTTTTTGTTCCTTAACATTAACGGTAAAAGTACCTTTGTTCTTTAACCATTTTCCAAACAACAAGTAATGTTCCCAATTCTCCGGGTCCACTCGGATGATCCGCTGCATGATAGCAGGTTGTTCTGCCGGTGGCTTCAATGCCATGAGCTCCAAGTGGGCTAAGATGAAGTGAGGCTGAAGCCAGTTGCACTTCTCGAGCATTCTGATCGCCAGGTCCTTGTGACCGCTTTTCCTGTGGAATACAATGCGTTAGTTACTTATTTATTTGATTTTGTTGCGGGCTATACCTACGATATGATTTTTTAAATTCCAATCTGGGTACAAAAGGTTCATTGCGATAAATATTATAAGAAATTTTACGCTATAATTGACCAAACTTTGCGTATAAAATAAACAAATAAATATTGTGGGGACACCTTATACAAATCAACCCAGCCCCAAACTAAGCAAAGCTTGTACTTTGGGTGCTAAGCGGCGATAGACTTACTTAAATAGATAAATACATACTTACATACATAGAAAACATGCATGACTCAGGAACTAATCTGTGCTCACCAGACAAATAACTGCCCTTACCGGGATTCGAACCCAGCCAGTAGCACGGCTTAGCAGGCAGGGTCACTAACGACTACGTCAGACCGGTCGCCATAAGCTCAAGAACGCTTTGTAATGTGGGTACTTCTAGATGGCGATAGAACATAATTTTATGTGTCCCATGACAGCCAGAGAAATCTGTGCTAGGTTACGGTGACCGCTTTCCATCGGGCCGTATACCTGTTTACCACCGACGTGGTATAAAAAAATATTTGTTTGTTTTACCGGGATACAAACTCAGGACGATCGGCTTCACGGCGGCGGGTCAGCGGTGGCACCATTCTTAATTTCTGACTTGCTCGACGGAGTAATTTAAGTCAGTATCTTTGGCTAGTCTGTGGTAAAGAGTAAGCCCATTTATAATTTAAAAAAATCTTACTTACTTATATAGCTTGGCTAGGTTATAGTGTGCGTTGACGTGTCCTCTATTGTATTTGATCGCTTGAAGGAAGTGCTCTTCGGCATTATCCACACTGTTTACGAGTGTGCCAATGTTGTTGTGAGCGCTCGCGTACGTTGGCCAAAGTCTACAATGCAAGACATACATTTTATCTTTTTGTGATAACTAAATAAGGTATTCAATAAAATTATTTAAAACCATTTCGAAGAAAGTTACGCATTTGAGTAAATAGTTTTAAAATTAATAAACAAGAAGTCCTAAAATATTTTACATACATAATATACAAATACATATAGACTTAGAAAACATCCATAAATCAGGAACAAATATCTGTGCTCATCACACGAAGAAATGCCCTTATCGGGATTCGAACCCAGGACCGCGGCTTAGCAGGCAAGGACACTACGCGCTAGGCCAGACCGGTCGTCAAAATGTATTTATTTTCTGTAGTATAACTAAAGATATATGTAATGAAACAATGTTTTAAAACAGCAGATTAAAAAATCGTTAAGGATTACATTACCTGATAGCTTCTTTGTAATGATGGATAGCCCCATCGTGCTGGTCGGTCTCTCTGAGAAAGTTTCCGAAGTTGTAGTGCAGCTTGGCATTTTCTGGCAAAGTCACCAAATCAGCCCTGAAGCAAACGAAATTACGTTGTAGTGATTACAGTTTTGGTACCACAATGAATGTTGTTCAGTATGAATAGCTTTCCATTTTAGATTCCATCAACTCATTAAAATACGTCCCACATCTACCCTCGAGAACTGAGCCGGCTACGACAAGCCAAAAACAAAATATCCTTCTGCCGAGGAATTAGTGAACGAGACATTTTAACTGCAAATACGAATCTAATCCCATCTGTTCTCAACTCTTATAAGTCATTAAACCTTAATTCATTGAACGTCTGTGGCTGGCTTTAGTTCCCTCGTAAAATGCGTGAAACGTCTTTACGAACGTGTATAGGCGGCATTAGCAATATTATTTTTATCGGCACTAAAACGTAGGTTCAACGTAAAAGCCGTAAATAAGTTATGTTTTCAATTTCGTGGAATACGACAGATGGAATTATTTTCAATTTTTATCAACTAAAATGTAAGACTATTGACCCTATTTACCAAGGTAATCTTTCCGAGACTTTCATTTATTATATTATAATGTAAGCTTTGGTAAGGCTTTTTTATCTTTTTTTCTCGCGTAGTCGCTACACAAATTTTCTGTACATATTTTGGAACTGAAAATGTAGAATTCGAAGTTTACTCGTCACTTCAGCTAGTATTATTTTGGAATTTAGCATATTATTGTTTTTGTTAGAAATATAAACTTTCGAGTAGATGACGCCAATACTACATCTTTGGTTGATAACGAGTAGACTAACTAATTAGTGTATTTTCAATTTTTATTAAATTAAGTATCAGTCAAATTTTCCCAAATGAGGTTCAAAAGATAAAACATAATTATGACTGTGTCTATACATAGCAGTAAAACCACTGTCACTATATACAAAATGTTGACCATGACAATACGCTTCTATAGAAGAGAGTATACTCTAATATATCATAGAAAAAAATAGAGTATACTCTATTTTTTTCTATGATATCATTCACAATTTAACTGCCAAAAACCAATGAAACCAGTTCATCTGATTTGACAACTGTCATTGCCACTGCCAGCTGCTAAAAAAAAAAGGCTCATAATTATGTAATCCGGCTAATCGGTAATAAGCTCTTTGTACCGACGAGTGTCCCCGATTTGATCGGATAATCTAGTGTCATTCATTTGAAAGGCTCTCATGTTGTTAAGATAGCTGACAGGTGGCCTAATCCCGTTTCATTTTAAATGAATAATGTATTTACTACTAGATTGTATACAGGGTGTTTTTTAATAGTGGGTCAATGAGGGCAGCTATCAAATCACTTGCTCCTTCTGGAAAACGATCTTAGAAGCTGTCGCATATAGGTTAAGTTATGTCTCTATTTTTATTCTTTGTCGTGTTTTATTTGCTTATGTGTTGTATTTTTGTGCCTGTTGTATTGTCTTTTGTGTGTCTTAGCATGTACTAATAAAACTACCCTTGCATGCTACTAATTTTAATAACATAGAATAAGTTAATCATTTTGTACTAAATCATAAAAACTAACACTGTAACATGATTTGGATTAATAAATACATTCGCGATGTGTAGCGCGCGAAGTGAAAGGGGCGGAGCTACACGGCATGGAGGGGCGCGCTGTTACATAAGCACCCCCGCCGCCTCCGCTCCCTCACACCCCCACACCACACTGAACACCAAAATCACCACCACCACCACGCCCACGCTAGCCCGAGCTGCCGGTCGCCTTCACTGCGGCCCCGAACCTGGCCCCGCTCAAACGGTATCACCAGGCTAGGGGTCGCGGGGTTGGATAACGGCCGGTAGCGGTAGGGCTAGCAAACACCGGATCGCCGAGCCGTCCACAAAAAGACGGCGTCAGACCGCCCCACAAGGATGGGGCGCGCCCCGACACAGCCCCCACAGCGCCCAGCGCGGAAGGGGCCACTCACACCCCAGCAGGGGTGTCGAATGAAGACGCACCACCACCACCGCTCCCTCATTCCGCTCACTACGCTCACGAGCATAACATCTTAACATGTCTTTACCTTACTAACCCTGGTAGCCCTGGTAACCCTGGTAGCCTTGGTATTGGTAGCATGGTAATTGGTACGAGGTTCCTGTCAGCGCGTCTACAAGCTTCTACGCCGGTCTACGAGCGCAGTCCTGCACTCCACAGAAGCCCTTCCCTCAATTTGTAATTAGCAAAGATTGGCGAGTAGAGATTAAAAAGAGAACAGTCGAAGGAATGGTGTCGATCAATCTTCAGCTGGTGGATGCTGGTGGTTCTTGGGTCCAATCCGATAGTTTCTCAAGAAACGTAACATGTGCTATGTTGTGTAACAATCAGTTTTGTCCATTAAATACTGTGAGATGAATATAATGTTTCAATGAAAGCTTTCATCAACCACGATTGAACATCCTGACATGATGCCTCCAGTAAGATAATACTCTTACGCCTACAATTCCTTATGCTTCGGACAATTTTTATCGGAACTCCGAAAGTTGGAATCAGATGGAAAGCACCTTAGTGCATCAAAAGCTTCTAGGAACTTTGAGACATTTTTAACCAGGATATAGACCGTGATTACATTCTTGATTTTTGTCAAGCTCCCGATATTTCAACGCAGTTACATGCATCGTGATCAAGGAAAATGTGTTTTCAAAAATCAAAAAGGTACCTAATCAGGTAATCACGGTCTTCATTCCGATCTATTATAACTTTAATGAAAATTAATCGTGAATCATTCATAACTCTTATATTCTTAACTTTTGCACCGGGTACGGCAGGGAGCGGTTTTTTTTTAACTGTTTATACTTTTAAGTTTTATTAACTTTAGTATGATTATGTCCGTTTATTTTTAGGGTAATTTTAGGGTTTGTATCTTATAATTTATAAGTAATTTTATTTAAAGCCCTAATTTTGTTGTTTTTATTATGTACCTATTGTTTTAATTTTAAATTTTTATTAAAATACTCTTATATTATATTTTGACTGACCTTAACAGCGAAGCCCGGTCTCGCCAGTCCGCATTGCGCTTGTAAGTTTTGGCCACACTGCTCGCTGCTAGCACAGCGAAGCCCACAACGATGAACGCCTTCGCTCCCGGCTTGGAGCACCACATGAGCTGGGCGCCGTAGGCTGTTATAATCACGCTGCCGACACTAAAAAACACCTTTTCGTTACCCCTTGGTTGTCATTATTTGCTCAAACTTTAATACACAAATTACAAAAAAAAAAAATACAAAATGGCGAACTTGTCATTGTCAATGTCATTCTCCATTAGTCAACTATCGAGCCAAACAGAGAGATGTAATAAATTAATAGTTTAAAAAACACTATAAAACACGCTTTTATAAATGCACGTAAAAGCCAAAAATAAATTATGGATCGTTCAAGTTGTCTCTATTTGTGAGCTGAAGTTTAAAAATTATGTGCTTTTAATTATAATATTTGATTGTAAAAGCGTGGGGCGCTGGAATAGGAAAGACTTTTTATATAATTTGCTGATAAATCAAATTATGCTATGTTACGGGAAGGAGGTTACACAGATTGACGCGCTAACTGGAGTTGCAGCATGACTAGTAGGTTCTACATTAAACAGTCAAATCAATTAAAAGTCAGTGTTCAAAGTAGGTACCAGTTTGTCGAACTCAGACAAAATATGCGCTAGTAGCGAGGAGAGTCGACAGTAATCAAAGTACAAAAGGGGAAAGTGTCTACAGTGACAGGATGCAGAGTTCTTGTTCGTGGACGAGATATCTTTGGTTCTCTTTGGTAACCCTTAGGCGGCATATGTAAACGTTATGTTCTTATGCAACTTCATTCGCCAGGAAGTTCGGATTAGTATTTGTTTACAAGAAAGTCTTTCCTGTTCCAGCGCCCCACGCTTTTACAATCAAATATTATAATTAAAAGCACATAATTTTTAAACTTCAGCTCACAAATAGAGACAACTTGAACGATCCATAATTTATTTTTGGCTTTTACGTGCATTTATAAAAGCGTGTTTTATAGTGTTTTTTAAACTATTAATTTATTTTATACTTTTTAGTCATTAATAATGAAATACTTTTAACATTTATACATAAATTTATTTCAAGTAGGCGGATTTTACATGCCATTTGTGGCTTAACGTGTACTTATTGCTAATTGCTACTTAATAATAACTAGCGGCTACCTTCTTATTACGGTATTATCATAAAAATGTTTATACCTAGTAAGTTATCCGTAAAAGATAGACAATATAGACATGTGCCATCGCGGACTTTTTGAAGACATTAGAGAGACATACTTTCGCCATACATTGTTTTGAAGCTCTCAGCTAGTGGGATTTTGTTTGACTCGATTAGAAAATATTGTCACATTTCAACTAATTCAAACAAAATTTAAGTATTTCTTTTTTGCCGAACCCCCCTTTATTTGCTCTTAAGGGTCACAGGAAAACCATTACCCAACTTATTTTAAATACAACGTTGATCTTTTTTTTATGCGGGGGGCTTCGCCCCCCAAGCCCCCCTTTGTTTGCTCTGAAAGGTCACAAGAAAACGCTAACCCAACTTATTCTAAATACTACGTTGATCTTTCTTTCATGCGGGGGGCTTCGCCCCCCGAGCCCCCCTTTTCTTTACTCTTAAGGATCACAAGAAAACCTTAACCCAACTTATTTTAAATACAACGTTGATCTATCTTTTATGCGGGGGCTTCGCCCCCGAGCCCCCTTTGTTTGCTCTGAAAGGTCACAAGAAAACGCTAACCCAACTTATTTTAAATACTACGTTAATCTTTCTTTTATGCGGGGGCTTCGCCCCCGAGCCCCCTTTGTTTGCTCTTAAAGGTCATAAGAAAACGCTAACCCAACTTATTCTAAATACTTCGTTGATCTTTCTTTCATTGGAGGGCTTCGCCCCCGAGGCCCCTTTTCTTTACTCTTAAGGATCACAAGAAAACTTAACCCAACTTATTTTAAATACAACGTTGATCTTTCTTTTATGTGGGGGGTCTCGCCCCCCGAGCCCCCCTTTGTTTGCTCTGAAAGGTCACAAGAAAACGCTATCCCAACTTATTTTAAATACTACGTTAATCTTTATTTTATGCGAGGGGCTTCGCCCCCCGAGCCCCCTTTGTTTGCTCTTAAAGGTCACAAGAAAACGCTAACCCAACTTATCTTAAATACTACGTTGATCTTTCTTTCATGCGGTGGGCTTCGCCCCCCGAGCCCCCTTTGTTTGCTCTGAAAGGTCACAAGAAAACGCTATCCCAACTTATTTTAAATACTACGTTAATCTTTCTTTTATGCGGGGGCTTCGCCCCCGAGCCCCCTTTGTTTGCTCTTAAAGGTCACAAGAAAACGCTAACCCAACTTATCTTAAATACTACGTTGATCTTTCTTTCATGCGGGGGCTTCGCCCCCCGAGCCCCCCTTTGTTTGCTCTGAAATGTCACAAGAAAACGCTAACCCAACTTATTTTAAATACTACGTTAATCTTTCTTTTGTGCGGGGGGCTTCGCCCCCCGAGCCCCCCTTTGTTTGCACTTAAAGGTCACAAGAAAACGCTAACCCAACTGATCTTAAATACTACGTATTTCTTTACTCTTAAGGATCACAAGAAAACTTAACCCAACTTATTTTAAATACAACGTTGATCTTTCTTTTATGCGGGGGGCCTCGCCCCCCGAGCCCCCCTTTGTTTGCTCTGAAAGGTCACAAGAAAACGCTATCCCAACTTATTTTAAATACTACGTTAATCTTTATTTTATGCGGGGGGCTTCGCCCCCCGAGTCCCCCTTTGTTTGCTCCTAAAGGTCACAAGAAAATGCTAACCCAACTTATCTTAAATACTACGTTGATCTTTCTTTCATGCGGTGGGCTTCGCCCCCCGAGCCCCCCTTTGTTTGCTCTGAAAGGTCACAAGAAAACGCTATCCCAACTTATTTTAAATACTAGGTTAAACTTTCTTTTATGCGGGGGGCTTCGCCCCCCGAGCCCCCCTTTGTTTGCTCTTTAAGGTCACAAGAAAACGCTAACCCAACTTATCTTAAATACTACGTTGATCTTTCTTTCATGCGGGGGGCTTCGCCCCCCGAGCCCCCCTTTGTTCGCTCTGAAAGGTCACAAGAAATCGCTAGCCCAACTGATCTTAAATACTACGTTGATTTTTCTTTCATGCGAAGGGCTTCGCCCCACGAGCCCCCCTTTGTTTGCTCTTAAAGGTCACAAGAAAACGCTAACCCAACTTATCTTAAATACTACGTTGATCTTTCTTTCATGCGGGGGCTTCGCCCCCCGAGCCCCCCTTTGTTTGCTCTGAAAGGTCACAAGAAAACGCTAACCCAACTTTTTTTAAATACTACGTTGATCTTTCTTTCATGCTTCCCCCCTCGAGCCCCCCTTCCCCCCCATTTTCTGTTCTTATCTTCCGGCACCATCATCAGGCCTTGAAACCTAATCGTAGTCATAGTTCATTACAAGACTTTTCTAAGAAGCCCAAAAACAGCTATGATACGATGTTCCATCATGTAGTTCCAGTTCATATCTTCCGGCTCCATCATCAGACCTTGAAACCTAACCGTAGTCAAAGTTCATTACAAGACTTTTCTAAGAAGCCCAAAAACAGCTATGATACAATGTTCCATCATGTAGTTCCAGTTCATATCTTCCGGCTCCATCATCAGACCTTGAAACCTAATCGTAGTCAAAGTTCATTACAAGACTTTTCTAAGAAGCCCAAAAACAGCTATGACACGATGTTCCATCATGTAGTTCCAGCTCATATCTTCCGGCTCCATCATCAGACCTTGAAACCTAATTGTAGTCAAAGTTCATTACAAGACTTTCCTAAGAAGCCCAAAAACAGCTATGATACGATGTTCCATCATGTAGTTCCAGTTCATATCTTCCGGCTCCATCATCAGACCTTGAAACCTAATCGTAGTCAAAGTTCATTACAAGACTTTTCTAAGAAACCCAAAAACAGCTATGATACGATGTTCCATCATGTAGTTCCAGTTCATATCTTTCGGCTTCATCATCAGACCTTGAAACCTAATTGTAGTCAAAGTTCATTACAAGACTTTTCTAAGAAACCCAAAAACGGCTATGATACGATGTTCCATCATGTAGTTCCAGTTCATATCTTCCGACTCCATCATCAGATCAGCTCAACAGTACCATATTATTGTATTGTCATCGGAACTACATATAGCTGCCAATTTTCATTACGCTACGATCCTTGGAAGATGGTTAAATTAGCCTCCGCAGATTCCATTACATAGTTAGTTACATACACGACGACCTAATAAAAGCGTGTTAAAAATAGTGCAAGGGGAAAGAAAGATGATGATAAATATTGATTAAGATAATTGAAAACAATTTAACGACATTGTTGTTCTATAAAATGTGCAAAATATTTGTGATCTATAGAATTTTACGTTTTACGATAACGGAACGCTATCAAATATTTTATCGCAATAATATGGAAGAGTGATATTAGAAATGCAGGAAGCATTTTACTGTCATAGCGGTAAATACATTTTGGTTAGGCCGTCTGGCATAAGGATAGCATAGCATCAACCAGCCAGTTTATTCTGCAATGGAGGCAAAGAAGTAGGTACCTAATTCCGTTTTACAATATTAGTACACACTTACTACTGCATACCTTGGAATGTATAAGACCCGCTCAGCAATAACAAATCCAACAGTGACGAACATGTTACTGGCCGGTAGGAAAGATATCACCAGAATCATCAATCCGATCACCGCTGGTGTATGCCTCTGGACCTATTTGAAAGAAAACAAACAGTATTATTTTAGAAAATATTATAGTAATATGAACTGGAAATCGGTCCATTTCATACACATATTTAATGGATAATGACAACGCGATAAGAATAAGTATTGTAGATATTTGAACTATTTTTTTGTTATAATTTTTAGGTAGATACTCGAATGGAAATGGTTTAAATATGTCTGTCGTACCAGTTATTTGCAATTATCCGCATAACTACAAAAGTACCTACTCCATTGAAGTATTAAAGACGAAGCACACTACCTGCATATCCGCTACACATCGATAGCACAGCAGCAGCATTGCTCCTAGGGCGGCGCAGGTGAGCAGGTTGCGAGGGTCCCAGGCACTGGTGATGATGGGCACGGAGCTCATCTGCCAGTCGTGGCTTAGCGTCCAGGGACACAGCAGCAACCACCAGTTGAAAGCGGCCAGGTAACAGAAGGTCATGAGCCTGATGAGGAAAATAATGGACCTTATAAAGTTAGTTTATTAGGTATTTTTCTGCGTTGTGTAACACAGGATAGCTCAGAAGTCACTGGCATGTGTGTTTTAGTCAATAAAATTTCATTTCACCCATGAAGTTTATATACTTTCAAACGAATTCGCTAATTGCAAGTGAATAATTAGGTAATATCGTAAATATAAACGGAACGTGTAGCTACAACAGTTAAACCAATTTACATGTCTGTAGATATAGGTATGAAAATCTTAAGAATCATTAAAAAGAATAACAAAGAAAACCATAATTGAAGAAATATTAATAACAAATGGCACTTTTATTAGCAGTTCATATACCGAGATCGGCTTGACCGAAAAGTAAAGAGTAATAGCGCCATCGCCATTATCACAAGCGTACTGGGGCCTATTTCTTGAAGCTACATGATACAATTTACAAGGTAGTCGATGTCTAATAGGACAAGTTGGAAAGAGACTTCCGCTTGTAACTTGTAACTTTCAGTTTTGAGAAATGGCCCCAGTGCCCCATTTCTCGAAGCTACAAGTTACAATTTACAAGTGGTAGTCAATGTGACAAGTTTTGAGAAATGGGCACTTGGTGGTCAGTTTGCCGCTCTGTAATAAGTATTATATTATATGTCTTACCTAACAAAAAAGTTCGGGTGAAACGCTGCCGGATTGTCCTGGTTAGAGAACGTTGGCCACGACCCCTGCAGCACTGCCAAGCGTACAGAAATCAGCAGCGCTAGTGATACCGTCACCTTCATCACTCGAATTATGAGCCTCGTGCACTGATTTTCCATCTTCATGGTGCTTAGTGATCTGAAAGAAAATACAGCGTTTATAAGGTGATATAGATAGATATTATTATGACCAATAATTACAACAGTAAATTGCTTTAATAATTCGGCTAGATTAAGATTAAGATCATCCATACTAATATTATAAATGGGAAAGTGTGTATGTGTCTGTTTGTTTGTCCGTCTTTCACGACAAAACGGAGCGACGTATTGACGTGATTTTTTAACTGGAGATAGTTGAATGGATGGAGCGTGTCATAGGCTACTTTTTGTCTCTTTCTAACCCCCCACTTTCCTAAAATGGGGGTGGAAGTTTGTATGGAGCATACCGCAATTTTCGAATCTAACACGAGCGAAGCCGCGGCCAAAAGCTATGTAGTGAACCATTCATAAGATTTTGTAATTAGGCCTATAGGTACATGAACAAAGATATTTTTGACTTTGACTTGGAGATGTCGAGAGTTATGGAAATGGGGACAGATTTAGGGCCGGTTGCATCAAACCATCTGTCACTGATAAAGCGTTCGTTAAATTTTATTGTATGGGAATTCCCATAGACGTATGCTGCGTGACGATGATGTGTCTGTTAAATGTGTTTGATACAACTGGCCCTTAGGAAACCTCTCATGTGCCGCGAGTAGGGTGGGTACACAAAGGTGAATGAGGGTGCAGATGTAGTGCGAATACAATTTCCTTCGTATTTTTACGGAAACGTACGAACGTGTCATGCTATTTATTTCAGACAGTTTCAGTACCTACTAGACGTAATGACACTGTCTGAACTAGCATGAGAAATACGAACGTTTCCGTAATCAACTTCCAAACAAAAAACTAAATCTAAATCGGTAAATCCATTCGGGAGCTACGATGCCACAGACAGACACACACACAGAGAGACAGACAGACAGATAGACAGACAGACAGACAGACAGACAGACAAACAGACAGACAGACACGTCAAACTAACTAGTATAACACCCCGTCGTTTTTGCGTCGGGGGTTAAAAATACGAAGGAAAAGCTTTTCACGCGACATCTGTACCAAACTATTTGGCATAAATGCCAAAACATTTTTTAGTCTGATCCATACGGGGATCCGCGTTACGGTATGTTAAGTCCCTTAATTGGATGGTCAAATATCCAAATTTAATGGCGTTGCATTGTTATACGCCCTTATCAGCACACTGCTGTGCTCTTTGAAACGACGTTCACATTTGACGCTGCAATTTGACTTTGTACTGTGGAATATCCATTTTCACGCAAAAAGCGCATAATAATTCATCGTTGTCACGGAAGTAAATGAAACAAGGTTATAAAAGAATTCATGTACTAACATAATGTCTGACTGTCTGTATGGTAAACGAAATATGTACCTATTCTGCCTGAGTTTCATTGCGACTCTTGGCAAAAAGGGGTTAAAAGAAATCCAAATTGTGACGTTGCAGTGACAGGTTGCCAGCCTCTCGCCTACACCACAATTTAACCCTACCCTAATGCTTCAATATCTACTGGCATAAACACATAGATAAGTCAAAATGGTACTTTCGTTATATATTTAAATGCTTGTCCAGTTTTTCCGCAATCTAAAACTCTTGCATGAAAAATATTAGGCCTTTGTCCTTCAGTATTTCTGCATGAAATAAGATCTTTTTCAAGCAAGTATGATGAAAAATATACCATTGAACAAAGGAAACGGTGGCCAGCAGTGCTGTCCAGATTGCAGTAAATTGCCCCCGATAGCAAATATTTATTCACATTCTAGCATCTTTATCAATTCACTGTGGACTTTAAATGCAAGTATCTCTTCGGAATTTAGTGAGACTTTAAAAGCAACTGTTTGGCAAGCGTCCTTGTTTTACTTCCATTCTATAAATAAAATAAGAAGTTTCTTGTCAGGCCAAGTTAAAATCTCTGGGTTGAATTCTAGTGTACAATAGGACATAATTTTGTATTACGTTTCGATTGTCAGGTACCTATAAATCTATTGTCTACTATAAATTCTGGCCTAGCTGCCCATCGATTGACTGTGAATATCTAGCATCTATCGACTCCAATCAAATTGGAGTTGTAACGTTCGGAATTGTTGAAACTATCGACCGACGGCATCGATTATTTCATTCTAACAGATGAATGCCCTCTTCTCTCCAATATTTGTATTATAAGGAAACTCATTATATCGCGTATAAAGAATTTACAGCAAGGTACAGCGGGGCAAATCTCGACTGGAGGGCAAATGTAACTGGTCCATTTATTCCATGTTTTACAATGTTTGCATTATTAAATAGAGTGTCCACCGGTTATATATGGTAGGCGTGTTCAGTAGATACATGTAGAACTCATCATAGTGTAATAATGGAAAAAATGGATTAGTTACAATTATTGCCCCCCAGTCGAGATTTGCGCCGATGTACCTTATTAACAAAAACTACCGTGAGAAACTGACATATTAAACATGTAAAATCGGGTAACTCACGTAAAATTGTCCAAGGTCGCTCGACATGTAACGCTCCGTAACGAGGAGCATTTTCATTGAGCACGCGCGATGATGATTCACAATATTAACCTTAATGTACTTACTTCCTCATAAACGGCCAACACCTGTACAGGTCAAACACCAGATTCAGCACAAGGATGGTGAATCCAGTCTCCTTGGCAAGCATACTTAGCGCCCCAAGCATTATGCTCAGCCACACGCACTTCTTGTTCTTCGCTGGTCTGTAAATAAGAGATGGTATGTAATTGAAGAATATGAAAGAATGTTAAGATTCAATATGAATTACTCAAATAAAGTTCTTGAATTGAAGATTAAAGCGTTTACGCGTTTATGTCACTCTATGTATAGTGGCGTCTTTTTCACTCTCAGAGTGAAAGAGCAAGTAAATGAAAATATACCTAGTTTAAATGAACTGCTGAAGTAAAAAACAAAATTATCAAGCCGAACTAGTGAATGAAGAAGACAATATATATTTAGTGAACTATTATAGTCAACCAATTGAAACCCTAGGCCTCTACAACCACGTCAAAATGACAACCAGTAAGAGATCTCTTACAATCTGTTTAATAATTTAACGTCACTATGACATAGTTCTACACTGCCGTCCTAAGGTAAAAGGCAGCTATTCGACAAAAGCTAGTTTTGAGATAATCGCAAAAAACCTTCTTTTTTGAATTTCTACAAAACGGATTAACTTTTTTCATTATTTCTTTTTGTATATAGTAGGTATAAGTGTTTACTTATTTTAGACATTATTTGTGTGTTTGTACAGCGACTGGTTTTTTTTTAATTCGATAAAAGCCTTTTTGCATAGTATTAAGCTTCAAAAATGGTAGATATTACTAGTCAAGAAAGCGGTAAAACATGCTTTATACGGTGTTCTAATCTAGGATTTTCTCTTAAACTAGGCTATAACGCCGTATATAGTCACATACTATCTTATTGCTTAGCAACAATGCCCATCTAGCACTCGAGATTCTAAGTTAAAGGCAGTATCGTAGTTATTCGGCCTTTTTAATTAGTATCCTAGTGAGTTTTCCAGATTTTCGACTGTACTGCTAGTCTAAAAGAACGCATACTATCAAAAAAATCGTATATACGGCTTTATAGATTAGTATATTTGGAAGAAATTGGAACAAAATGCAAATACGTCGTTTAAAAACGTATGTATTAAAGAAACAAGAAAACGCCATTCTGTCCCTATTTACTTAAAAAAAAAACTAGATCTATCGATTCTTTTTGGATAGTGATAAATATAATATAATAAACTTTTACAGTACACAATAATACCTGCTCTTTTAAATTAGTCAGTAAGTAGTCAATTATTAGTATCTAATCGTCATTTTTCCTCAAAGCCTAGATGATAAGAGTGCCGTCTGTATACTAAACATACGTGTACTAATTCGGAGTTTTGTGGAAACTTTCTTACGTTGCTAATGGAAACAAGTTAGTAAGTAATGATAAAAAAGGTCAATTTGTTATTTTGCTTTGAAAAAAAAGGTCAATTTTTATATCATATGTCATATGTCAATCTATCGCGTCACTTCTGAGAATTGGAGGCAAAATAAATTATAATTATGTAATTTTAATGCCAAGATGAGAGGTAGAACAACAACGGGTTTTAATTGTGACCAATCTATCTGCAAAGGATTTGGATGACTATGAAATTGGCCGCACAAGATGTGAGTTAGAAAGCAGTTTACACTACCTACTACCAAATGGTTTCGCATGAATTATACATACAGTTTAGAAGAATTTCATGGTCGCTCCAAAAACCTGGCTCTTTTCTATAAAAAAATTTAAAGAAAAAGATAATATAATTATTATGTGACGAACAGTTTGCAAACAAAAAACAATTTTACCAATTTCTATTAGAGATTGTGCGAATATGTAGCAATAGTTCAGTAAGCTAAAGAGCGTCATTCACTGCGGCTGGTTATATACATAAAACAAATACATCCAAAACGCATCCAAACTCAGGAATCTCCCGTCAAAACTCGAGCTCGGAAGTTAAACGACCAAGAGGTACCTCAACCTCTGATAGGGTTCAAATACCTACGATAAAATGATTTTTTGCGAAAAATTTGGGCAAAAAGTGGTTTGGCAAGCAATTTGTCCATTCGTTTTTTGTTTAAGGAAACTTACATTCCTAGATTTACAAGAAGGAATGCCTTCATAAGCAGGTTCTGCTTAAGTATATGAAAGTACAGGGATCAAATATTCTTCTGGTCCGATTAAGCTGCTTTTCACTACGCTCGCCAAGTACCGGTCTGGTATCAAGAGAATGATGTCGAGTTATTTGCGAAAACATTAAATCCGTCGAACTACCCTGAAATGAATTAAGCTAAGAAACAGATAACATCGAGCAATTCAGAAATGACTGGATTAGTAACCATAAAAATCTTCAACAATGTTACAATACAAAAATTGCGATCCAAAAGTTTATAGAGAGTATCAAAATCAAAGTCAATCAAAATAATTAGTTATAAATTGAATTCGACTACAACAAAATAGTCATTTAATGGATTTTCTGGAAACAGTGGCAGATGACCCCGTAAGTTTATTATATAGGCCTAACTTTCACACGAACATGCCTATGCTTTTTGATACTGGTTATCAAAAATATGGTTATTTTCATATTCAATTTCCCATTATATTCATATTAATATTCCATGTTTGTAAAAAAAAAACATAGTTGAAAATGTAGACTACTGCCAATAGTGCCAATACTTCTCCTTCTTATTCCTCATACCCTTATCTCATTTTATGTGGGGTAGGTAGAACAGGTCTTCCTCTTTCATTCTCCTCTTTCGTCATCTCAACACTCATATCTTTCTCTCTAATATCCTATTTCACATAATCCAATGCATCGTTGTTTGGATTTACCCCTCCCTCTCTATATCAACATTCATCTCTAACGTTCTCATTCATTAATTGCAAATTATTTACTTGTTTTACTGTAAATTAAACCAAAAAGGATAATGTTAAATACTTAAACCGTGGAATATTAATATACCTCATAATTATAGTGTTTGCTGCAAAAAAAACTATATACGAACAACTTTCCCACCGCAAACTTCGCTAAAAAGACGTATTTGCTTTCGAGCAATAATATCTGAAAATCGAGTTAAATGTTTGTATCTCGAATAAAAATGACAATAGAAATGATGTAGGAAATGTAAACAATAGTTATTATTGTTAAAACGTATCAAGAATGCAATCATTCAGTATTTTTCCTGACTTCGTTTGGTTTCGATCAATATTTCGCGCGAAAAAAGCCAGCTGCGCTCTCGTACTGTCAGCCACAAGCTGCGCCGGTGCTCGCAGCTCGTCACTGATGGCTTTTCCATAGCATAAAGTATCTTTCGGCTGGCGGGTGGATTGACAAAGGTTGGAGCATATACTGTTTTATAGGCTAGTTTGCAGCACTTTCACTCATTTTAAAAGTTTTTTTACGTTTAATATGACACCCATACAAAATAAGAAGAACGTATAACACTTATTCGTTTTTATAGACTAATATTGTGTTGTAAAACAATCGAGCGATACTAGGCTTAAATGACGTATTTGACATTTTTTACAGAAAAAATGTATATACGCTTTTTTAGTCTAGTATCAGTTTAAAAAATTGATCAAAATCCTACGCTAAAACTACGTATAACGTCTTGTACGTATTTTTAGCCTAGTTTTTCACTTTTACGTACTTTTAGGCTAGTAATACTGGATAACATGTCAACCTAACCAGAGCGTAAAAAAACGTATATCTGCATATACGTTGATTTAGCTTAGTTTTGTTAAATAGCTGCTTTTTTGGCTAGGAAATCTTGGAAAATTAGTGCAAATACTGCCTTTTTAGAGAAATTTTCTCGGAAACTAGGCAACATATCGAAAAACGGAAAAAAGTGGTCGATGCAGCTTAACCTGTACATTACGAATATTACAATAAGTCAATTTCGGTAAAATGTCGAATAGCTGCCTTTTACCTTAGGACGGCAGTACAGTGGCCTAGGATTCCAATTGGTTGACTGTACTTGCCTAACGAATACCTACCTATGATAGAGTAGGAGCGACGAAAGAAAGAGAATGCAAGCCAGCACGTCGGCTCTGCCCACGATACCAGCCACCTGTAGACAAAAAAAAACATATGAAAGACCGTACCCCTTGTTTTCTTATGTGTACTTAAACAGAGAAAATGTATTACTCAATGCACTGAAATAGTAAATTTACGGAAAAGACGAAGTTCGGAACAAGTGGCGGCAAATTAACCCTTAAATCCATGACCTTGACAAATATTTATCCAAATTTGAACTTTTACATGCTGTCAATATTGACTATATTGACAGCATGTAAACCATACTGAATGCATTTATACCAATTTTATTTTACTCATAATTATCTGTTTTCAATACTTTTTGGCTACATTAAGGTCTACTAATTATTACTCAGAATCATTAATTCAAATTATCCTACGAGTAAAAGAGAAAAAGGTTTCCTGTAATTTACATAAAAGTTTTGCTATTTTATAGATACTGTATACAAAATAATTAGTCCATAAAAATGGCAAGAATGGAATAAAAGATCTAGGGACACTGTTTCTTATCTCATGATCAAAGATCTCGTTATTCTCGTTCTTAGAACATAAAAAAGTACTTTTCAAGTCAAAAAAATAGGTAGGGTAAAACTTGCCTCATTCGGTGACACGCCTAATTCGGTGAAAAAACCAAAAATCCTCTTTCGGAATAGTGCTTCAAAGTTTGTATCACCGTATTAGGCGTGTCAACGAATGAGGCGAGTTTACCCTAGATAGTGTACAATTTTAAATGAATTGGCCCAGATTCTATTGTTCTATACCTATCGTTTTCAAAACATAGAAACACACACCATGTTTCGGGGAAGTTAATTAAATTGGTAAAACCAAATAAATGGAATGTACTGGTGTAAATATTGTGAATCCCGCAACCAAATATAGTCTTTATTACAGAAATAACCATAGAAATGGAGTTAATAAAATTTTTCCGCGAAACCTATTAAAGTAGCTTGTTTAATACGAAGTTTATAGACTGCTTTTTGTTTATAACAACAACATTTTGTGTATAGGTATTTCGCCGTGAATACCTAAATACTTACAGAATAAACATAAAATAAAAACCGGCCAAGTGCGAGTTGAACTCGCGTTGCAGGGGTTCCGTACACTACAAGAAGCCTTTCTTGCTTAAGCGTCTCCTTTTTAGTAGGAACTTAAGTCATTTTTGCGAATAATCGATATTTTGAACAAAACGAAACAGAAATGGTTTATATGTAATATTCAAACGCGCTCACACAATTTCAAGAGATTTGGTAACTCCTTGCAGCGGCAGTGAGTGAAATTCGTAATTAGAGTTTTTTTTCTTTTAAGTTCGACTTACGCTTTACTGTAGATTTCTAATAGGTTTTCCTGTAATCTATAGATTGAAAACTATCTCGTGTATTTTTTTGAAATATTTTACGCTTAGCAGTTTCGGGAATAAGGGGGGGGGGGGGTTGGAATGGTAATTTTTTGCCTATTTTCTGAAATTACTTTACTAAAAATTATAATTTTTTTTTAAATACTATTATAAAAAGCTCTTTCATTTGATATGTAACACAATATAGTTCTAGAAACTTTGATTTTTAATTTTCCCTTTTATCCCCCAAAAGTGACCCCTATAATTGAATTTTCTTAATTTAAATTACATGTCCGTCTTTGGGTCACAGGTTTACATAATATGTGTGCCAAATTTTAAGTTAATCGGTTCGGTAGTTTCGGAGAAAATTGGCTGTGACAACGGACAGACAGACACACGAGTGATCCTATAAGGGTTCCGTTTTTCCTTTTTGAGGTACGGAACCCTAAAAATAGGGAAATATTGTTACCGTTCACGTAAACAAAACAAAACTCAAGCGGTTTCTCAGTTGATTAATGTATTTAAAATAAGTACATTTTTGTAATTTAAACATACCTAAAAAAAATAAGGGTTCCTGTTGTACCTTTTTGGTACGGAACCCTAAAAACTGTTTATTTCTAAGAAACGTACATGCATTTATGAACTTAACTGCTAATCTTAAATTGAAAAAATTATTTGAGTTAAGGAGTCTAGGTACATATGAATTGTTATTTATTTTATTTATACATTATTAAGTTTTTTCGTTTTTAATAAGTGTTTTTTTTCAGTATATAACGAGCTCCTCTAAGACCTTATGGACGAATACAAATATTTTTATGCGTAGGTAGGTAACAGTGTGTAACCGACATGCGGGCGTTTAATTAAAAACAATAATAATATGATTTGCGCATCTCAGCATTAAGGACAAGGTTAAGTTAAATAAACATCTCAGAAGCGGGCATTTTTGCGAAAAAAGATTCAAAACCTTTTTTTTTTTAAATAGGTAAATGTTTTTCCTACTCAGAATCACGAGCCCTTTCGATCCTACTAGGTAAAAAAAGCGTCCTAAATTTAATTTTTCCACTTTGTTACCATTTTTCAAACAGCTTGTGTACTTGTGCAGTGGTTACATAGTGGAAAGTATGCAAAATAATATTATATTTTGGGACCGATATTTTGTCTCTTGTTTTTTACACTAGATCGAAAGGGCTCGTGATTCTGAGTAGGAAAAACATAAAATTTACCTACCTTAGAAAAAATATTTTTGGTGATTGTTCTCGCGAAAATGCCCATTAGGGTAGGGTAGGGTATACAATACAAGCTTTGAAGCAATATTCCGAAAGACGATTTTTGGTTGTTTCACCGAATTAGGCGTGTCACCGAATG
This sequence comes from Leguminivora glycinivorella, assembly GCF_023078275.1. Lineage (NCBI taxonomy): Eukaryota > Metazoa > Arthropoda > Insecta > Lepidoptera > Tortricidae > Leguminivora > Leguminivora glycinivorella. The sequence goes on from NC_062978.1 coordinate 17,950,467, forward strand.
AGGCGAGTTTACCCTACTCTCCTTTAAAAAAACCCTTGGTTTTACGTGTGTACATATTTTTGTATTTTTTTGCTCACTGCTTCATTGCTGCATTACTGCCATAATTATAAAGTTAATTCCAGAACTCATCGATTTTTGATTCAGTTTTACGATAACAGTTCTGTTGTAATTTTAGCCACGTGGTATAGAAATTATTAATAATGCATATTGCACTTAATTTTTCGCAGGTAACAAGGTCCAATAAATTCATAACTAAAGGTCTGTCTCTCTTAAATGATAAATGAGTGAGGGGGAAGGTAGATGTACAAACGCGCTTTGTTTCCATGAATATGAAATTTTATTTCCCCCTAGACGTTTGTTTATTCTAAAAGTCGTGTTATTGCCATTCTTATGACTGTAATGAATCTTAGGTCTCTTATTGTCATACAAGCTTTTGGCCGCGTTTTCTCTGGGTGTACATAATTAGTAGGTTGGTAATATGGGTATAGTCCCTGATTTAAAAATAAAGGCAATTTAGGTCAATACGGATAAGTGTGTCTGGCAAAGTAAGAGCGAATCGACTAGCATGGTATGGGCACAGTATAATAAAGAGTACTATCATACAGTATGGCCACTCCTGCTCCCCGCTGAAAGCGCCGCTCACCCCCTCTCGGTTACCTCACAGTTACCGCATGTCAAAAACGCGAACAGTCAACCTGTCATATCTCACTCATACAAGCAATGGTACGCGTTCACCTACACGAGCTTAGAATGTGTGCCAGGAACGCGTCTCTTTCATATATTTGATCGCCAGTTTCCGAGATGGCATGTGATGCAACGGGATGAAAGTCATGTGACGAGAAAGGTATTACGAATGAATGTTGAAGGAAGTAATGGGATAGGAAAACCGAGGAAAAGGTGGACGGACTGTGTGAAAGATGATATGAAACGAAAACAAGTGAATGATGAGATGACGGGTGATAGAGAGGTATGGAAGAGAAGGACATGTTGCGCCGACCCCAAATGACTGGGATAAGAGCAGGCGAATGATGAAGGTGAAGTGTGTGACCTTCACATTTCACCTTTTTACTCATTGTCTCAGGTGTTTTTGCAAGTTCATACTTTTGCTACTTGGTACTCACAATTAGCGGGAAACGTTTGATCTCTCAATAAAAACTGATCATTGGTTTAAGTAGGCCAAATGTAAAAGCCAGGCACACTTCCCCTTATTGACCTTATTTAAATTGAACAAGATGCTTACATCAATGAGGAGGCACACTCAAACGTTATGACAAATGGCGCCGTCCATACATGAGAGCGACAAGATGATATTTTCTCTCTCTCACACATATCATTTTATCACACAGGCGCCGCCTGGCGGGATAAAATGTCAGTGTGCCTCCTAATTAACAGGCAATGTCTAAATTATTTCACTTTCTGGGTGGAAGAATTATTTAGTCCAACAGGCGCATTTATACCCGTTGCCTTTTCAACCAAATGAAAACTAGAGTATCTGGATGGGAACATGCAGAATACTCTACTGTAATAAAGTAGCGTATATTTACCGCTAATAGTATTTGAGTCCTTAATTTAATATTAATTAACGTTTACGTATACACTCGTTTCATTCCTGAAAAAACTAAACTGTATAGTATTCGATTAGAGTATTTCAAGTAATTCCGCAGTTGTATAGATAGTTAGTACAACCTTACAGGCAACGCCAGATGGCAATCGACAAGCCGCTGACATTGTCGCGCCAATACCAAAGAGGGCGTCGCAGAAATGTCTTTCGGCTATGGGACCTGATCTGGAGCAGTAGGTACACACGATAGTCGGTATGTAGATCCGATGTAAAAAAACTAGCGTTGTATGATTTTTGTGAATTTGTTGATTGTTGGTAAACGAATCATTAGTATCACTAGTAGTAATAAGCGTAAACTCACCGCTTCAGTGTGCACAGGGTGCACAGCGAACAACAGAGCGGCGAGCAAGGCGAACGGGCGCTGAAGCCGCGCGACCGTGACGCAGGCGCGGGCGACCAGCGCGCAGCATATGGCGTGCAGCACCACGTTACTGGCGTGGTACCACCACGGCTTCAGGCCGGAGAGCACGTGGTTTAGTCTGGAACAAGATAAAAGGGAACATTCAAAATACCTAAAGTTAGGACAATGTGTGATATAAAAAACAGTCTGAATAAACGGGGCGCCACTTTCTACGTAACTATCACATTTTAGGGTAAATTGTTTCGCTATACACATTAGGATGCCTTGAAATTTGATACTGCAGTGACAGGTAGCCACTTGCCAGCCCGTCGCTCATACCACAATAAATAATAATAGTACTCGTACATTGTGCAACGAGGGGAGGAAGTTGAATGTTACTAACGAGAGTAAGTTAAATCGCGACGGCTTGCCGGAGCAATTTAAAGACTCGAGTTTGCAATATTCATACTCCCCGAGATACACACAATGTTTTTCATCACACTTGCAATACAAAAAATATGTAAAAAGATAAAAAAGAAGTAAAATACGGTACTAAAAATTTCATAACTCACTTTTTCTATGACTTCCGCTCCGCCTGCGTGCAAAATCAGATTTAGTGTGCGAGTGTGATGAAAATTATATTATTATAGGGTGTCTGCAATGCAAACATGCTGCAAGTAGCTTAGACTTAAAATAAATTTAAAAATTGGAAAAGTGAGACACCAGAGGTAGTGAGTTCGAGTCTCACTTTTCAGTCTTTCCACTTTTAAATTTAATTTAAACTCACTGTTAACCTTGTAATTTAAGTGCTTTCGTCATGAACAACAAAAACTCAGGAATCACGTAAAGTTTGACATTGAATTTATCATGGCCATGTTCATAATTATTATTCATGAATGTATAAGGCTGCTTATTCAGACATTCAGAGTGGATGCTTATACATAATTTTGTCGAATCAAAAGAAACTCGACTGTTTTCATTCATGATATTATTGTTTTGATGATTTCTTTTATTATGGTCTTCTCGAAGTCGCAATAATTTTTTTCATGTCTACTACTGTTTCGGGTACTTATATTAGCAATAAACTCACTCATAGGTCATAGTACAAGCTTTGCTTAGTTTGGGGCTAGGTTGATTTGTGTAAGGTGTCCCCCAATATTTGTTTATGGTATAGGTATTAGAAACCTAATAACTTTTGAAAACATTTCAATTCTTTCAGATCTCGCTTATATTAGGAGTCATTAGAACCGGCCCAAAAATTTTGATACTCTGTACACAGTAAAATAAGCTTCATCGTCAGTTATAGTTCCTAACTAATAAGGAAATTTTACAAAATTCAAGCGTGCTATTTCTACCGTATGATACTAAAGTATGGCCTATACTAAAGTATGTAAGCGGCTTAAGAACATTTACATGATTACCATAGTAATAGTAGTTTATATAGCATTATGAGTCGTAAGGCGATACAACCTACTGTATGTCATCCTATACGCAATCCTGAAGTCGGGAGACGCACAAAACTCAAAGCCAAGCGTGACGGGCCAATAAACTACCTGTTGCCATCATAATATATAAATACGAAGGAGGGATGATGAACTGCAGCGTATCATTATATTTGAATAGAACAGAATTAGGTAATTCATTGTTCGATGTACTCCTCAATATAAGATCTTCTCATGCAGAATGAAGAACTCCAGGATAGTAATTATCTTCTTTTTATTAACTTATTAACTAGGTACAAGTAATTTAGGTATTTTAAATAAATCTATACAGATATCTGTGTATCCGCTTCGACTGTAGGTGCAGTGTAATGTAGGTACGCGGTGCGGGGAGCCGTGACGTATGTGTGTGACGTCATGTGTCGTCAACCGGTCTTCTTACGAGTACTTGGGTAAACGTGTGTAGGTATGTTGTGTGAAAATTCATAAAAACATAAGTTTCATAACCAAACAATTAAATTAAAATTATGGAAACGGATAACTTCGCGTATAATAAATTTACAATTCATCCCGACGTTTCGAACACCGAGGAAAAATCACAATGTGCAAAAGCTACCCACATACAAGAAATATTAACGAAATATATTGGCTACGTCACCTGAGAGCTTACTAATTAGAGACGAAAAAAAAGCAGTCGCAGACGTTGTGTCGTGGCCGAAAAGGGCTAAAGATCGATGAACGTAACGGTTAAGACGCTACAGGAGCGAAAATGCTAAAATGGAAAAGAGCCTTTCAATTAAAGAATTTTAGTTAAATATACTAGTGTTATTATCTAGATTTATTGAAAAAATATTGTCCATTCAGAACAACTCAGTTAAAAGATATTGTGAAAAAATCTTTTGAATCGAGGTTCCGCCTTCGACTGTTTCCTCCTTCAAAACTTAATCAATCGGAACGAAATTTGAGAATCTGAATAACAATAAAATAATCTGTGTCGGACCGTTTAGTTTTTTTTTTGGCTAATTGTTACCAATTTTGATTACCGCACCTTTTTTTGCGCCATAATCTATAAGACCATTTTTGATCATCATCATCATCATCATCATCATCAGCCCGCTGCAGTCCACTGCTGGACATAGGCCTCCCCCAAGGTACGCCACAGAGCCCGGTCTGCTGCTTTATGCATCCAGTTTCCGCCGGCCCCCCTATGCAAATCATCCCGCCATCTAGCCAGAGGGTGTCCCACACTACGTTTACCAAGACGCGGTCTCCACTCCAGAACACGCTTGCTCCAGCGGTTATCGGTTCTGCGACATATGTGGCCAGCCCATTGCCACTTCAACCTACTAACTTTCAGAGCTATGTCGGTCACCTTGGTTCTCTGGCAGATCACTTCAAATTTTTGATGCGCTCTAGCATCTTTAAAAATAAGAATATCAAAAAAATCAACACGGTCCGACACAGATAAAAATAATAATAATGTGTGTTGAAAAAATCATTACTCTATCTTCAAAAACCAGGGAGGAAATAGTCGAGAGCGTTTGTACGGAGAATTGACCCCTCCTGTATCGTCTTAAGGAAATAGGGAATATTCCGATGCTCTTCATAAAATATTGAGCCCGTAATTATTTTTCAAGACAGCCATAAAATAACTTGTGAGTATAAAAGAGCCTTGACCTTCCGATCGATGTACATTATTATTATACATACTAGTGATACTAGTATCACTAGAACTGCTTCTTGAAGAAACATCGCGGAAGGTAACTCGTTCCACAACCTAATATGTATATTAATAAAGGATTTGTTTTTAAGTTAATTTTGTTTGGCATGTATCTAATGTACTCAGTTTCGTTTATTTGTGTGTTGATTTTGTACATATTATATGAGAATTTATTATGGCAATGTTTTTATCGTTAATATCTCGTTTACTATTTTGTGAAATATATTTAATGATTAAACGAACTTACCTGAAGTGAAGTTCTATCATAATTATCCGAGTTGCTTCGTCGAATAGATTATAAATAAACACAATGTAGTTTCACGCAATGCTGGCCTGTAACACTGAATTTGAGAGAATAGAAAAAAGAAATATTCAAAAGCGTATTGACATATGACATTTCCATCATTTAGTTCAGAGATATAACCATATTTAATATAAGTGCATACCTGTATGCATAATTAAATATGCAGTCCACCCTTACCTATGTTAGGTGTGTTTGTGTATTGACGATATTTCACGATGGGGTTGAGAATGAACGGGAGGGCGGGATTCTAATCTATTCGACGAAGCAACTCGGATAATTATGATAGAACTTCACTTCAGGTAAGTTCGTTTAATCATTAATTATCCTCTTTGCTTCGTCTTCTAGATTATAAATAAACACAATGTAGATATTGAGAGAAATCGTGAAATATCGAACAAAAAGGAAGGAAACAAGTCAGTAAACAACAATTAATTTACTTCGAGCACCATTTTTTGGTTTACATTAGGATAGTTACATAAGTATAAAGCCGGTCATTCATAATACATTAGACATATTTATTACAGTTTGTAGTTTTGGCAAAGGTTGAGTTATTTGTCCCATTAGTATATCTGTTACAGAATTTACCAAATATAGTTGAAGAGCCGCTCCATCCCGCGGTCTTTCTTATTAAGTCCAGGTTAAATTCTAAGCTACACGCCTTAGAGGTTGCTGCAGGTCGCATACTATGCGCGGTAAACAAGGTAATATCTATACCGCATTCTCCCAAAGTTTGTTGAATCCAACGACTTATCGTTTACGAGGTTACGGACTTATGGGGTTTTTAAAGATTTATTAAAAGAGAATCGTGGTTGGCACGTAACAATTTGGCAAAGTTAACATGAGTTGGGCTGCGCCCGGTCTGGAGGTTTTAATGAGGTCTGGAATATTAATAGTGATTTCATTAGTATGAAATGTAACATTATTTAGAAGAAGTTTAGCCAAAGTTTGGTCTCTGTGAGCGTAAGCAAAGTGACGAGTTTCTAGTTCTTGATCTAATTGAAGATTTTGATTGGGGAACCAGGATGCTAGATTATCTAGTACTAATGAAGTGTTCCATGTTTGATTATATTTCGGTAAAGGCGGGCGTATTTTATAAACGCCTTTAAAGCAGCGTTTAATTCGATCATCGCTGCCGATGTGTGCGCCTAAAATCAGGGACAGAGCGGACCTACAGCTGTTTAAAGTATCATATTTAAAGTATCATATTGAGCGTTAGCTTCATACAACTGAGTAAGAAAAATTAATATAGGTATTTAACAGTGGAAAATGTCTGCCTTGGGTGAGGCCTGAACTCACGGCCTCTGGATCGATACTCCAGCGCTCTGCCAACTGAGCAACCAAGCCAGCGAAATTTTCCACTACTAAGGTCAATGGGACCCGTAGCATACGCCCCCCCCCCCCCTCCCCGTCTTAGCGTAGCTTTTTGCTAATCAGAAAAAAAGAAATCCGTTTTTGAGGAAGTAAATAAATCTAAGTTATTGATAGTGCAGAAACTGTACCATTTCTTTAAGCAAGAGTCGTATTATTTTTAGAAAATTATCAGATAGGGAGGCGACCATTATATTGATGGATGACGGGGGGGGGGGGGTCCCGTCTTAGTAGCGACTCCCGGACAAGATTCCGGTAACTCGGTAGTGTACGCTGCGATCGTTGGAAATTTAGATATGATCAAGTCGCTGTTAGGTCCAAAATATAAAAGGATTACCATTATACCTGTAGTCTCGTCTCTTATGATTTCTTGTCGTTTTTAGAATCATCGTAAAAGTGGGGTACACGTAAAAGAAGAATTTACTCCATTGGAATGGTGAATGCATTTATGTTAAATGCTTGTGGATCCCTGTACCAAGACACGTATGCAAGACATTTTTTGTTTAAATAACTGGCAAGGAGGTCTATTTCCGGTATACCAAATGTCTTGGTAATCGTATTGAAACTGAAATTGTTTAGTTCTCGTTCGAAATCTGAGTGAGAGCGACACGATTCCACGTCTGCTAAAGTGTTCTCCGAGGATTTGAAATATTCCGTGTCTCACACCATTGCCACAGATTCTTTGTTACTTGGTTGAGGTGAGGAAACTGCATACCACCCATTCGATTAATATAAGAAATTGCTGTCATGTTAACAATACGAAGTAAGATTTAGCGGTTTGACATACCTTTAGCAAAGGTTTGTAAGCCATAAAAGGCTGCCAATATTTCTAGAAAGTTAATATGGTTGTGGTTTTCTTCTATGGACCAAGGACCACCTGCAGTTTCCTCTCCACATGCAGCTCCCCATCCCGAAGTAGAGGCGTCACTAAAAATTTCCAAGCAGTAGGCGTCATATTTAATTTTGTTTTTGGGTTTGGTTATGGCGCGACACCACCAATCAAAGTCTGCTTTTAGTTACTGAGGAATATTCATATATCTTTCAAAGTCATCGGGATCGTACATTGAGCTGAGATATTTTTGTCCTTCGAATTCTTTAACATAAAGAGAGACTGTACTCTACCGCAGGACACGTAAAGCAAGCCGATTAAATGAGCAAAATCAATATAAAGATTTAATTATTTCTTAATTTTATGATTTTGTCATCAGGCAAAGTGACTTGGAAATGTTTAAGTGTCTATTATATAATCTAAACAGTTACACTTAATAGTACTGGGTATCATGTTACTCTTCTCCTCGTTTATAATGAATCTTAAAGATGTTAAAAGTTGTTTTGTAGCTAAAATATTTTCCAAACAAGTATTATATGTTCGTCCTATTAAGAGAAAATCATCTAAATACACAGAGGATATGTAACCACAAGTTCTAAGCAATTTCGTGACTGGATTCATTATTTTGGTGACTGGATTCATTAAATTTATACAATTTTGTATTAAATTTAAATCGGAGATATTTTCGTGAATTTCATTTACATTAAAAATAAGCGTCTTTAAGGTCTAGAGTACTCATGAAACATCTCTCAGAAAACAGTTTTAAGGCAGTCCTTAAATACTCCAATCTAAAATGTTCTGTGCCAATGAATTTGTTAAAGTTTTTAAGATTAAGGATAAATGTATGTTTACCATTTGGTTTTGGGATTAAAAATATAGGTGATAAATATTGTCCACTAAGTACATGGTTTACATTCAAAAATAGAAGCTTTTCATTAATAGGAAAGGTTCTTTCTTTGGGAGGGTGAACTTGCACCACCGGGCGTTGTGTAATTATCTAGTATCCGGCTATCCATGATAACGTCACTGGATCTCGTGTCGGCAGTGACCATTGATAATAGAAATGGGACAGTCTCCCTGTGTGACTCACCGGTGTTCCAGCTAGCGGCGAAGCAAGTACCTGTGGCGGGACGCTCGACGCGATGTGCGCGAGCTGCTCGCGTGCTGACTCCTGGAAGAGGCAGGCTCCCTGCTCTTCTGGATCCTCTGATGCCTGTGACTTGGAGGAGAAGCCTTCCAGATTAAATTGTTTAGGTTTTTTTATATGACATGGGTAATTTCAGGTCGGCTCCCGACTTAGATATGGATTTTGCAGTCTTACATGTTTCGGAAAGTTCCGAGCCAAATAGGAATTTATCTATGTTCGTCTTTCTATTTGTACTTTCATATCTTTTTTAGTTTGTAGAGGATAACGTTTCGTCGTGTGATTGAGTCTAGGCTTTGGTTATCACAAAGTAAACGGCAGGCATCCATTTGAAGTTTTATATCTGGTCTTGTCTACTTTAAAGTACTGAGAGCCTCGCCAACGAATGATATTGCTCGTCCAATTTGTTTTTGTTTTAATTGTATACCTTTGTCTCGCTTAACTGTTGCATCCGAGACCGCAGCTATTAATTGCGGATTAAGTTCTGGAGCGTCAATCAAAATGCAGTTTATAGGAGGTAAGTGTCTGTCACATAGTTCCTTGCGAGCTTCCGTGGTCAAGCCATTAGTCGCAATGTACTGTAGACGCTTTGTCCAATCGGTTTGAATTTCTTTTCCATATTGGTGGATTAGTGTCGGATCCTCACCCAGTATTTATAGAAGAGTGTTGTCTAGAGTCTCATCTCCTTGTAGCAAAGTTACTTCCGGTGTATCGCGTACAGGAACATCTGGTGCAGAAGCGGTGGCCGTTGTTTTTTTTTTTTTTTTGTTGCTCAATTGCTTGTGTAGGTGCTTCGGATGTCTGCAGTGGTATGCCTGGAGTTGCCGGTGGGGACAGTTCCGATGATGGACGGGCCGGCGGATTAGTGGGGCTCATTGATTGTTCCGGCAAATGAAAGGTCGTTCTTATGGTTTCAAGCTAATTAGTATCCTCATCCCTTATAGAGTGAACATCGCCGCGCAACTCGCCTGTAAGTATTATATCGATAGATCATGACATAGATGACTTTTATGCACCTGATGAGAGGGTTTCATAACGGCAACAGGCTTTGACGGCAAAGTGACAACCCCACAGGTTGCCCGCAGTGCTCGTATGGGTTCACGTCAGAACGTAAAGTGACTGCCCCAGAAGCAGCCCGCATTACGAACCATACACGTGAGAAACTGTCAAACTGCAGATATTTGTCATGTCATTAAAGTTTCTTCCAGGCATAGTATTGAATTCACGTTAGTAGGCAAAGTGACAGCCCCAAAAGCTGCCCGCAGTGCCGACAATGCACGTGAGCCATGTCAAATTGTATATTTTTGTAATTTCAATTACATCCAGGCATATTTAACCACGCTAGTAAGCAAAGTGACAGCCCCATAAGCTGCCCGCAGTGCTGACCGTGTACGTGAGAATTGTATACTTTTGCACTTATTCCAATTTCATCCAAGCATAAGATTTTATATATTTTATTATTAATACATTGTAGCTAATGTATTTGTTGCTGAAATAGATGTTTAGGTATAAAATTAATTTTACGCTGAAAAAAAGTTTTTAAAGAAAGAAAAAAGTGTTACGTTTAGCACTGAAAATTTGTGAATGATGGAAATGTCATATGTCAATACGCTTTTGAATATTTCTTTTTTCTATTCTCTCAAATTCAGTGTTACAGGCCAGCATTGCGTGAAACTACATTGTGTTTATTTATAATCTAGAAGACGAAGCAAAGAGGATAATTCTGCCACTAATTATCATTCTCGGAATAATTTCAAGGTTTATTTCATCAGTAAACATGTTGTTAAAATACTAAATATTTTTTGTCCAAAATACGAGTAAGTGCTTGTTGTAGGAACCATCCATAGATATAATTATACGTGATGTGTGAGGTATCTCCTCAATCGCAGCGCTTGTAGAATAAGCACTCTTTACTTAAGTAGAAGCACATTTTCACGCTTCCTGCTCCAATACGATCATTTTACTAATACTTAAAAAATCTGAACTCCAGTGGCCCATTTCTCAAAACTAGAAGTTACAAGTTACAAGCGGAAGTCTCTTTCTAACTTGTCATATTAGACATTGACTACCACTTCTAAATTGTAACTTGTAGCTTCGAGAAATGGGCCCAAGAAAGCCGCCAACCAAAAAGCGTCATTCATACTAAGAGCAACGTTCTGAGGTAAATTGTTGGAAAAGGGTCTCACGTAGTCACTTGCCGAGATTGCCGCGCGTCCTGGTAGAAATCGTGAGATCCCATTTATCAGCAAGTCCTAAGTAAATGTGGTAGTCTTTTGTGCTCGCTTGGGCTTCGAAAATGGATCTAGGACTTTTACCAGATAATAACTAACTAACTAACTAACTAGTATGGCACCGTGATCCAAAGAGGATCTTGGCCTCCAAAACGAGAGCACGCCACTTATCCCGATCCTGCGCAGCCAATAAACACCAAACCAACCAACCAAACCAGATAATAAACATTTACTATTTGTAGAATTAAAAAAAGTTTAATAATTTTTAGAAGTGCATTTTCTTAAAGCTGTAAAATATTAGACCATTTAAAATACAGGTCATTTTTTGAAAAAAAAATATGAGAAGTGTGTAATCCTGCCAGCGTGGATAGAATGCGTCCAAGTCATGGTTAACAGGGTTAAGTTTCCCAGCAGTGGGACACTACAATAGGTTATTATTATTATTAGGAGCCTGCTGTGTCCCACTGCTGGGCAAAGGCCTCCCCCCTCTTTTTCCATTCGTCTCTGTTAAGTGCTATGTCTGACCAACCACTCAAAAATGAGTCGAGGTTATCCCGCCATCGCCGATATGGTCTGCCGGATCCCCGGATTGACTCGTGGGGCTCCCACTTCGTGGTTATCTTAGCCCACAAGTCGTCCGGCATTCGGCAGACATGACCAGCCCAGTCCCATTTCAACTTAGCAGCTTTCCGAGCTACGTCCATTATTTGAGTCTTAGAGCGCAGCGTGACTGCAATAGGTTAGTACAAAAAAATATATATTTTTTTTTTTTAATTTATTTAAAGAAAAAAACACAGTTACATAGTACCTTAAATTAAATTTTCGCCAATCTGTGATATAAGACCCGCCAGTTTCCTCTTAAAGCTATAGCAGGCTACGCAATGTAGACTGGTACCTACGAGTACCTATTATGCCGGGTATTTTTGACACGCTGTGTTCGGCACTGAAGGCACGGCACTTAAATTACTTGTCCGCAAAAGTCATAACTACGAGATTTCACGCAAATTATGGTTTAAGATATTTATTTCTCAAAAGATTTGAGAAGAGATAACTCCATACTTACTTGATAAGAACACATTTCTGTGTAATATCATCATCATCCTCCTAGCGTTATCCCGGCATTTGCCACGGCTCACGGGAGCCTGGGGTCCGCTTTAACAACTTATCCCAAGATTTGGCGTAGGCATCAGTTTTACGAAAGCGATTGCCATCTGACCTTCCAACCCGAAGGGTAACTAGGCCTTATTGGAATTAGTCCGGTTTCCTCACGATGTTTTCTGTGTAAAGCCTGACAAGTTCTTATTTGACCCTGAAAGAGTGTCGTTACAAATCGTTTTCATATGGCAATAATGTGCGGACGTCATGTATAATGGGGACAGCGTGTACTGGTTTCGCGTTAATATTTGTAGAAAATTAAAACATGGTTTTAGAGAGTCAAAATTTAATAAGCTAGGTTTTAAGACTTGCTACTTGTTTCCGCACAGCCTAAAATGTATGAATCTTGTACCTTTATCGAGTTCGTCGATGTTTGTTTTCTTTTTGCGTGGGACCTTGTTTTGCACTGATGGCAATGATGGAACGGCCTCCTTATTTCTTTAAATATATTTTACGGCAGTGCTACCAGTGCTACCAGGCAGTGCAGTGTCATCACTAAGAAAAAAAAATATATTAAGCTAAATCGAAACGAACTAATCAATACAGGAGAAACGCACTATAAACCGTCAGTACCGGACATGTCAACAATCAATCTCGGAACATTGTTATTGAAATGCTGTGAAATCCTTCATCCTTTTTTGTTCTGCGTAATTTATCTCGTTCAGTATAATTTATTTCACTTTTTTTAGTATTATTTTGAGCATATTTGCTATGAAACCGTTAGAAATTTTCAAATATTTACGTCTAGTTTACATCGCTGACATTCGATGACTTTCGATGACGGGTGTCAAAAAAATCATTGCCAGTAAAAGAAATTAGTTCAGCTGAAAATCCGCAACGCGGCGAGGGTCAAATAAAAACTTGTCAGGCTTTAATGTTGCTATAAATAAAATGTAATGATCTGTCATCACTGATAAACTCTAATGTTATACAAATAGGTTTAATAGGTATTTATTATATTATTATTAGCGGTTCTACGGTTCTTCTGCTACACACACTGTCCCATTTAAAACTTTCTCTTTGTTTTAGCTCTGATGAAAACTGTCATCTAACAAAACGGTGTCACGGGTATTACCCCGAAATTGTTTCAGCGGGAAAATTGAACGAAAGATGAAACTTGTAGGATCGATGTTCAGAAAAACGGCCGTTGCCAACACGCCCACCAAATTGGACACCTTCTAATCAAAAGTTACACCACGAAATTGCAACAATATCGGGTTATGACTTATTTGAAACGTATAACTTTTCGGGGTCCCGTGCTGAAAAGAGTCAATGGAAAATTTAAGTACGTACTAAGAATGGCTCACAGTTTTAGGGTACCGTAGTCAACTAGAAACCCTTATAGTTTCGCCATGTCTGTCCAGCCGTCGTCCGTCCGTCCGTCTGCGGATAATCTCAGTGACAATTAGCATTATAAAGCTGAAATTTGGTACCAATATGTATATCAATCACGCCGACCAAGTGTAAAAATAAAAAGTAGAAAAAAATGTTTTGTTAGGGTCCCCCCCTACATGTAAAGTGGGGACAGATTTTTTTTTTCATTCTAACCTCAACGTGTGATATATATATTGTTGGATAGGTATTTAAAAATGAATAAGGGTTTACTAAAATCGTTTTTTGATAATTATTAATGATTTGATAAAAAGTGTCCCCCCCCCCTCTACCTTTTGAACCATATGTTTAAAAAATATGAAAAAAATCACAAAAGTATAACTTTATAAAGACTTTCTAGAAAAATTGTTTTGAACTTGATAGGTTCAGTAGTTTTTGCGAAAAATACGGAAAACTACGGAACCCTACACTGAGCAGTGAGCGTGGCCCGACTAGTAATGTAGAAATTGCAGAACATTCCCAAAAAGCGGAAACATTCTTAAGAATGTTCGCAGAACATTCCCGCAACATGCAATTTATTATTTAAACAAGAGAATATGCTTCAAATAATGTTTAAATAGGCATAATATAAAACTATATGTTATTATAGGTATAATATTGTCTATTACAGTTAGCTATTTTGTTGATAAGTGATAAGTTACCTAAATTCTCGCTATAAGTTTCCTAAATTCTCACTATACTTCAGGGAACATTTCGACTTTCAGACTTCACAGTTTTAGTCCTGACTTTTTTAAATTAGGTACCGTACTAATATTTCTTGATGCCTGTTTTTGGTCATGCCAATATAAGTATATACAAAAAAAAAAAGCAAAATAAAAACAAAAAGATCGCTGTCAGGATCGAACCTGAGAACATCGGCATACGAAGCCAGCGCACTACCACGGGACTACGTCTTGACTTGCTGAGTTCGACGAAATTATGGTATAAACTACGAAGTTACTAAGTATTCTGATAAATTCTCGTTCTCGAGAACATTCTCAGAAGTTACCGAAAATTCTCATGAGGAATGTTCTGCAACTTTGGAAACTTCTCGACCGTGCATTGCTAGGCCCGACACGACTTGGCCGGTTTTATAGGTAAGACTGTAGACAAAGAAATCCGGGTTTATTGCAACTATAAGGTTAAGGTTACGTGTATATACAAAATTGGTCCCTGGCTCTCAAAGTAGGTCTCCCTGTGTCTCAAGAGCCAGTTTCTTCCCGTTTACAATCAGGTGTAAGGTTACAATATTTTACACATTTTGAAAATATATATATATATATATTTATATATTAAATCTCACCTATAACTAAAGTTAAATTTTATATAAATGAAAGAAAAATAGGATGTGTGTGTGCGCGCATGTGTGAGTAATGTGTATGTGTGATTTTTGAAATGTGTGTGTTTGTGTGTGTTGACGTGCGCGTGTGTTATTTGAGACTTTTCTAGACAATGATTTGTAGTAATAATTCTGTATCGTTATAATTTAATGTTTTTAACCAAGTTTTAATTTTGTTTTTTAGTTGAAAGTTACTCATGTTATTAATATTAAGAGTCTTGTTAGCTTTATTGTACAAGTATGGAGCCATAAATGAAAAATGCCTTTTAGACCATGCACTATTACAGCGCGGAACTGGATAGTGAGCTATTCGTTTATTACTTAATGTTATAGTAGGAGCTATAAGTCGGTGATATCTTCGTAATATTTGATAAATAAAGAGTTTGCGTACACTTAATACTTCTGTCATGGTGAAAAGTAAATCAGTAGGGTATCTAAATGGAAGATGGAACATGACTTTTAAAACTGCTCGTTGTGCACGTTCAAGCTCAACCAGATGTGATTTGGATGCACCGCCCCAAGAACATATGCAATAACTTAGGACACTTTGGCATAGTGCATCATATGTCTGTAGTAAAAGATGATGGTCAGCTACCATTCGCAAGTTTTTAAATATAAATATTAGTTTTCGGATTCTATTGGCAGTAGTAGATATGTGAGGACCCCATTGCAACTTATCGTCAATGACAACACCAAGATATTTAATTTTAGTCACTCTAGATAAGACACCACAGTTACAGTTAGAGGATATATCAGCATCAGCAGTACTAGTATGTTTGTATTTATAATTCATTTTTATGTCAAGGATACGTATTTTGTAAATTCATATTGAAATTCATTGAAGTATCAGTCTGATTAAAAAAAACAAATTAGATAACAAGTAGGTACTGTCGCCATCAGATTTATTATGTCGAAGCGGCTGAGATGGTCAAAAATATCCAAATAGGCCTCTATTTCAAGGCGTCCATGTGCATTGTTAGCACCTCGACTGATTCGATACCTATATCTGTTGGCGACTGTACCTACTTAAGTAAGTACAGAACCTTGGTACACGAGGATAGCCTATAATTTAGTTACGTACTTTTTTCCGTAAAAGTAGATTGAATTACTTTTAAAGGTCGTCTAGAAATAACCGAGATTATGTCACGGAATCAACCGTCATTTTTCCGTTTATGTCTTCGGGGCCATAAGGTTTGATTGGTTCCTTGTATCTTTAGAAAAAGACACTTATTTTTTATTGGTATCCATATGTCGGCTTCGTATCGTATTTAGAGTGGCTATATTGGGTAACAGAGGGCATATTTTTATGGTTATCCCAAGTCTATTTATTTTTTGTGTTTTACAACTGCGCACAGTGGTATAAAAGTCCCTATAAAATAAACCCTTACTGTACGTCATTACCTGTTTCTACCTCTATTTGTAAGTTTATAGAATTTACACAAAATATGTAGTTTAATAGACTAAAAATGGTAAAATGAGGTAAAGTAGTACTAAAACACAGCAGAGCTGTTTAAACGTATGTGTAAACATCGATATTAAGTAAAGGTGTAGTGCGAAAAGCTTTTCCTTCGTATTTTTCCGGAAACGTTCGTATTTATCATAAATAAATATAGGACATTCTTACACAGATTGGCTGAGGCCCACGGTAAGCTCAAGAAGGCTTGTGTTGTGGGTACTCAGCCAACGATATATATAATATATAAATACTTATATAAATAGAAAACATCCATGACTCAGGAACAAATAATATCTGTGCTCATCACATAAATAAATGCCCTTACCGGGATTCGAACCCGGGACCGCGGCGCAGCAGGCAGGGTCACTACCGACTGCGCCAGACCGGTCGTCATGCTAGTTCAAACAGCGCACGTTTCCGTAGGAATAAGAAGGAAAATCTTTCCACACTACATATGTATTTGCTCGATTTTACAAATCACAAAGCTATTGGGGACAATAATTACAAAAACAACTACGGAGCAAGGGTATCGCTGAACTAACTGCATGGACACACTCGTTGATTGCTTTTTAATAGACCGAGCCGTATATCCCTTGCCTCAGTATGAGGGTCGAGCCACCTGTGTAGCGTGAGCTCCAGCCGGCGTATCATGCTTCCAATTTTATCACTTATCCACGTGGATAAAGCATCCGTCACGCTTTAGCAAGTATGTCAGTGTGAGAGTGACAGATGTCTTATCCACGAGGATAAGTGATAAAATTGGAAGCATGATACGCCGGCAGATATGTATGTAAATGATAAGATCGGATAATAAGAGAAGACAGGAAATATAACATTATATATATCAGTAGTAGATTGTTAACCATGTGATTAAATGATGCTTTTCACCCGAGTTAACTTATCGTGTATTTGGAGATCCGTGCTTCACTTTTTCTGTGATCAACTTTGACCGTTTGCTTACAAAGGGTATTCAGAAACCACGATAGGTATACCTTAAAACTTCTGCAGTATACTAGTGTATATTTAGTTAATCAGAATTATTTATTATTGGAGTAACATGTAAAATTACTTATAATTGTATCAATAAAAATCTCATTTGTCATTTCTGTGTGAAACACACCTAATTATTAAGTCCTAGCGTGTAAAAACTGCTTAAACAGATTTCTCCTCCTGCGTGTGGCAACACTAAATTCTCTCTCTCTGAACGCCGCTCTGTGGCATAATACACAAAAATGTAAGAGCTTCATTATAATAATTAAATTACATTATAAAATATTTTAATACAAGATTTAATTCGATATAAAGGTTTTATTATTCCGAAACCTTTACAATTTCAGTATTTCTTGAAACACTAATAATTATCATACAATGATGTAAAGGGAAGTTTATCAGTAAAATATCAGAATTGAAATAAATACATTGGATAAAATATTAAAAAAAAAATGGTTACTATTTATTTAAAACGGAATTCCACAATTTATTATACTCGTACTCATACTCGCACTATTTCTGAAGGTAACTAGGTAAGCGTATGTAACGATACGATACCATCTCGATATAGTCTGAGCGCCGGCATTGTTTTGTTCTACGTGGCCAGGTTTCCTATTAGCAGTCGGAGTTTATTTTTGGAACGAACTGATACTTTCAAATTAGTAATTACCCCTATGCTATCATGTGGACTTTGGAAGCTTGGTCTTGTGTCGCAGGACTCGCAGGTTTGTCTCAATTTTCACACATACTAGTTAGGTATTTGTTTGCTATCAACTTCTTGTGCTGACAGATTAAGAAACTTCACCATTTATCTTTCCTCCCGTGACTCCCGTCAGTGTTTTCTAAGTCGACTGTGGGACAGTCACCGGCGTAAATATGTGATGATTTCTATAACTTGTCACATTAACGTCTTGTAAGCGACAAGGTACAGTAATAATCACTTAAGTATTTATGCCGATAACTGGACAAATTTTTTATTTTAGGAGCCCTCTTATTGATTATTTTTGGAATTGTGTGGGCCTCTGAGAGTCACGTCGAACGAGCAGTGATCTATTGTGACGTTCGTTGATTCCAAGAGGTTCCAGAATGTTTGGGATGTAAGGTTTTGTATATCATAAGGTTGCAATACAAGCCACCCTAAGTAGGTACTCAGTTTTTTTTTACATTAGTGGTCGGCAGGAACAGAGCAATTCTCAAAAAGTTTGTACCCACGTCAGCAAATTTTAATTGATCCTATTTTGTTACCATTTCGTAATATAAGTCGACTATCGTGAGATATATACAGGATAACTGTTATAGTTAAGAAAATATAGATACTAGAGAACCTTAATGACGAAATAAAACTTTTTTATATCTGAATTCATCAAAAAAATCTTGGTAACAAAATAGGAACAATAAAAACAAATTTAACTTTTTCCTTAATTTTTGTACAAACATTTTGAGAACTGTTGAACAAAGTTCGGTCTCCTAGGAGAACATGCATGTTGCAATTGTTGCATCTTGTTTCTTTTCGATTTCAAACATGTATTTTAAGAGTCCAACTATTTATTAGCATAATGTATTTAAGTTTAAGGGTCCACTGAAAATCAGCGTCGTGGCACTAAGTGCTCCGACACATGCTGAGTGGAATCCTTTTTGGAACAATTTATTAACTGTCATAACTACAATAATTGTACAAAGTATGCTGTTGTTTCAAATAAATAATTTTCATTTTTAATTTTTTTTTAATGCAATAAATAGGTAAATTAAATGGTCCTGCGTCGGTTATATACGAGAGCGATAGAATTCCATATTTACAACTTTCGTAATTTAGGTATACTTTCATTTAATTTTAGTAACAGTCGTCGGGAGAATCCGGTTTTGATGATGGTGGAAGGCCCTTTATGTTGTTTGTCCGCCCTATTCATAAAAAAAATATGTATCAGCTAAAAAATGCAATTGCGTGCTGCAGGGTCGCGTGCCCCTAAATGTTTTATAATGACAACCTGGCACAATGTCCTTTTGTGTGTGCTTTTTATTGTCCACTAATGGTTCTTTTGTGATAAAAGATAGCCTAGTGCTTTAACCGATTTACGTGATTAACGATGGCGAATTGGTGATAATATGTGCGATTTTTGCACTTTGTTGGCGTGATTGATATACATATTGGTACCAAATTTGAGCTTTCTAGTGCTAACGGTTACTGAGATTATCCGCGGACGGACGGACGGACGGACGGACGGACGGACGGACGGACGGATGGACGGACGGACAGACAGACATGGCAAAACTATAAGGGTTCCTAGTTGACTACGGAACCCTAAAAATCGCATGTTATATGACACGTTCGTTCGTCCATTGAACAAACTCATCATCATCATCCTTGCGTTGTCTCGGCATTTTGCCACCGCTCATGGGAGCCTGGGGTCCGCCTTGACAACTAATTCCAAGATTTGGCGCAGGCACTAGTTTTACGAAAGCGACTGCCATCTGACTTTCCAACCCGAAGAGTAACTAGACGATATTGGAATTAGTCCGGTTTCCTCACGAAGTTTTCCTTCACCGAAAAGCGACTGGCAAATATCAAATGACATTAAACAAACTGGTAAGGACAAATCTACATAATTATTTGGTATGCATTTTATATAAACTCACACTTAATTTTCCAAAAGGAGTAAGCAGAGCAAATTGAACTGCTCAAGTTTCGGTGCCACTATTAACAATTAAGGGATTGAAAAAAAAACCTACCTAATTACTTAAGTATATGATATCTATAGGCCACGCCGCAATAGGGCCCGTAATACCACAGTTGACTATAACACGAACGGGGGTGGTGCAATTTTAAACCTCTTACTGGTAACAATGTCAATATAAAATGGTTTGTATGGTTTTAAAGTAGCAATATTAATCTCTGACAATGTAGCTTACATGTTCTAAACATAGACTACTTAAGACGATACGGTAGGGGTCAATTCTCCATACAAACGCTCTCGACTATTTCCTCCCTGGTTTTTGAAGATAGAGCAATGATTTTTTCAACACAGATTGTTATTATTTTTATCTGTGTCGGACCGTTTTGATTTTTTTGATATTCTGTTTTTTTAAGACTCTAGAGTCAATCAAAAATTTCCGAAAACGGCCTTTTTCATTGTGGCGCAAAAAAAGGTGTGATACTCAAGATTGGTAACAATTAACCAAAAACGCAAAACGGTCCGACATAGATTATTTCATTGTTATTCAGATTCTCAAATTTCGTTCCGATTGATAAAGTTTTGAAGGAGGAACGAGTCGAGAGCGGAACCTCGATTTTAAAGATTTTTTTGAAATATCTTTTGACTGAGTTGTTCTTAATGGACAATTTTTTTTTTGATAAATCTAGGTAATAACACTTGTATATTTAACTGAAATTCCCAATTTGAAAGGGGGGCTCCTTTCCATTTTAGCATTTTCGCTATCGTATCCTCTTAAAAAATAAGTAAAAATCCCAGTATATCAGGCCTTAGAGCAGCAAGCCGCAAATGCAGTGGTTGTCAGCGCGGGGAAATATTAATACCGCCGGTCACGCGAGCGCCGCGGTTCAAGTTCCCGAGCGCCCGAATGTTTGAGTTTGCGGCTGCGGTTACCAGACTATACTGAACAGATACTTTATTTGATTTAAGTCTTGACTTGGCAAAAAAAAAAACTCTAAACAGGTGCTCAACGGTGTCCCTGTAGATAACACTTTCAATCTTAAGCCAGTGTCAATTATGACAATATTTAGTGTCATGACTGTATTGTACCTTAGCGTGTCGAGCACTGGTACTTTTACCTTAGTCGTTTTAACGCTAAAATTGTCAATAAAGTGTTTTTTAACACCCGACGCAAAAAGGTGTTATAAGTTGGACGTGTCTGTCTGTCTGTGGAATCGTGGCTCCCGAACGGATGGACCAATTTAGATTTAAATAGGTTGATTTTGTTAGAAAGCGGAATTAGTTGGGAGCGTTCTTAGAGCTATGTTTGACGGAAATCGGTCCACTATGTCAGGTTTTTTTTTTCAAAATTTAAATTTTGTGGTTAGGTTATTTAATGCCGTTTTAGTTTAAATTTGCAAATAATGTAGTACACTGATGTCAAACAAACATGTTACTAGCATAAGTATTAATTTATTTTTCCCCTCACTAGCTCGGAAACACGTGTTTTGTCCTTTAATACCAGCGGGTAAAAACGCATTTTATCCACTAGTGGGTAAAGTAATTTGACCTTGAATAAAGTCAAATTAACTGCTTTAAAATTGATAAAGGTAGGTGAATCTAGTAATAAAGATGATTTACCACCTGTGGAACTACTGGAAGCAGTGATAAACGCATTTTTTGCGTTGTAGTTTCCTCTCTACAGTGAGGGGAAAAGTTTTGTGTTACACTCGGGTGCAAATGTATTTTACTTCTCGTGTGTTAATAATAATAATAATAACCCCGCGGGGCAGCTTGTGGCGAGCTGACGGTGAGTGGCGACACCGCGGACCCCTATTCCAGAGGGCACTTCCATTTAGCCCTCGCCTCTCGGCCGGCCAGAGTGGATTCGCAAGAGCGGGACCTATGCTCCAGGTTGGAAGTGTAAAATGTCATAACGCCGGCGGCCTGCTGAACGGATCACCGGGATCTGGCTACCGCAGTCTCACCTCTCGACAACCTTTCAGCCACTTTTCAAGCGTTGCTCTGTTGTCGCACCGTGCGTGCGGCCGTTTTGCAGGGCCCACTCAATGAGTTGGCGAGTCACCGCCTGTCTTTTACAATCCTGAGACTAGTTGTCATGCCAGGTGTCCGATAGTCTCCCCCCATAGACCATTATCCAGTCCATCCAATTTGCACATCAATAGCCTATGACCTTAGTTCCCATCGCAGCACAAAAGTGCTGCACTGAAATAGTCTTTACACCTGGCGGGGACCATCTCCGGATGTATCATATTGTGCGCTCGGGGATGGTATCCGCCACGTGTATCCCTTGCCTTTAGATTAAAGTGTCTAAAAGGGCCTCTGTGCTGTTGGCTTCGGCCCCAAACATGCCTCCCAAAAGTCCGGGACCCCATGGTCCCGAGATATGGTAAGACAAATAATAATAATAAATGTCACCGGGAATGTCAATGGGGACGAGTCAACGTCTGCCGGAAATAAAATTGGATACCGTTTTATTAGGCAGGCGTCCGGTTTTTTATCCATAGCCCAGTATTTAGTCCATCACTTTCATCAAAATAGACCAGTTCATTTTAGATTCCATTAACTCTCAAATAGTCCTTACACCCTGGCGGGTGTTGCCTCTGCGTGTGTCCCATGATACGGGCAAGGGCAACATCCGCTCGGTGTACCCCTTACATTTCATTAAAGTGTCGAAAGGGCCTCTACGTGTTGGCTTCGGCCCCGCGCACGCCTCCCAAAGGTCCGGAATACCATTGTTCCGTGATGGGAAAGACATAATAATAAATGTTTTATTGCAGGCAAAAAAACAACCCATGCATGTCTTAAGAACTATCTATAAAACTATCTATAAACTAGCTAATATTAGTATTCCAAAATAATAATTCTATTATTATTTCCGATTCTCGTTCTGGTGAAGCCAATGCCTAAAAATATGACTATTTGGGTTCTCGCAAATTGTCTCCAAAATTTCGTTTTTGGAGTTCCTAATAGCTGTCCAAAATGAGGCAACTCTAGCTCTTAGGATCGCGAAAAAAACTCGCAAGTTCAGGATTCTATTCTCGAACCACTCGCTTCGCTCGTGGTTCAACTATAGAATCCTTTCACTTGCTCGTTTTTCAATTCCACACTCGGCGTTAAAATACAACTTTGCCCCCTTGTATAACAAATAACTATTAATGCTTTAAATTGATAGCGTGAACGTAACCAAATTGTTACTTAATTTCTAAAACCAAAAATTATATAGATACATTTTCGTGACGTTTCAATGACATACAGATTAAATGAAAATTTAGCCCAGGCTTTAAAGAAATCCAATGATTAATTGAGAATTGTGGAGAATAATTTATAATTGTGGAGAAATGAATGATTTAGCTGTTCGGCCAGCTATCCTTACACGATGAAATCGTCTTCTATTCGAACTGCAAAGACTTTAGAATGACGGTTTCCTCATCTATAATATATCAGGAGAAAATTACTGCAGTTCCAGGCATGTTGCCAATAGGTACAAGTACTTACCTACTTAGTACTTAGTGATTGCTGGTCAGGGAGATAAAGTATCATGTTATGGGAAACATTTTTTTCTTCTAATTTTTATTTAGGAGTTCAAAGATAGCGGATAGATAGTTTTCTTTATTTTTTACATCATAATAGCAACGCATTCTCACCGTATGCATATTAAAAATCCTCAGGTGAAATATTAAACGTAATAATGACACTAATCATAAAAAAATTTATACAAGAATATGCCTGTTCTCATCTGTATCTTACGCACAACATTATTACTGGCCTATAACTTCTGTCAGTGCTTCTGTGCGAGCGAGACAGTTATTATAATTATGTGCGTGTTATTTGAGATAACAACAGGCGTATTTCTTCCTCATCCCTATTTTATGCAGTGTGAACGCGCCTAAGTAATATCATTACATTTATTTAATGACACCGCATAAAGCCGCACCAAAATGGAACGCAGCCATCGGACCATCAAGTTACAATGCCGGTGAGTCGCGTTTTCCGACGTCCGTGATAAATGGAACGCGCCCGACTGTAGACGTTTCACACGCCGCGTATTTATTAAGAGGGGATTTTGCTTATGGGCCCCACTGACAAGCAGTTTGCCGGACGATAGCGGAAGGCCTGTTAAAAGCAAAAAAAAACAGCGTCGAATAACTGCCATTACCTACTCGAAAATAGTACGGTAAAAGGTATTCAAATCTACTTTAGTAAATAGCAAACAGTGGCGCAACCAGATTCACCCTACCTGTCCGTTTGCCAAGCACTTTAACACTCCAGTTGATTCAGTAAACAAATTTTCAGTTGCTAAATTTTACCAGGAGGCCGGCAAGCCAATCCAAACATAAATAGCAAGTGAAAATTGCAAGTTCATTGCGATTGAAATTGTTTGTTCATAGTGATCACAATAATACTTTACACTATTTTATCGTAGTGCAACAAGGACGTTTTTTTTTCCCGAATTTAAATTACTATGAGTATAACAAGCTTTAAAACTGATTATAACCTAACCACAAAATTAAAATTTTGAAAAAACCCCCGACATAGTGGACCGAATTTCATGAAACATGGCTAAGAACACTCCCGACTAACTCAGCTTTCAAAAAAAAAACTAAATCTAAATCGGTTCATCCGTTCGGGAGCCACGATGCCACAGACAGACACACACACAGACAGACAAACAGACAGACAGACAGACAGACAGACAAACAGACAAACAGACAGACAGACAGACAGACACGTCAAACTTATACCCCGTCGTGAGAACCCCGTCGTTTTTGTGTCGGGGGTTAAAAATACATCAAAATGTGTAAATTATTTCCAAAAGTTTCAACATCTAGGGGGGAAAGCTACGTTTGTATGAAAAATCGGCTTCAGGACGATCGTCTTCTTTTTAACCGTCGCCTCATATCTCAAGAAGGACGGTTATCAAGTCGTCTGTATGTTTTTTTTTTTTTTTTTTATGTTTGTTCCTCGATATCTCCGTCGTTCCTGGACCGATTTTGAAAATTTTTTTTTTAATTGAATGTATATACATACAGATTGGTCCCATTTTTCTCAGAACCCAGTTCTGATGATGGGATCCTGGAGAAATCGAGGGAACTCCTCAAATCTGAAAGGCATACATATGGTGATTTTTGTGTTAATAAAGGAACAGCATGCATTTAGGTACGGAACAGTGACATTTGGTGCAGTGGAACTGCTGATGATGGCCAGAACGGAACTCTTCAAATCTGAACGGCACGCTTATAGTGACTTGGGTATTTTTATACGAACAGCATGCACTTTCGTACAGAACAGTGACATTTGGTGCAGTGGAATTTCTGATGATGGTCAGAACCGAACTCCTCAAATCTGAACGGCACGCTTATAGTGACTTTGGTATTTTTATAAGAACAGCATGCACTTTCGTCCAGAACAGTGACATTTGGTGCAGTGGAACTGCTGATGATGGCCAGAACCAAACTCCTCAAATCTGAACGGCACGCTTATAGTGACTTTGCCATTTTTATAAGAACAGCATGCACTTTCTTCTCACAGACAGGGCAACCTTATATGCAGTATATTATGCACTTGCTGACTCGATACTTTCTTATGGTCTTAGCACATATGGCAGAACATTTAAAACATACCTTGATAAAATCAAACTACTGCAGATTAGGTTTATGAAAGCTTTAGTGGATAAGAAAACAAAACTACTTTGTAGAGGAGATTATAATAAATTATTTATTAAATGTAATATGTTGCCGGTCCTTGAGAGAGTGTCTTTTCAGATCGCAGTGAAACAATATGAACCCTGTGAGTTTAAAGTCCCTGTTACTAAACCACTATTGCGTAGAAAATTGGCTAAGGAAGCATTGATTGTACCCAGGAAAGTTAATTATTATGGAAAAAGGACTAGATCTTATCTTGTACCTAAGATTTATAACAATATACCATTAAGCATTAGAAAAAGCACCAGCAAAAATGTATTTAAATCAAAATTAAAAAAGTTTATGTTGAAACAATTTGAAACTGATAGCAACTTTAGTTAATAAAATTACGTAATTAAAATAAAATAAAATAATTTAGTAATTAGTATTAAGTAACTAACTATGTTTGTAACTTGTACTAACACTTTAGCACCTAAGGTTAAGAAACAACAGTAAATGTGATGAAAGGGAGCCTATTCCTGCCAACAAACTGCTCTACAGTTTGGCGGAAAGTTTTATGTAAAAACTGTTTTACTTTTATTGAATAAATAATTTAAAATTTAAATTTTAATTTTTTTCGTTCAGAACAGTGACATTTGGTGCAGTGGAATTTCTGATGATGGTCAGAACCGAACTCCTCAAATCTGAACGGCACGCTTATAGTGACTTTGGTATTTTTATAAGAACATCATGCACTTTCGTTCAGAACAGTTACATTTGGTGCAGTGGAACTGCTGATGATGGCCAGAACCAAACTCCTCAAATCTGAACGGCACGCTTATAGTGACTTTGCCATTTTTATAAGAACAGCATGCACTTTCATCCAGAACAGTGACATTTGGTGCAGTGGAATTTCTGATGATGATCAGAACCGAACTCCTCAAATCTGAACGGCATACTTATAGTGACTTTGGTATTTTTATAAGAACAGCATGCACTTTCGTCCAGAACAGTGACATTTGGTGCAGTGGAACTGCTGATGATGGCCAGAACCAAACTCCTCAAACCTGAACGGCACACTCATAGTGACTTTGGTATTTTTGTAAGAAAAGCATGCATTTAAGTTCAGAACAGTGACATTTATTTAGTTATGTTTGTTAAGCATATGTTTTGAAGTCAAAGTTTGTCAAGCTTCGATTTCTTATAATATAATCGGATTCATGAGGAATTGAGGAAACTCCTCAAACCTTAACGTTATACGTATATTCATTTGTGTTTCCATCTAATAATTAAAGCATTAAAAGCAGTTTAAAAAAATACTTACACATTTCTACATAATCCAACATTCGCAAGTAGCTTTCACCAGAACCCGAAAGGCGACGGTTTTTTTTTTCTTAAAAATTATTTGTCTTAAAGTTTTTCCAAATAATTCACGAGAGTTACAATCAAAGCCACATTTTCTGGATCTCCCGCCATGTTCAAAATGTCCGAACGGGCCGCAATCAGCCGGAGGGGAAATCGCTTTGCCGTTTTTTTAATCATTACAAGGCTCCACTCCTTTGCTACGGATTGTTGGTGTTCTTTTGTTCGTGAGTCTGGAAAGGAGCAAAATTACAGCTTTTGCTCTTTTTGTTGTTGCTTAGTTTTGCGAGGTAAATAAAGTTACTCATAAAATAAAGTTTATGATAATAAAAAGTTTCTTGTGCGTCTGTAAGGAAAACTAACTTGTCTAGGTATCTATAGAAGAAAATTTCAACTAAGATACAGTCGTAATTAGAGGTATCATTGCAAAAGATAATTACGACTAATAGAAATAATTTGTTTAGTTATTTGTTTAAAATAAAAGATATCGAATACTTAGTTGAAATTTGTCCTCTGTAATAGTGAAAATATGGAAATTTTTCGATCGTAACTGTCCCGATACACCTAATTTTAAATATTAAAAAACATGGTGCCTATTTATCAGCCATAATGTGAGTGCTCGCGACGGCTACACTCCGTGAATCACTGATGAAGATTCAACATATAATTCGAAACATGTTATACAGAGTGGGGGGGCCTGTAACAAAGGCGAAGAATTGAACTGTAGGCTATTCTCCTTATAATGATCAACATTAAATTTGTTCAGTGACTTTTAAAAATTATAAAGTCTTTAAATTTTTAATTTTTCATACAAAATAAATATTAGCTTCAATGTACGCCATTATTGTTGTCATTGACGTTATCTGTCACACTGTAGACTTAACAGAATTCGCAATACATTACCTCTTAGAAAAAACTTTCAAGGGTGATAAAAATCAAAATATAAGTTATTTTTAAAAGTCGCCGAACAAATGTTGATCCGTTTCCCGCCGAGGTATGTATAATTGTATAGTGCTTTTCTCAAACATGGTATGAAATAAATAAAGTCTACTGAAAATAGTAGCTTTGGATGGCTGTATCTCCTAAACGGTGCGTCGTAGCGGAAAAATAATCGAATTTTCGTTCCCCTTTAATACCCCGTATACGCCTATAAAAAAACAAAAAATAAAAAAAAACGAAAAAAAAATTTTTTTGTATGAAAACGCACCCAAAATCAAATATTGTCTAGGGCCCGTACCAGTTGCAGTCGGCACGTCTATAAAGCCCCTTATAGTTTTTTTTTAATTGGCTAAATACCTGGATGTTATGTCACAATTATCTGTGTTTGTAAATTAAAAAAGAAGACTTTGCCGGCCTTGGCCTGCAAGGTTTGTATGAAATTCCATTATCTATCAATCGTCCTAGCCGCACCTGCAACGTCATACTTCGCTGCCAATTACAAGGCACATAACATCAATATTTCATACCATGTTTGAGAATATGTTATTTCTGTACGGAATAACTGTCAACGTCACATGTTTTTGAACAACTTTTATGTAGAAATGTAACAATACACTTTGACGCGATGACCGTTACTTCAATTTGGATGAATTGTTTTTATTTACTGATGAAATAGGCTTTAACAGCATTTATTGATTAATTGTGATTGTAACACTACTAAAATGTATTGATTAGTTACCGTTACTTCTAAAAAAAGGACACAGCTATGTGATCCATACATTAGTATGGATCACATAATATTAATTATAAATGGGAAAGTGTGTGTGTCTGTTTGTTTGTCCGTCTTTCACAGCAAAACGGAGCGATGTATTTAATTGACGTGCTTTTTTAAGTGGAGAGTTGAAGGGATGGAGAGTGACATAGGCTAAATTTTGTCTCTTTGTAACGCGAGCGAAGCTGCGGGCAACAACGTCAAGTATAGTCCCTCTAAAATCTACCAATATCAGATAGAGGTCTAAATCTGAAAATAAGCCTTGCTAATGCAATCTTAACTGCAAATAGCGAAGGGTGGCGAAGGCAAGTTGTTTCCCGTTATTTATCCTCTGTCGACACCTAACGAGCGTTCGACGTGTCACGTACGACATAAATCTCAGAGTTCTTTGTTGGGGCGCTGACAACTTAACAAGGTTGCGTCGAGATGTGTTCCTGAGTATCAGGTAGATTATCGTATGTATCAAACTACGTGAGCAAATTATTTTCATGAACGATTTCTAATTTATATTAAGGTAATAGGAATCTCATAGGTAAGCGTGCTCCACCGTAGACCGCATCATCACTTACCATCAGTAGGCCTAGCACATGATTGCCGCGAGAGTATGTCGCCGCGAGATAGACTACCCGTCCTTATGTCATTAATACAGTTAGAAGAAGACGTGTGATCTATCTCGCGGCGACATACTCCCGCGGCCATCATGTGCTAGGCCTACAGGTGTGATCGTGGTCAAACGTCTACCTATTCATACAAAAAAAAAAGGTTTGCATTGTTTTTCTCTCTACCCTGAAGTTTTTAGGAAGTCATCATCCTCCTTGCGTTATCCCGGCATTTGCCACGGCTCATGGGAGCCTGGGGTTCGCTTTGACAACTAATCCCAAGATTTGACGTGGGCACTAGTTTTTACGAAAGCGACTGCCATCTGACCTTCCAACCCGAAGGGTAAACTAGACCTTATTGGAATTAGTCCGGTTTCCTTACGATGTTTTCCTTTACCGAAAAGCGATTGGCAAATATCAAATGTCATTTCGCACATAAATTCCGAAAAACTCATTGGTGCGAGCCGGGGTTCGAACCCGCGACTTTCGGAACGAAAGTCGCAGGTACTTACCGCTAGGCTATCAGCGCTTCTGACCCTGAAGTTTTAGGAAGTATATTATAATAAAAAAACTAACTAACTATTTTGGCTCAACGATTCAAAGTGAATCCTGACGTCCGAAAAGAGAGACTGCCACCTCTCCCGATTCTGCGCAGCTTCTTGCCAGTCACTGACTTGAAGCTGACGCAGATCCGCCGCCACACTGTCCTACCAGCGATACCTGGGTCGACCCGCCGGATGGCCACCAGCCGGTCGACCCAAGAACGCTCTCTTGACAGCCCGATCGTTTCCCATTCTAAGAAAGTGACCGAGCCAGTCTGTGGGCTTTAGTTTCGCCGATGATGTTATTTAGGAAGTATAATAATATTTTTTTATTCTAGTAATTACCTACCTAACCGGGGCGCTGTTTACATTCTCGAAGCATGAATGTCATTTTCCGTATCGCAGTCACATTTACGAGTACTTATGATAGCAGTAAAATACATTTCAAGTATGGCAACTTTATTACTTTACCCTAACACGGGTAACTGGTAAAATAATATTATACTACTAGCAACACGAAGGTAGGTTCAATGAGTGGTGGGGACGAAGGCAAGATGGGAAACAGACGCGACCAGCTCGTGCACTTGGGTCGAGGTGGTCAAGAAGAGCACATCGTGAAAGATCAGTCAGATAAGTATACCTGCGAGCCCTTGCTGTGTAATGTGTAGATAATATTTAGAATAGGATATTGATGAACCTTCACAGGAGTAACGTATTTTAAAACGTCAAAAGCTTATGGTGAAGATTCAGTAGCCAAATCTAACTTCTAGTGTAAATGGCATTCGAAAACGTGATGTGAATTCTCATTTTGGGGCCTATTGCATAACAATTTACAACTTGTATTACAAGCGGAACTCTCTTTCTTATAAAATGAATTGGAGGGGGACTACCGCTTGTAATATGAGTTGTAAATTGTTATGCAATAGGCCCCAGGATGGGAAATAAAACGGGACGTTTTGGATACCAACGTGTGTGGTGTGGAGCCAAGCCAACCATTTTCATGAATGAATTCTATTACTATTTGCATTGTTGGTACGCCGTGCCCTGAAGATTAATTATAGCCTAGGAACTAGTGTATCTAGCTAACGTTACAGTCATTAAAGCTCTGTAGCTTATCGTAGCTCTCTCTCTATTACTCTTCTGTATTTCCGCGAAACAGCCAGCGGTGATTAGATCGCCTCGTAACGTCGTAACGTCAACGATTGTCACTTCGTCTAGGCCGGCGAACTAAAACAGAGCGAAATTAAGGCAATGTTGGTAGCCACTACCGAGTTTGCATTGCAGTCAGTATGTAGACTGTAGGGTGGGTCATTTTTACTTTTTTTTATTTTCTTAGGGGGCACAGTCACAAAAAGGTGCCATTTTGTAATTAATTAGTGCACAATTTTTTTTTAATTTTTATGTTTCATTTTTTGCCTCCGGATTTCAGTTGAAGTTTTTGTATTTTGTATGGAGTAGGGCGTAGGGTGTAAAAAAGGTTTTAATTTTTGAGTTTTTTTTTTGTTCATTTATTTTCTTTGAACCTTTAGCATGCTATTACGATGCCAATAATGGTATATCTTTGTAGCAACATTTTAAATTAGAAGACAATACATAGATATACTCCGCACACCACACAAAATGTACTAAAAAATATATGAAAACTTCAAAGTGGATCCGGAGGCAGAAGATGAATTCCAATTGCAAAATAATTTGGAATACTGTTTATTTGCATCAGTTGGCAAGTTTTTGTAACTGTGCCCAATGAAAATATAATACTTTTTTTTTCTCCATACAAGAGTGACCCACCCTAATTGTAGAGGTAGTACAATGGCTTGCAGCTCGATTTGAACTTTTATAGACGTCGAACATTTGTTCTAGATAGGTACGATACGGTTGGATATTTATTATCAGTGTCAAAAGTGAAGTAGGTATATTTAAATAAAAAAGTCAGTTTAAATCACCTCATAATACTTTTTATACTGTTTCAAAAATAGGTATGTATGCGAGATTTATGTACTATCAGCTGCGAAAGTGCATGGAGAAATTATGAATGAATTCATTGATAAATTCTCCATACACTTTTGTGTATCATATGTTTTGTGGTGCAAAAGCACCTGATAGTACAAAACATAGATGTGTTTGTTAATTTAGCTCATACGAATATTCGGAGGTATATGACTTCACATTTATGTAATAACAGTGTGTAATAACGTAATAAAACGGAATTATTTTTGATATTGAAATCGAAGCAACTTGAGCACAAGTTAATATATGTACATATTATACTTATAACTCATACTTGCGTGATTATTACCCATTCGAATTAATCATTACAGTTGAGGTAAGCCCATTAAAATATCATCGATTACCTATCGAAATGTAAAGTAGGCAGCTCCCGTGACTTATGTGAGTTATGAGAGCGAATTCAGATCGAAATATTTAGCAACAGTGTAATTCCAATTGAATTTTCAGTAAACATCAGTTAAATTGCCGCCCGTGCGTATCGAGTTTAAGCATTTCACAAACTCCTTTGCTCCATTGGGTGTCGTAAAAGTCGACTGTAGGATATATATAGGTACAATTTGTGATTTGGACGATGGGCTAGCAAGTTGCTAGCCCATCGTCCAAAGCAGCAACCTGTCGCGCAATATCACAATTTCGTTTTCTCAAGCAAAGCGAAGCGGCGTATTGACGTGATTTTTTAAGTGGAGATAATTGAAGGGATACTTTTTGTCGCTTTATAACCTCCCTTTTCCCTCAAATGAGTGGAAGTTTTTATAGAGCGTTCCGCAATTTTCGATTTTAACGTGAGCAAAGCCGGGGGTAAAAGCTAGTACATTATAAAGACAAGTGCGTAAGCGAGCAAGCGTACAATGTCAATACGTTTTCACCACATCAACTGGTAAAGATCAATTTTGCTACTAGAAAACGGATAGCAAAATTGCATTTTATCCACAAGAGTGCAAAGTAATTTCATACAAATTTTAACTTGATGCCTTGATCTGGCTGGTAGAATTTACCTATAAATAATTATTTTTAATCATAAATATTGAATAAATTGCTGAATTTTATTCAGTTTCATATTTTATAGTCAGTATTTTTTTCGTGTTGGTGTGATGAAAAATGTGTTTCACTCGGAGGCAAAGTTTGTTTAACCTACGTGCCTTGAAGCCCTCGCAACGCTCAAGATTTCACTTTTTGAACCACTCGCTACGCTCGTGGTTCAATATTGGAATCATTCTCTTGCTCGGGTATCAATTTTGACACGTGCGGTTAAACAACAACTTTGCCCTCTTGTAAAACAAATAACTATTTCGATCTCATTCTCGACATAACATTGCACGTTGAAAATAAAGCCCTCAGTGCGGGGAACGAGGGCACTTAATCAAGTGGTTGTTTATACGTTCGATGTTCGGCAATGTTCGATATGCTTCGGGCTCGACTGATGAAAAATGGACAGACGCGTGTAGCGATTTTTACTGAATCAGATAACATTATAGATATGGAAGAATATATCTTCGGTCTTTACGCTTAGGTTTTAGAATCAATTAACAAACCACTTGTGTTAGTCACATATTAATTAAATTGTGGATTGCTGTGGTGACATTTTAGTTACGCAATTACTTAGTGGTTGTTGTTAGTTATGTTTATTTAAGGAACTATAGGGACTGACAAGTTACTTAAGTGTAATTTGTATGAATTGTGTACAATTTAGTATTTTGGCGTTCGTTGCCCCTTATAAATAAATATTATGGTGCCCGATTGATATTCCAAAATAAAATACGCCGATTTTCGGTACGCCGACAACGATTCGCCGACGTTTTTTTTTTGGCCGAATAACGATTGGAAGATTCTCATTTCGCATAATATTCGTTCGTAAATGGAGTCGGTAAGCAGAAATTTGATACGCCGATTTACTTTTCGACGAATAATCATTTAGGAATTGTAAAAATTGGCCGACAAAAAATTGGTCGAAACACAATACGCCGTGATCATTTGGTATTTTTTTTTTTGGTGAGTTGGCTGGAACTTGCGTACAAAGTTTTCTGCGGATTCAAAAATCTAGTTGTTAGATCGTTTATAAGAGTAACTCACATTTGATTCATTTACTTATTTATATTAATCATCATGTTCTGATTCTAAGGATTAATTTTAGTAAATTATGTATTGTTTTCAAGTCACCAAATTTTTACTTTTAAAATATACATTGATTGTTAAAGAAACAAAAAGTGTCTATTAAGTGCGTATTTTTTTTACGACAGCGATAATTCATTCATTCGAAAATATTTTAACAATGTATAAAATGTGAAACGTTATTCGACTAAACGTGGCCTAAACGAAAATATTACTTTGCTAAATGAAAAATGTCCAATAATAGTTCGGATAATTTGCACAGAAGCGAACTGAACTGTATGCGAACCAAGATTCTACGTAACGCTATTCGACCAAAAGTGGCAGCGATAGTTTGATTATTCGGCTAAATGGCATTCGGCGAATCGTTGTCGGCGAATCAATAATCGGCTAAAAAATTGTCGGAGAATCATTAGGTAGCCAAATATTATAAATATTATAGAACATTCTTACACAGATTGACTGAGCCCACGGTAAGTTCAAGAAGGCTTGTGTTGTGGGTACTCAGACAACGATATACATAATATATAAATACTTATATACATAGAAAACCTCCATGACTCAGGAACAGCACAACACAAATAAATGCCCTTACCGGGATTCGAACCCAGTACCGCGGCTCAGCATGCAGGGTCAGTCAAACCGGTCGTCAAAACGGTCCTTATTAATTAATAAATTGTAAATATAGATTATACACGGTGTAACATGAGAAAACCGACTAGTTTTTGTAGCGTATCATATTAGAAGAGTAAAATGTCATATAAACTTTTCTGGGTTTCGCCTGTTTTCAGAGTTATAAGCATTAAAAATAATAACATTTACTTATTATTTCACAGAAGAAAACGCTGTTTTGATGGCAATGAAGTCGTTATCGTGCACAATCTAACTATATCCTCGTTGATAGATATCAAAAAGTAACTAAGTAGTAACTCGTTGCAACGTGCCATTATGTGAAAAATAAATGTACATCCATAAAAACTAAAACAAAATTACATCAATAGTTATTTGCAATACAAGGGGGCAAAGTTGTATTTTAACGCCGAGTGTGGAATTGAAAAACTAGCAAGAGATAGGATTCTATAGTTGAACCACGAGCGAAGCGAGTGGTTCGAGAATAGAATCCTGAACTTGCGAGTTTTTTAACACACGAGAAGTAAAAATTCATTTGCACCCGAGTGTAACACAAAACTTTTCCCCTCACTATAGCGAGGAAACTACAACGCAAAAAATGCGTTTATCACTGCTTCCAGTAGTTCCACAGGTGGTAAATCATCTTTATTACTAAATTCACCTACTTTTATCAATTTTAAAGCAGTTAATTTGACTTTATTCAAGGTCAAATTGCTTTACCCACTAGTGGATAAAATGCGTTTTTACCCGCTGGTATTAAAGGACAAAACACGTGTCTCCGAGCTAGTGAGGAGAAAACATTTTTTTTTTGCGAAATTTGCTTGACGTCATATTATATATTTTTATCTTTATTTTGCCCTCGGACATACATAGGTAGTTAAAATCTATCGGTTTACTCAGGTTAAAATGTGTAGATATCTATACCGTGTACCTACCTACATGTAACATTTACATGCTTGTGAGACGCAGTTACGAGGGTCTCCTAAGAGTCCTAATAAGGCGTAAAGTAGCTCAAAGGGCAATGTAGCGAGCTGCGAGTTCGCCTATGGGATCCAATTTGAAATACTTTTCTACTGAGTAATTCGAGGAACTTACATTTCCTGTCAATTTCCCTAAGTATTTCAAATTGGATCCCATAGGACGTTGAAAATGACATAAATAATAATAATAATATATTTATATGTCCCTATTTTTTTTTTCTATAACGTAGTCCAATAAAATCAAGTCTTTAGTGTTCTTTACATATCCCGCACCTTTTTTTGGTCTTCTCTGTTTGGCCTAAAGGTTGACTGGTAGAGAATGCCTTGTAGCATTAAGTTCGCCTTTTGTAACTGTATATTTTTACTGTGCAATAAAGTTTAAATAAATAAATAAATAAAAATACGTCGTCATACAATGACATGTAAAATACATGCATTTTCCATGTCATCTTCAATGCCGTGGCCGGTTACATTGCTATCTA
Organism: Leguminivora glycinivorella; assembly: GCF_023078275.1. Taxonomy (NCBI): domain Eukaryota; kingdom Metazoa; phylum Arthropoda; class Insecta; order Lepidoptera; family Tortricidae; genus Leguminivora; species Leguminivora glycinivorella. Next base: position 17,986,486 of record NC_062978.1, read on the forward strand.
AGATGAAATTTGCTTGACACTCGTTGCAGTGCTATTACAGCGAAAAAACTAACCCCCTTATTCATAAACGTCCACTAAAGTTATCAAGCCGATAAAGTTCGTTTGTCCCTTTCCGACGTATTAGTGTGATAGAAAGGGATAAACGAATTTTATCATCTCGGTAATTTTAGTAAACTCGTCGTAGGTATACGATAATTTCTGACATCCTTTTCGCAATATTTTTCCATTTTTGTCGAGAAAATTTCGCTTATGCCTTCTCATTCATTCGTTAAATTTGAAATAGGCTAGTTTCCTACTAGTCAACACAGCTTCTTTTTAAGAACTGTCAAAACAATTTGCTAATATGGAATTACTATGAAATACTGAGGAGTGATGTCACGGTCAATTCATTTACTTTATATCTTTCTTTTTGACTAATTAAATAGAAATTATGTTTAAACATAACTACTGTCCATATTTTTCTTCTAATTATGTGGTGCTTTATTTCGTGCACTGCATAAAATATTTTATTTTAAGTATAGCAAACTAGCCTATTCTGTCCAATTAAACGCTTCTAGTGCCATTACACTATTACAATATGAAATATACGTTAAACATCGACCATTACCGGCCAAAATTTCCGATCGGCAGGATTTATACTAAATGCGAAGTAATGTTCATTGTTCGGAACTATTGCGGGATGCAGTAGTCATAGTTTTAGTTGGCGTGTTTACTGCATTAATGGTTTAGGTACTTACATGTAATATTTATATCTATATTTCCTGGTACAGAATGAGCTAACTATTAGTAATAGGTAGTAGTAGTGTAGTAATAGGTATTATTACAATTCAAATTACCTAATAACCTAAATTGGTAAATATTTTACCTTGACTACATTATGCATACGAAGTTATATATGGCCGATATGATGTTAAATCTATTCTATTGAGAACAGTTAAAATTTAAATTTCAACAAACATTTTGCAGTAAAGGGTTAATGAGACCCCCAAGGATTACTATATAAAAGTATATTGTTATTCATACTTTTTTTGTGTAAGGTACAGCGGGTCAAATCTCAACTGGGGGGCAAATGTAACTGGTCCATTTTTTTCCATGTTATACAATGTTTGCATTATTAAATAGAGTGTCCACCGGTTATATATGGTAGGCGTGTTTAGTGGATACATGTAGAACTCAACATCATAGTGTAATCATGGAAAAAATGGACTAGTTTCAATTGCCCTCCAGTCGACATTTGCCCCGCTGTACCTTATAGACACCCACATAAAGTGACGATTTCTATAACTTGTCATATTAACGTCTAGTTTGAAATGTCATACGAAATTGTCAAATGATAAGCGACAAGGTACAGAAATCATGACTTCTATAAGACGGTGATCGTACTATACTCTTATATTTCAATTTCCTCGTATTCAAAATGAAAAGTACAATGTTCAGCTCGGATCATATTTTTCTGTCTCGAGTGTCTCGTAATATCACCTTACTAGGAATGGCAACGTTTTAATCCCTTAGTTCACTCCATCAAAAAACGCTATTATGTATACAATAATGGCTCTAAAGCGCTTACTGTACGTACTCATGCGAACAACTCAGTGAACACCAGCGTATATTGTCCTAATGCTCCGATTTGTAATGTGTCCTCTTGATTCCTGCAATTTCTCGAATCATTGGCTCTGAAAGCATTACATAAATGGTTGGATGCAAATAGCTGTATTGCCGTCTGAATTACGCAATAGACATGCTATGCATGCACACATTGCACACAGAGACTACCTGATGGAACAGTATAATACTCATCATCATCCTCCTTGCGTTATCCCGGCATTTGCCACGGCTCATGGGAGCCTGGGGTCCGCTTTGACAACTAATCCCAAGATTTAGCGTAGGCACTAGTTTTACGAAAGCGACTGCCATCTGACCTTCCAACCCGAAGGGTAACTAGCGGTAACTAGACCTTATTGGAATTAGTTCGGTTTCCTCACGATGTACATATATAATAAATAGTACTATCGGACAGTAAAGCCACTCCCGCTGCCCGCTGTAACGCCGTGTCTTGCGTGGGCGACGATCGCGCGACCGTCGTCGTCGCGTCTCATACTTCCATATCGATAAGGTTTGATTTCGTATGCGTCTCGTAATATCTGTGTCTCATCGGTTATCTACTGATAAGGTATATCATGCCAACCAGCAATTAATTGTGATATTCCATACTTAAGGGTCGTTATCCAATGAGCTATTCCAACTCCATAGGCTACGAGAATCACTTACCAACACGTGTGCCGTATGCTTATTTGCAAAGTGGTATATGGGGTAGGGGTAATTATTAGGGTTGCCAAAATTTGACTTTGCGTGCATGCAATTACAGGTAAGACAATCACTTGTTTTTTTTTATACTACGTCGGTGGCAAACAAGCATACGGCCCACCTGATGTAAAGCGGTCACCGTAACCTATGGACGCCTGCAACTCAAACAGTGTCACATGCGCGTTGCCACCCCATTAGAAACTTGTACATTCCCTTTTGTTGTGTTAAGTACACAGCAAAAAGGAGTGTATAAGTTCTAAGGAGTATTTAGGGCTGTTTCTTGCACTGAGAGAAAATACAACCAGTTTTCATGTTCGTTCAACAAGTTTTTTGGTTAAAATAGCGCCTACGTGTTCTTTGGTTCAAACAACAAGCTACTTGTCATTTCAATCGGCAATATATTTGAATCAACAAGTCGATTTTATAAAAACAACCTGACACATATTGTTTTAAACATACGTTTGGCTGATTCAAACGGATAAACCGCAACAAGTCGAACTTGTTAAATTCACAATGCAAATTTCTCTCAGTGTGACAACTCTAAATAGCCGCAAGGTACGTCACACATTAAAACCGGCCAAGAGCGTGTCGGGCCACGCTCAGTGTAGGGTTCCGTAGTTTTCCGTATTTTTCTCAAAAACTACTGAACCTATCAAGTTCAAAACAATTTTCCTAGAAAGTCTTTATAAAGTTCTACTATTGTGATTTTTTTTATATTTTTTAACCATATGGTTCAAAAGTTAGAGGGGGGGGCGCACTTTTTTTCCTTTAGGAGCGATTATTTCCGAAAATATTAATATTATCAAAAAACGATTTTAGTAAACCCTTATTCATTTTTAAATACCTATCCAATAATATATCACACGTTGGGGTTGGAATAAAAAAAAATATCAGCCCCTACTTTACATGTAGGGGGGGTACCCTAATAAAACATTTTTTTCCATTTTTTATTTTTGCACTTTGTCGGCGTGATTAATATACATATTGGTACCAAATTTCAGCTTTCTAGTCCTAACGGTTACTGAGATTATCCGCGGACGGACGGACGGACGGACGGACGGACGGACGGACGGACGGACAGACAGACATGGCGAAACTATAAGGGTTCCTAGTTGACTACGGAACCCTAAAAAGGGACAACACGATTCAACGTCAGGATCACCTGGTCAGGGTTATCAAACAACAGTTTTGTATCGAGTTTCCATTCTGTACGTTAGTATTATTCTGTGGTAAAGCTGCGTTAAGAGGCGCAATTTCGCTTCAAGATGAAAATTGCGGGCGTTTCTTCATTGTTTAATGGCTTGTCTTAGAAAGAATCTCCTGACTTTTAGATTCTGTTGCTGCATATTTTGCAGGCTTTGTTTACAATGGAAGCAGATGTTGTATTGAGGCATCTTTAGATAAAATGCATTTCAATACCTACAACACAATACAATTACAATTTTTAACAAACTTTTAAAGTTAGGAAATATACTTATCTGTGGGTCTAGTGAAAAGGGTATAACTCAAATTGACTCGGTGAAAAAGGTCACAAGTCACGAGGTGGGACTTGTGCCCTTTTTTAAAGAGTCAATTTGATATTGTCTTCGGTTACCGCGATAGTTATTACTCATGAAATAAAACTATGGAAACGGATTAAATCGCGTTTAATGAATTTAAAATTCATCCCGACGTTTCGAACTCTTTACAGCGTTCGTGGTCAACGGGTGTAACGTCGGGATGAATTTTAAATTCATTATACGCGATTTAATCCGTTTCCATAGTTTTATTTCATGAGTAAATTTGAGTTATACCCTTTTCACTGGACTCACAGAAATACACGTAGACGTATGTAAAACGAATAGAAAATCTCATCATACCAATATTTACCTAAATTTTTGTACAAATAAATTATGAAAACAACTAAAAACTCGTTTCTGCAGCGCATCAGGGATGTTTTCAGAAGCGCACGTGGACTGTTTTTATACGACTATGCGCAAACGGTGTACATCCCTGGTGCGCCGGGTGCGGGCCAGCCCCAACCCTATCCTGTGTATGTTAGCGGATAGATTGGACTGTCCGTATATGCGACACTGCTGTGAAATGCATGTTTCCAGCAGTGAATATATATTGTAATTATTATTATTAGTTTAAGTACTAACATTTTAAACGTAAGCTTACTAACAAATTGTATGAGTCATTAGTTACTCGAAATAAAAAAAATTCATAAAAAAAACAAAAAAAAAACGCCTTAAAAACGACCGGACTCGCAAGCTAAAAAAGATTTGAAACGGAGAAAACAGGACTATTATTAAAGATCATATCCCTATTTTTTAGTAAATATTTCATACCTACATTAAAATGTTATCCAAGCTCGAGTAGTCGCTAACAAGCACGCTACCTCAAGCTTAGCTAACTTCTATTTTCGTTTTAATTTTACGCATCGCTAACTCGGTTCTCCACAAAAGGAATGTCTGAAAATATGAACGGAGCATAAAATACAAATTATGTTTACCCGCGAAATGTAATATGGTAATAGCCGTTTAGTTCGCTAGTCTATAATCCTATTTTGCCATCGCATTAAATGTAAAATAAGATACCTACGAATATTCAGAGTCAGTATAATACATCAGTCAACCAATTTGAACCCTAGGCTACTCTACAACCATGTCAAAATGACAAGCAGTAAGAGATTTCTTACAATCTGATTTATAACGTCACTATAACATAGTTCTACAGTGGTTCCAATTGGTTGACTGTACCAGTAAGCTAGCAACAGAAGGAATGTCTTAGATTTCATGTAAATATCTGGGCAACCGAGCTTCGCTCGGTTCTGTTTCGTATCCTTGACATGTGTCGCCATCTAGTTCAAAAATGAATAGTACCTACATCGAGCGAAAGAATTCTCAGCCTTAACAACACAACTACTCCACACGAGATGGCGCGCATTTCGCCACAAAAACTCAAATAGTGTATTTTCTATTCGTTTTAGCCTTGACCTGTGTCGCCATCTAGTGTTTGCAATAAATAGTACTTACATCGACCGAAAGAATTCTGTCTTAACAGTACAACTACTGCACACGAGATGGCGCGCGAAGAAAAACGCATGAAAACTCGAAAATTCGCGTTTTCCGGGACCTAAGGATAAGTTAGACCGATTTTTCACCCCCAAAAACCCCCACATAACAAATTTCTGCGAAATCGTTAGAGCGGTTTCCGAGATCGTCAGTGTAAATAAATATATATATAAATAAATAAATAAATATACAAGAATTGCTCGTTTAAAAGTATAAGATTGTCGGCGGAGGCGAAGGCGAGGCCAAACATTTGATCTGAGACTTTCATATTTACTGGCCAAGGTGTGTGTATATACTATTTTTCAATTCCGACCGGGACGCGGTAACTTCGTTTAGCGCAGCGGCCTGAAATTTGATGCTTACCGGCCGATGAACAGAAAAAAATATTAAATTATAAGTAGGTTTACTACCTTTCACCACCAAATGCATAAAATAGGAATAGCATGGTCGTATATGGTTCTGTTACCCTACTGTTGGTATTGTACATGCATTGTGAGAACAAATATCTATACAGCGGATCACATCTCACTGTATCTGACTGTACCAATAGGAGAAGGAGCATTTATTAACTTTTTCTGACAACACTTTATCCATAAATCAGCGAAGAATATATTCGATTTGTCTTTTATAGCCAAATCCAAAGAGCTTTGGTTATGTTTATTGACTTTGCAGGTAGTTGATATTTCGTTAGTAAAATGCTTGATCGTAAAGATAACAAACACCGACCTTAAATTCCACCCGCGTCCTTTAATTCTGCTTTTTTAGCCGCGCCACATGTCCAATGAGCTCAAAGCGTTCGATCCACCCAACCGGTAAATTGTATCGAGCAATCCAAAGGAATACTCATCCGCATGATCGTATCACAAAACAATCGACAGTCGAATACCAACTTTGTTTCAAGCGAGTAAGATTCAACCTAGTGCGAGTTCTTAAGCTTGATCCGAGGTGGTTAGCGTTAAAGCTGACAATGCATTGCCTCTAAGAAAATGGATGCAGCTAGGAAGAAAATTAGAACAATTTGAGAAAGGTACGTGATACAATGGGGAAGGTAAGCGGGTTCATTGCAACAATAGATTTCGTTGGGAAAATAGTGGATACAAGATTTATCGGGGTATTACAGCAAGGAAGGGATAGTATACCATTGTTATACGAATGTTACAATTATCATCAGTAACTTATAGGGAACAAAGTTTATATATTTATAACTTTTTGCGAATACGACCATTTACTAACACCAAAGACATTTATATAACTCCGTATAGACAGATAAACGTACCTCAGTACCATACAGAAAAAGGTACGGTGGCCTAGATGGCATTACACCTTTGGGGTACGCTCAGCTAGATGGCACTTATATTAATATTTGACATTTTAACACATATCAAGCTAAGAATGTGGGCCAAATTGTCAAAACTGAGGTTCAAACGTTTTAAGCCTGTGTCAAGAGAGGGCAGTCTATGCACTGTGATTACACATTTTACTTCGACAGCAACTCTATAATACTCGATCCTCTTTGCTAACACTATACAAATTAGACGTCATGCGTCCAATCACCCCTGGGTGGCGGCACATTATTCAGGGCTCGTATTACTAAGTGGCTTCCGAGCTATCACTTCGATTTATTACTTTTCAATCATGTTTGTGACGAACAAAGGTTTCCCTTTAATCTGTTGATACATTTTAATTAACACTCGTAAAATAAGTAACTTTATTTATTACCTTCCGATCATAATGATAAATTCCTGTATGTTAGATATTTGCTAAGTTATAGGACTAGTATTATACATTGGTGTAGTTGCAGGTTTGACAGCCTACAGTCCGAAGTCGTAGAGTGAGACAGAAACATTATAATAGCTCTCTGTCATTTGAGTAGATCGGCAATGTGCCTATAGTTTATCATATTGTTATTAATGTTAATGACTTTCTATTATTTTAAACATTGTTATTAAATATAATATATTATTTACATTATAACTTTTCCAAAAGTAGAATGTCATAGTATAGTTAAGCCTACAGCAAAACGCTTCTTGAAAGTAGTTAATAACAAAACGCTTATGTCAAACGCTTCTTGATTTTTAAATGGAGAATGAAAAACAACGCTTTTCCTAATTATTGCTAAAAATAAACCGAATCCAGCTGTAAAACGTGTTTCCATTTCGGCCACCACCTGAAGCTCTTATGTACCTTTATATGCATACGTTGGGGATAACGGAAATGGCTCTAAAAAAATTCTCTTACGGGCTTTTCGGAGACAGAAACAAGTTTGATCACTGATCTCTTGAGTTTTGAAAACGATTGGTAAGTAAGTACAGTATAACTAGATTCGTAAGGTCTCGTAAAAACTCGTGTTTCGAAAATAGCATTTCTCCGTTTTCCATTCAAGTCAAGTCAAGTCAAAATATTCTTTATTGAAATAGGCTTACAATAAGCACTTTTAAATTATCAACAATGTACAGTATTCATCTTATTCTAAATATCAGAGCAATTTATTGGTGCAATAAATAATATTGTTTTAAAACTATATTAAATTAATAAAATGATATCAATCTAATTGATTTCCAAGCCAAGCAAGATTTGGTAGTGGAACGCGGGCATAATTTTTTTTCCACTGAGCACATACCTCAGACATCAATCCGAATAACAGCTTACAGAACACTGAATGTTAGTTTAACCAGAAGCAACGCGAACTGACAGCTTGCTCGGGCGAGTTGAGCTCAAATGACAGCGAGACTCCGCTTTTAATTTTATTTATTCACTTGTAATGCCAATAATAATGTATTTATGTACTATCAGCAGCCAAAGTGCATGGTGAAATTATAAATGAATTCATTGATAAATTCGAAATGCACTTTTGCTGCTGATAGTAGGTACATAAGTACGTGCAAATAAAACTATATCGAAGTAAAAAATACCAGTGTTTGACGACCGATCTGGCCTAGCGCGTAGTGACCCTGCCTGCTAAGCCGCGGTTCTGGGTTCGAATCCCGGTAAGGGCATTTGTTTGTGTGATGAAATATTTGTTCCTGAGCCAGGCTGTTTTATACTTATATGTATATAAAAGTATTTGTATAATATTACATATATCGTTTTCTGAGTACCCGCAATACAAGCCTTCTTGAGCTTATCGTTGGACTCAGTCAATTTGTGTAAGAATATTTCTATAATATTAATAGGTATATAAGGTGTTAACAAATTAGTCACGGATATCTTAAGGGACGTTAAGTAACATTAAAATAATTAATTTCCACTAGAAATTTTAAGAAACTTTTCATTTTTTTTTGTTTTCTTTTGCCGAACCAAAAAAATATTGTAATTTATGAAATAATTCATAATTTATCTAAAAATAATCATCATGTAGGTACATTTAACCTGACAAGACGTTTATCACTAGCTGTGCTTGGCTAAGGAACAGTATGCGTATCAAACTCATAAATCGACAGTAGACGCAACGCAACTAGAAAATTAATAAAAATAATTTTTGATAAGCAAGAGGTAGGGTTCGATTTCGCCAAATCTTATCAAAGCGGACCCCAGGCTCCCATGAACCGTGGCAAATGCCGGGAGGATGATGAATAGTGTAAAAATCATTATGTATGATAATTGCGCGTTTACTGTTTATTTTTGTAATTAGGAAAATTAATAATTCATGTTACTTTAGCTGATGGTTTGCTTTACTTACTGCAAAATTATTGTAATATTTACGTATTTCATTGATCTACATTTTACTAGGTAAGATCAAATTAATTTCTACCAGCGAACGGGAATAACAATACCCTATTGTCTAAACTTACGCCGTTTATTACACGATCTCCTAAATTATGAAGCTATTTGTCTTTTATAAAATCAAGTTTATCTTATATGCTTTTAACTCTTTAGGGCCATCGGACTTATCTGGACTACTTTAATCAAGTTGATTTAAATACGCTTGACACTCTGAAACAAAGATCAACAGATTATATCTACTAAGGCACTTGAGAGCTACTGACAAGCATTTAAGGTCGTAAATGGAGTACGGGTTGGGTGTAAACATACCGGAGTACCTAGCTAACGTCACAATCGCATGCGCTTCGTAATCTTGTTGTAGCTAGGTCTCCCTTTCGCTCTTCTATAGTGGAGCGACAGAGTCAGAATGCGTTTCGATCGCCACAAATAACGTCAATGGTTGTCACTTCGGCTAGGCCGACGGTTGTCTTTTGTTTTTGGGTGAGATATATTTGTAAATGCCTCGGGGTGCTATCATTGTCTTTTCCACCGGAGACATTCTTCTCAAATATATTTTCCAAGTAGATTAATATCTTTAGTAAGTGTTATATTGAGTATTTTGAATTTTGGTACGATTTATGAAATGCTTTGTTTCTAAGAACATAGAATCAAAGTACGTACTTTGGCTTTTAAGATGGCAGTCGCTATAAACTGAAATATATATAGTAGTGTGACTACTTGAAAAAAAAATTATTTGTTCCCTAGTTGTTTCTTGAGCTATCTTTTTATATCTGGGAATACGGACATCATTGTTTTGAATTAATTTTGTTAGTAAATAAAAACGCCCACATTATTGTCACTTAATTATTCTTTAATACCTCAGAATAATTAGGTAAGTACAAAAGATATAACTAATTACTTTAATATAAATAATAACTATTTTTTCCGGCAATCTAAACCTACATAGGTACATCCTTTATAATACTACCGGCAAAACCCGTAGCCAACAGTAAGAAATCTCGGTTCATGGCGAACCAATACGTAAGAACGATAGAGAGAGCATGAAATATTGTGCTCTTGCCTACGAGTTCTATTCTTATCTTTATTTACACGCACGTAGTATTTTATTTACTCGGACGACGCTCAACTAAGCCTTTAAAAATAAAGAAACGTTTACAGTATCTAATGGAAAATGGGAAAAAGGGAAAGACGAACTAATCCAATGCATTAATAGAATTAGCAGCACCACATCCTTTTAGACAAAAGCAAATCTTCGAACAATAATCAAAAGACAGTTCAGTTAAGGTTTAGTACATTTGCGTGGAATACTTAAAGCTTAGCGTTTTTAATTACATATTTGTATAAAACCGTAGTTATGAATAGTAGACACGTAAAAATATATTTTTAAGCATAAATTCAAAGCCATTTAACGATTTACTACTCATTGATATTTTAACTGTACATTTTACATACATAAACTCACGCCTGTGTTCCCAATTAAGGGTAGGCCGAGTAGATGAAACATCTTTTTAAGTCTCCTGGCAATTAAGGGGGGACACCGCTGTGTCAGGTCTTGAGCCCGACTGTGTACGACGCGTCGCCTACACCACAAATTGGACCCATAGCCCACAGTCGACTTCTACGACACCCATGCCAGCCATGGGAAGAAAGGGGGTGGTGAAATTCTAAACCTGTCACGACACAAGTTAATCACATATCTGTTTAACTGTACTTTTTTCCCAGTGCGAACAAGTTGTTCACAGAAATCGCGAAGCGTCTGGTTGAGGTAACTGGTGACCGAAAAGCTGGCGACTTCCTCGCACCACGTGTCAGCATTGCGATACAGCGAGGAAATGTCACCAGTATCCTTGGTACAATGCCTCAAGGGCCTATTTTATACATAACCTAGGGTTTAAGTTTAGTCTTAGTTTCTTATTTAATTACGTAAATATGTTCTGGTTAATTAAATAAGAACATATTATTCCAGTTTATTTCATCAAATTACTGCTTTTTCGAACTCTGATTATAGGGACGTAGTTATGCGGATACGTTCCAATCCATTTTGTAATTGTCATTGAAATAAGTCATTTATTTTTCATACAAGGGTCTAAAACTTAATGGCAATTCACACGGATTGGTACATTTTTGCGTAACTATTGGGTTGGTAAGAAAGTAATGAGCGAATCATAACCAATATTGTAATTTTTATTTAATTTATTATTTTAATCATTTATCAAAAATATAACGGCCTTTGTTATCTACTACTTATCTCCATCATTCTGGTAAAGAATGAATAGCATCGGCGAAGAAGTTCTTAGGTTTAGATTCAATAAACTCAGCTATGTACTGTCGTAGATGGGCTTGATCATCGAACTTTTTTTCATTCAAGGCATTGCTTAGCGATCTGAACAATGCGTAATCCGTAGGTGCCAAGTCTGGAGAGTACGGTGGATGAGGTATCACTTTCCAACCTAGCTCCAATAGCTTTAGCCGAGTCACTTTTGCAATGTGTGGGCGAGCATTGTCGTGTAAGAAAAAAACTTTAGCATGCTGTGGACGATTCTGACAGATTTTTTGGTTTAAATTTTCAAGCTGATTACAGTATACTGATGCGGTAACAGTCATTCCACTTGGTAGGAGTTCCCAGTGAATAATACCATGAATATCCCACCAAACGGACAGCATAACTTTTTTCGGATGTGGCTCTATTTTTGGTGCCTCTATTCCTTTTTCGTTTGGAGCTAGCCACTGACGTTTGCGTGTGTGATTTATATATAAGACCCATTTTTCATCTCCAGTGATAAGATGGTCCAACCAGTTGAATGTGCGGCGAAAAGACAGAAGTTGTATGCAGATATCGGCACGGCGGTTTAGTTGATCTCTATCAAGTTCGTGCGGTATCCAAACACTGTATTTGTAGTTTTTTCCCAACTCGTGTAAATGTGTATCTATGGTGACATGAGAGCAGCCTAACTCGGTAGCAAGAGTACGACTCGTTAGCCTCGGATCTCCTTCAATTAAGGTTTTTAATTTGGCTATATCAATCTTCACCGGTCGACCAGACTTAGGTTGATCTGATAATGAAAAGTCACCACTACGAAACCGCTGGAACCATCGTTTCGCCGTGGCCTCAGACACAACTTCAGGAGCAACACGCTGACATATATTACGCACTGCTTCGGCGGCTGAATGGCCAGACTGAAATTCATATAGTAAGCAATGCCTTACATGCACTTTTAATTCGTCCATTTTCTTCCTTATATTAGCTCGGCGACAGCTAGTGAATGACTGACGAGAAACTGTGCGACTCGCCCTTTATATACTTTCGACCATAGAAGATTCTAGAACTCTCTCAAAAATTTTATGTGGAATTCAATCGATCGCTCATTACTTTCTTACCAACCCAATACATTAGGTATCTCAGATTCCTTCCGGCGAAGTGACTCCGTGTGTGTTTAGCTTGAAATAAACACATTCTTTTACATAAAGTAAGACGAGATTATTCCAGATTAATGAAGTCTCGCATCAACTGTATCTTCTTTTATACACTTGTACCTTCAATACAAGAAAGTTTTCTTTATATTTATCGATATTTTTCGTAATGACATAATTCAGGACTGAAAAACGTCAAAGGCACGCATCAGGTCAATACAAATCACATATTTACATATTAAACTATTAACCCAGCACCTTTTCCCGACCGTTTAAAGTATATATTCCAATGTTTTAGTAAATACGGGATGCAGAAGTATGTTTGTAAGGAGTTGCGTGCCCCAATACAGTAAAGGTACCAGTTAGAATGTAACTGTAGGGTAGGAATAAGTCGGTACGGACCGGTACCGTGTGACACTTTTGTTCGGAATGATACGCCAAATTAGGCTGCTTTACATGTAGGAATAGACGATAAGTCAGTCACGCATGGGTTAACGTCGAATAATAGACCAGAGCCTCTACCATGAGAATTTGACGTTTTAAAAACACTAGACTTGATAATTTAAATTGTATTACGGTTTAGAAAATATAGATAATGTAATATACTTAACTATTAAAAACGATAATAGTATTTTAAATATACAATCGTGATATATAATTCAGAGCTTTTCAGTCGAGTACCATGTTTAGGCCACGAAGCTTTCTGAGTGGCCTAATAGTACGGTACGAGAGTGAAAAGCTTAATTATATCACTATTGTATACAATACTTTTTCTATGAGTCATCATCTTCATCACCAATGGACAAAAAATATCATTATTCAAGTCAAAATTAATGTTAATAGCGTCGTTCACCGTTGCATCAACATCGAATTACCTGGCAACCAATTGTTTGTAATAACCGTCTCTGATTGGTCGATAACGCGATAGATAAAAAAAATGTGTTTCAGATGCAGAAAAATTTGCCAGGTATCGCAAATTAGTATAGAACTTGTATGAAGTTCTATTATTGAATTTTTTTCAGTTTACTAAAGTGAATTGTAATGAAATATTATAGTTGACTATGTGTCAAAGACTATCCAACACTGAAAAGTCAGCACTTAAAGTTTAGTCTGTGGTGTCCTAATCGACAGATTAAAGTCGACGAGTAGAAAAAAAAAATATTTTATTCAGTTTAAGTAGACATCAACAAAATACTTAATTATAAACAACAATTTTATTTACATAACTAAACCTTAACTAAATAATCCTTATAATGCTTATACTACTCAAATAACCGACGCCGCATCGTTCCTGATAATCCCGACGCTACCCACAAACTTGCAGCGTCTCCGCGCTGAACCGCGACAGACAACCTCTGCGGCAGGAACGGTCCGATATGCCAAGCAATAAAAAGGTGTAGAGGGAAATGCGAGCTACACAATTTTTGACGCCGTAACTTTGTTTGGGATAGTTAGGACCGTAACATAATCCAAAGTCCCCGGCCATACCACTAGCTAGAGTTGATCTTGATCGAAAAGGTTGGTTTGCAGATCCTTTTCTTCTGATTTTTGCTCATATCTCGAAAACTATGCATCCTAGTGACGTGATGACTATAAAACAATTAAAGCTAGTTAAAATTACTACTAGGAACAAACTTTCCTATAATCTTCGATAAAAGATTCGGTTATTGAGATATCCGTTCTTAAAAAAATATTTGGGAGTCAAAACTGTAAATATACAGCGTGTGTATTCCATGCGTGCAATCTATCCATTTATAGTATCTGATCATACAAATCGTATAGGATAATCATTTTGTTAAAAAGTATTACTAATTAAGAGTACTTTTTTTTATCTGACCAAGCAGCAATTGTCTAACTTAATTTGACATGACATAAACGTCATGTCGTAATGACGATTAGGTAGGTACGCTAATTGATGTGGACGTGTGACTGCGTGCTGAATTATTATGTATGAAAAAACTCATCTATTAAAAAAACACGTTATTAGGCTCCTTAAGTCTGATACTAATCGTTATTAAGATAATCGTCCGTATGGTATACACACGCTGTATAGTATAGTTACATGAGTCTTATGGTAGTGTTAGAGAAGAACATTAATACCCGAGTTATCTACTCGTATTTATAACGCTGTATTTTACTCAAATTTTAAGAATAGAAATAATTACTGAAAATGTATTGATTAGTAAGTAATGAAATAATAGGCTACTTGACCCTTTTTCAAAGTATGTCTTATATTATTAATTACTGTCTAATTAAACGAAAAAAAATAGTACCATATTTTATTACGACTTAAAAACCCGCAAAAAAATTATTTAAAGTTTACTTTTACGTGATCAGGCAAAAACAACATAAGCTATATTAATCTATAGAATATCTATGACATGACGTCAGTACATTTAGAAAAAATATTTCACATTGTCACACCCGTCAACGACTATGAATTTTAATACAATAGAGGTTGCTTCTATGGAGGATCAGATTACTACCTTTAATTTCCATAGTTGATCTGAATTATGTGACGTCACTCCATTGCCCAACACCGTTTTCGGAGTCCATAATTAAAAAAAACATACACACATCTTTAATTAAAAATACGCAGTCATCACGCACTTTTAATGCCCGCAAGCTATAAATATTGATTTCTTAAGTCAAATACTACAGAAAACAATAACTTGATGTGCTAAATTCGATACGAGTCTAGTAGCCTATTGAACATTTGATGAGTGTTTGTGAAGGTCAAAGTAATTAAATATTATTATCCTAAGACGTCATAAATCCGTGCTTAATGAGGTCTGTCTAGGTCGTGCATAATGACCTCGCAGACTTCAAACGGTTGTATATAATAACTAGAGATGGGCCGAATATTCGCTAAATATTCGGTATTCGGCAAGTTTTTAATTTTTCGTATTGGGCCGAATTATTCGGTTGCATTGCCGAATACTTACCGAATAAACAAAGTAAATAACTAATGAAGATCTTACGAACTCCATTGCATTATAAGCTCTTATTTTAGTAGCTTTTTAAGGAACTGCAAAAAAAGAGAAACCTATGCGTCAAAATATAAATACAATTTTTTTTTTTTTAAGTTAAAAACCCGTAGTTTATGAGTTGAGAAGAATTCAGAGTTGTTTAACTAAGTTTTAGATATCCACTAAATCATAAAAACATAGTTGTAGTAACATATGTAAGGATTATCAATCATTTAATAGTTTTAATGAATCCCCTTAAAAACATGGCGTAACCGAATGTTCGGTTCGGTAAAAGCTGAACCGAATGTTCGGCCGAATATTCGTATTCGGCAAAGTCCATATTCGGCCCATCTCTAATAATAACTCTTTATTACGTTTGCAGTATTAAAGGAAAGATATCCTTTTATGTTCGAATGTTTCTCTCTTGCACTAATGACGCACTCTTATGCAGATTTTATTTCACTCGAATATAATGAGTTTTACTTTCTGAACAGTTCAACGAACTTGTGAATTTCTGTGAATGATAAGATACAAAAGACTTACTTATGATAGATTAAAAAACATAATGTACCTAAAGCCTGACCAGTATGACTCCGCGCCATGTACCGTAATTTTTGTAAGAACTATTTGTTTCATACTAAACTGAACTGTCACCCCAGAATAACAGCGCCCTCCTCATAATAGTCATATATTCCTGGTCAGGATTTAATAATAATAGGTTCTAAAAACTGACTTCGTGAACGGGTGCCGTTTGTGAAGACCGGTCTGTTTCAGCTAATAGGAGCTATGCTATTCTATGTAACATTAATTTTGAATGAGATTACGTTGAGGCACTCTGTTCGGTCCTTGTTTGTTTATTTTCTTTCTGACTCTTGGAGACCATATACATCTCCAAGGAAAAAAGTAGATTAAGTATATATATATATTTTTTTTTTCTTTGCTTAAGACAACAAGAGTCTTTTACAACTCTAAAGTTATTTTAGTTATTCGTTTTTTTTTTTCTTCATGTATAATTTTTTTAGATGTACTTTGACACTTAGAGACTCTATACATACATCTCTAACATCTCTTATTAATAATCATAATAGCTCTGTACTTTGTATAATTTCTTGTGTTAATATTTTTTTTTTTATGAATACTTTTGCTTATTAAATTGTATCTTGTTTTTTTTAATGCATGTTAATTATAAGATGTAATGTTTTGAAAAGAAGTGGCCCGCCGAGTTTCTTGCCGGTCCCATAGTGGATACCCTCCTCCTACTGAGGGGGGACTGAAATCTTCTCGAGGCTGAGGCGTAGGGTTAGAGCCGGCGTAGTTTTATTTGACGTTCATAAGCGCATTGTAATATGCCTACTTGGAAAAATAAATATTTCATTTCATTTCATTTCATTTCATATTTCATTTCATTTCATTTCATTTCATGACCAAACATACTGTCTCTCACTAAATATACTGTCATTCCACAGTATAATAAAGAGTACTATAGTTCAGTATGGCCACTTCCGCTCCCCGCTGGAAGCGCCGCCCACCCCCTCTCGGTTACCTCACAGTTTACCGCCTGTCAAAAACGCGAACAGTCAACCTAACATATCTCACTCATACAAGCATATCGCCGTGTGCCTGCTATACGGCCACAACTCAAAATTTTTAATTTTCTGGATTATTGCAGATTCGTATTCAAAATCGTTCAATTTACGACCTTATTTCGAGAGCCATAGCAAAAAAGGTCCTTAAAAGCCTTTTTCTCACAAGTGGCCGTATGGAATTGACCATAAAATGTCAGAAGATTCCCTGCAATATGGCCACTTGCCAGTCTGTTCGCATGTAAACCGACGGCCGTTTTGAGTTGTGGCTGTATAGCACACGTTTTAAATATAAGTTTTGAGTTGCGTCCTAAAAATTTGAGTGATAATTGCGATAAATCCCTTTAAATATTGTGTCACAGCAGTCAGTATCACACTTATTATTACAAAATTACCAGCCCGACGCCGAAACTACTACACAAAATGATTAAACAAATCTCAACTTTGTTTTTTTACAAGTGAACTGTACTTGTAAGAAAACAAAGTTGAGTTGACTAATATGGCTCATTACTATCATAATTATTTTTCCAGTCTGAATTTATTTATCGTATGGTTTGCACGAGTTACACGTTGTTCTCTACTTAAATTATTGAAAAACTAGACTTAAGATATTCAACGGCATTTGTCGAAAGTGTCTTAAGATCTGCCCTTTTTCCGCTAAACTTGGTTATGGGGCACTCGAAGGCTATATGGTGCACCGTCGGATCTGGGTGGCCACATTGTCACTCCGCTGACTCGCGCCATCCCCATCTGCACCACAGAGTTGAGCAGTGCCGATGCCTGTCCTGATACGGCTCAGCCGACACCAAACCTGTCGAGGCTCCTTAAATCCCACTGGTCGGGTCCCAGTATCGAATTCTAACAGCTCTGTAGGAAGAGCTCTGGCTACCCAGTCCATTATCCATGCCGCTAAGGGGCTTACTTGTGACCCACTTTAGTGGAATTCAATATCGGGGGGTAGTCGAGACTTCAGTCTGAGAGACTTTAGCGCGTCGAGGTCTCGGTGGATGGGTAAACTTGTGTCTGCTCCGAATCTTGGCGATTTTACGAAAAAGGGAATTTTCTCGGCGGAAGTTTGGAGGTAAAATATGACTCAGCACCGGCAACCAGTGTGTGGGAGTTGGTTTTAGGTAGCCGCTGATGAGTCGCATAGTGTGGTTCAGCTGGGCGTTACCGCGGCAGTATGGGTGCTGTTTAACCACGCTGAGCAGTACTCGGCAGAGGAGTTAGACTAGGGATAGCGCGGTTGTCCGAAATGTTGCTGCGTTGGCACCCCAGGTAGTTCCAGTAAGCTTCTGAATGATGCTGTTCCGGGTCTTGAGCTTCGCAGATAGGCTGGTCAGGTGTTCCTTGAAATTCAGGCTTCTATCCAGGGTGACACCAAGATACGTAAGCTACAAAGTTTTATTTGTTTCAATTTTAAATTATTAATAATATTTGGTAATGACGTAATATAATGTTGATGAATATAAGCTAGTTACACATAATTATTGCTATCGGTACTGGAAAAATTCATAAATAAAATTATTTTAACTATATGGTGTTTTTTCATATATATTTGCATGATACCTTTATCCAATAATCTCGTTTAATTTTGGACGCATCTCAAAATCTTAAAAAAATGTTTCTGCAATACAGCCATAACTCTAAATACCTGTCTTTCAGGCCTTGTATCTTAAAAAAAAAATTTTTTTAGTGAAAAGTGGCGTGATATTATGAAGGGTTATATCATTCTGAGTAAAAAAAGCTAAATTTCAAATTCATAGACCTAAAACTCAAGAAGTAAGATCCTATTTAACAGCCTGAACTATACTCTCAAAACTTTGAGACGCGATTTCTCGAAAAAATGGTTTTTTGAATTGTGACCGTATAGCAGGCACACGGCGATATATGTGTGCTAGGAACGCGCGAGGAAAGTGAGTAGTGAAATTCGTAAACCTTTTTATTTTTGGAAAGGAAAAGGTGGAAAGAGAAAGTTATACATATCAACGAAGTTAAAATCACGTATAAAATTTTCAACAACGAAAATAATCAAACAACACGTCTGTAACTTGCCTAAAATTCCTTTGAAACGCAATACCGCCATTCACGTAATGGTAATAAACACGAAATATATTCGGCTTTGGAAGACGTCGCATTTCATTACAAAGACATTAATTTTAAACAAAAGAAGCTTACAAAAATATCAGCGACAGTCACACGGTGGCACGTGACGGATGGAATGCTGGCGCGACGCTAAATCTGCTCCTTCGGGATGTGGGCTGATGGACAACCGCGGAGCGGTTAATGTAGGTACCTAATTTGCTTAACATAATCAAATTGAGTCACACCGAAAAATCTTTATTTACATGAACATTTACATAATTATATAAGAAACTAAGACACTTAAAAGCTAGCTAATGTTTAGAATTGGCCCTTGAGGCATTGTACCAAAGATACTGGCGACATTTCCTCGCTGTATCGCAATGCTGATACGCTGTGCAAGGAAATAACCAGCTCTTTGGTCACCAGTTACCTCAACCAGACGCTTCGCGATTTCTGTGAACAACTTGTTTGCGCTGGGACCCCATAGACCTAGAGTTTTTACGCCAAAAGGTACAAAAAGGTATTCTTTGCCAAGACTTTTGTATTTATTACGTTTCAAAAGTTTTGCTCGCTTATGGCTTACTTGTAATTTATGTAATTACTTAAATGTTGTTTGTTTCTCGCTTAAGTGATTTGTAATCTTAGAGAAATAAATATATTTGAACTGAACTGAAAATTTCGGCACTTTCTGCCGATGCGGCCGCTTTTATCTTGGTCCGTTGGAGATGATACGGTGCCAATGTGTCTACACAGGTAGCATCCCACACTAACATTCGTCCCATACTACAAGGGACCAAGGACACTCCATCAGGCCTCTTGCCATCATCTCTGATTATGCCGAGACATGAGTTAAATTGACTTTCATACCGATGGTACCAACAACGACTTAGTTTACTAACGACTACTATAGGTACAACCCAGAGGGGATAAATAGTCGGATAAAAACTAGCGAATTCTAGGGACTAGTTGTCAAGGCGGTGCCCAGGCTGCCATGAACCTTGGCAATTTGCCGTTATAACGCAAAGAAGGTGATGATGAATCGAATTGATCGAAGTGATAGTTAATTTACAACATCAAAACAAACCTTGAAATATCTGAATCAGTCCTAAACGGACCATAGTCTGAAAGGACCATAGTACTTTCATGACTTCAAAACCAACAAAATTGACAATGGTGGGTACTCTTGATGAACATCTAATGTCAAATGTCAACTGACGTCGACAGTATATACAGTCAACTAATTGGCACCCTAGGCCACTCTACAACCATGTCAAAATGACAAACAGTAAGAGATTTCTTACAATCTGATTTATAACGTCACTATGACATAGTTCTACAGTGGACTAAGGTTCCAATTAGTTGACTGTACTTAGGGCAGATGCAAGCCCATAGATTAACCGCTACCAGCTCATGGCTTACATCAAGAAACTCCAATAAAAACCGTTTGCGTGTCTTCTGCTATTAACTCTGTGCGTGAAAGGAGATGCGTACAGCTATGAATGATGACGTACGGAGCTTACAGACTGAATTAATAATTCTAGGTTTTCCACGCACGCGGCAGGTGGAAGCCGATTCTAATTCTGCGATTTGTTTTTTTTTTTTTTACTTGGCTGGTGTAGTGTACCACTGCTGGGCAAAGGCCTCGCTTTCTCCATTCAACTCTGTCATGTGGATAGAAGGCGTCCAAGTCATCCCGCCATCTCTCTTTAGGTCTGCCTGAACCCTGTCCTGCACTCTTTACGGTGGTCCGTGGGTCCGACTCGTTGTTATAGTTTTAATATTGCAAAATTATAGTTACATATTTTACATCACTGGAAACTTGTGTGGCGCCATTTTATTTTTTCCGTCATGCCACGTTGTGGTGTGAAACGACAACACTCAATCTAAACTTTATTTAATTGACCGCAGCGACACAACAGCGTAGGTCTAAGATTTAACTCGACTTACTATTTCTGCAATCCGGATGTTCTTCTTCTATTGCAATTCTCAACTGATTCTCGTCAAATGATGCGACTAGATTAAGTTTGTTTTTTGTCGAGCCTTTTTTTGTAATTTTCTAAAATGGGAAATTGTCATAAATGACTTTAGTGCGATGCAATAGCGTATATGGCACCTATGCAAGTAAGATGAGCGTGACTTAAATAATTAAGTGTTTTACACGTTTGCGTTTTTTTAAGCATATCGGGAAGGTCTACATTTCAGAGAGCCACCGGTTTAGTTCAGTGACTGAGTAACAACATTTACAAAATGCTGAAAAAATGACGAATACGAATACTTCATGCCTCGAGAGTCGATTAAAATCAACTGAATATTGGGTATGTGAACAACGCGATAGGCGCTTATAGCCTGAACAGAATAAATAATACATAGTAGACTAACTAGATACGTACAGAAAAGATACTTTCTACTAGACCAAAGTTCGACAGAGGTTAAGTCAAAAATGACGAAATCATCTAGGAATTTAAGTACAGTAGCGCACGCAAAAGGACATCATCAAGCTGTACGAACCCTAATAATTGCTACGCATCAATGCGAGCCAAACGTTGCCAGAATCGTCCGACCGGGAGAGTATATTTTTCTTACCACTACTATAATAAGCTCGTTAAAGAAGATTCGTTAAAAAGATTTTTTGAGTAGTGTTTCTTTGGCCAACAATTTTATGGGAACGAAAAATAAGACAACGGAAAGAAGTAAGTATTCGTTATGTACCTAAATAATATACTTATATATTATTCTACAAAAGCTATTTTTTTCAGTTAGAAGTTTAATTAGCATTTGTATTTCCAAAGAACCATATATCACGCAAGCCCGTTCCTTTATGGGCCAACATTTATTTGGGAGGTAATTATTATGACTAAATAGACTCGGTGCCAGCGCGTGCCAGGCTGCCAGGATATTCAGAATACAAATAACTCATGCCAACTTTGCTGCTGGAATGGTTGACTATATTATTTTTATTCCAAGACGGTGGCAAACAAGCATATAGCGCGCCTGATGATAAACAGCCACCGTAGTCTGTGGACGCCTGTAAATCCAAAGGGACAACCTGCGCATGGCCAACTTTTTTAAAAACCTATGAACTTACGCAACTATGGGAATAAATAATAATAATAAATTTCGCGATAAATGCTTGCGCAACAGTCTGCGCTTCCGAGAGTTAGTATAATGGTGAATATGAGTAAAATCCGGATTACAATACCTATACTAAACTACAAAAATAAATATTGAAAGGCCATATAGGGAAGTTCGATTATCATCAACGGCATTTCATAATAGATTGAAGTGACTATACTTAGTATAGTTATGTAAATACTTATACACATCACTTAAGATGCTACAGGAGCAAAAATGCTAAAATGGAAAGGAGCTCCCTTTCAATTTGGGAATTTTAGATCAATATACTAGTGTTATTAACTAGATTTATCGAAAAAAAAATGTCCATTCAGAACAACTCAGTTAAAAGATATTGTGAAAAAATCTTAAAAATCAAGGTTCCGCTCTTGACTGTTTCCTTCTTCAAAACTTAATCAATCGTAACAAAATTTAAGAATCTGAATAATAATGAAATAACCTGTGTTGACCGTTTAGTTTTTTTGGCTAATTGTTACCAATTTTGAATACCACAACTTTTTTTCGCCATAATCAATAAGGCCGTTTTTGAAAATTTTTGATGAGCTCTAGCGTCTTTAAAAAAAAGAATATCAAAAAAATGAAAACGGTCCGACACAGATAAAAATAAATAAATATTAATCTGTGTTGAAAAAATCATTGCTCTATCTTTAAAAACCAGGGAGAAAATAGTCGAGAGCGTTGGTATGGAGAATTGACCCCTCCTGTATCGTCTTTACTAATCAGATTAACCTACGAAGCGAGGGTTTCACTTAAATACTTATACAAAATACCTTATATAACACGTCAACACCATAATAATAAATCTCTACTAAGTGCATCACATACTACTTTAGCCTCAGATAAGTTTCGACCACTTCCAGCCAAGCCTATTCGGCTCATGTCTATTCAGCTGCCAAAATAGCGAACACCTAATTGGACGCAGCCACGCCAGTAAGCTTCGCTCAATGTTGGAATTCCAGAAGCTAACGAGGTAATCCAACTAGACTAAAGATTTCAAAGGTTCATTTATATTATTTCGACGGAACATGCACCTTTGATGCGCTTTGAAGGAACGCTACAATGATGTCAATGATATTACTGTGACTTAGATGAATACGCATCGGTCAGCAAACCGATAGCCGAGGCCCTTAACAAAGTATCTACGGGATGAAAGACACACACGCAGTATCATCAAAAGTTAAATATCCTCCAAGTCATAGTTTTTTCAGTGGCAGTATACAAATCTTTATTTTATACATGAGATGACATTTTAAGAAAACAAATTTGATAATCTTAAACTACCCGAGTCTTATCTCACAGACGTGAAATAAAGACTAGACGTCAATTATCTAGGTATTAAGAGTATATACAGAGTGGGGCCTGTAACAAAGGCGAAGAATTGAACTCTAGGCTATTCTCCTTATACTGATCAACATTTGTTCGGCGACTTTTAAAAATAACTTGTATTTTGATTTTTATCACCCTTGAAAGTTTTTTCTAAGAGGTAATGTATTGCGAATTCTGTTAAGTCTAAAGTGTGACAGACAACGTCAATGACAACAATAATGGCGTACATTGAAGCTAATATTTATTTTGTATGAAAAATTAAAAATTTAAAGACTTCATAATTTTTAAAAGTCGCTGAACAAATGTTGATCAGCATAAGGAGAATATCCTACAGTTCAATTCTTCGCCTTTGTTACAGGCCCCACTCTGTATACACTAGGTACCTATAAAACATACATACGGATATCAGTGAACATAACACAACACAATCAACACATTCAGTGCCATCCGTGCTACGCGCTACGATCGTAGCCGATAACATGAGAAAATGGGTATGCAGCGAAAAGCCTACGAACAATTTTTAGCTATCACATTCATGATTCATGAAATAAGTAAACACTGTGGCAGAGTCTATAAGACGTTGATAACCCTAACGAATTTTATGAACCTTACTTTCACTAGCAGCCTCTTAGGGATGCTAGACCAATATACTCGTAGGTACCTATAGGAAAATTACAATGATAATTACTAAAATAATTAGGATTGTTTCACGAAGTCTTACTATTACAATAATACCGACCCGATATCTGCTAGACGTCAAAGACCTGGTTTTGCGCATAGAGTTACGAGATTGACTGTAAAAAACTGTTCCAAAATGTCCATTACGTTTTAGTTTGAAGGTTTTTTCACTTGTATGTTATGCGATTTTTGGGTTATAATATTATTTATCACCAGGATTAGTTAACACAAGCAAATAGTATCAGGATCTGCTAGTGAGTTTAAATAATCCAAAATATTAGGATCTGTGACATCTTCGACTTATATTTTAGAATAACTTTAGAACCAACTAGTTGACGTTTCCTCTCTCCAACAGTTCCTAAACAAATGTAACATCTAAACATAAATATAAAAACAAAGTGGACGCACGACCGCTGCATCTTACATAAATTAGAGAGAGGGTTTACCTTGGTAGTAAAAGCCAAGGGAGACGCGAATGTATGGCCAACATAAGGGATAAAGCTGAAGCCATTGTGGGATTTGCGGCGCAAGTTAGGATCTTTAGCGGACATGTGAAATATAGAGGTTTAGAACATAGCGAATATTGCTTACAAAATGTATATTATTTATACAAACGCATATGGCATACCTACTTAAGATTAAATTGACAAACAGACTTTACAGACTTGTACACTCCTTTTTGCTGTGTACTTAATAACACAGCAAAAATGAGTGTACAAAGTTTCTAATGGGTTGGCAACGCGCGTGAGAGACTCCGTGAGTTGCAGGCGTCCATAGGTTACGGTGACCGCTTTCCATCAGGCGGACCGTATGCTCATTTGCCACCGACGTAGTATTAAAAAAAAACAGGATTGTTTTATTGGAAACTTTTGTCGCCAATCTGATTATGGATTTGTATTGTATCTATTCATTGAAGAATTTAACTTTGTTTGAAACACTGAAACACTGTCACAGAATATATAATAGTACAAGTACAGAAGGCCCACTCCTTTGATGTCGCCATTCTAAATTCTTACCTACATTAAGAAAGGGACCGGACGCAAGCAGCGGACATTGAATTTTATTGCGCCGCGCAAAGGTCGTCAGCAACAGCGAACTCGCGGCCACCGGTATGTATGTACTTACTTGTAGCGCGGCGATAGAATCGCGGAGTGACCCGCCCCTGACACTGTGTAGATATACTGAAATACTTTAATAAATAATGTAACACAAAACAAATCTATAAAAACAGCCTCCTCTGACAATGTTGTTTATTTGAGTTATCCGTCATAACATTCCATTCAAATATCCTTCAACATTGAAACCAGCCAGCCTGTCAACAATAGCCCAAACCTCTTTGGTCTAACGCATTTTAGGTCATACATAAACCTACTCGTGTTTATTACAAAAACCATATCATGTACGAAGCTATCCTGGGAACTTGATCCAATTAAACTTTTATGATTAAATAATAAAGTCACTTTGTATCAAAATGTAATATAATTTAGGTTTGTTTGTTTTCTCTTGATGAGATTTTACGGAAAACTCTACACAACACAAGTATTTTGAGGTATTTTATGGAGAGATCGACAAATCGATCACATTCTATAACATTATCCACCGACAAAACGAGCAAAGATAGCAAAATACTCAAATGGATATAATATTTTTATTGTGTATCCGACCCGACCCCGCTTAGACAGCAAAGGACCTAAATGTATTATAAAAATATTTCCTTAAAATGCCTTTATACTTGAATTTTATACCTTTATTATGAAACTGGTTATGTTGAATGTATAAAAGTACTCTTACTTGTGTGTTATTTTCACATGACGCCACCCGGTGGCCTAGCGGTAAGAGACTTTCAATCTAGAGGTCGCCGGTTTGAACCACGGCTCGTACCAATGAGTTTTTCAAAAACTTAAGAACGAAATGTCATTCGATATTTGTCGGTGACGGAAAATATCCTGAGGAGACCAGACTAATCCCAATAAGGCCTACTTTGGAAGGTCAGATACTTAGCAGTCACTTTCGTAAAACTAGTGATTCCGATTCAATAGTTTATACCATTTATCATCTCATAATGATGAGGCCGTTGGGACTAAATATATTGTTTCCTGAAAATAACTGCATCAAAATTAAATATCAAATGGGGAAAACCACACTCGCAAGTTAATGTTTCGATTAAAAGTTAAAGTACGAATATCAGTTATACGTATTGTTTCCTTAAGGGCTCACCCTTACCACCCCTTACCTCTCAAGGTACCTAAAGACATAACAGGGCCTCCGCATGCGAAGACGGAACTGGGACCCTGTACTAGACAATCATCTCAACAATTTCCGTCATTACCTACCTATGGGCCTAGATTGTTTATTTATGTACTTATGTATAATTTTTTTTTTTTTCATTTGTAATTTAAGGTATCATTTGTAATGTAATGTAATTACAGGAACGGTTATTCGTGGTAAGCACACAATAGGTATTTAATAACTGATTTTTTTTTTATTATGTCCGGAGCCTACGACCACTTTTGGAACTAGTTGTCAAAGCGGAATTAAGGCTCCTATAGAAATAAAACTAAGAGCCGCTAAGTTTTATTTCGTCATTAAGGTTCTCTAGTATCTATATTTTCTTAATTATAACAATTATCCTATATAGGATATCTCACGAAAGTCGACTTATATTACTAAATGTTGGTAACAAAATAGGATCAATTAAAATTTGCTGACGTGGCTATGTACAAACTTTTTGAGAACTGCTCACGTAAGGAAGATAATGTAGTATATTTTCACAAAAAAAAAAGTAAACAAGTTATTTTCAGTTTTACAAAAGAGGAAACTGTATTTGCAGTGCTGTATTTATTGAAAAAACGTTATTGTGATAATGGATTTCTGGAAGGCAATGATGTTTTTCTTAAATATACGTCTGTATTTTTTGGCTCCACGTGTGGACATCAAAACAATCTCAGTTTTTGTTGATTTAGAGTCGTTTTGCCACAGTGCCCAGATATAAAAGCTATTACGTATGCTAAAGAGAGGACTTCTGATTTGATTCCAGTGAGCATAGCCGAATGCACAAACGCTCACGAAACGCTCACCATAATATCTCTTTCTCGTGACAGAGCCAGACTACATTTCTGCGGCATTTCGCGTCGCAGAAATGCCATTCGGCTACAGGGTCAGCTCTGGACATTTGGTTATTCAATTTTCTTCTTGACATGGCATTTATTTCGTTTAAAATAACATAACAGCCTTCCGCACCGGAGGTTTATTACGCACAATAATTCTGCTTTGATTCATAAATTAGATTACCACAAAATGAGTTTAGATGCGCAATCACAGTTTTTAAAGCAATTCTGATGCCATCCAATTTTGAAACACGGCCGCATTATATCGTCCATTATGATCCACAATGTGGAAAATTACCCTCTATTCGGTCAACCCCCAAATGTATAATCACTTATTGAATAGTTTTAATGACACAATAAAAGTATTATGCCCTCTAGACAAATGGCTTATAGTTTTTCAGAATTGAAGCATATCTGATATACAAAATGACTTTCTATAGGCATAATCAATGAATAAATAATAGTTAATAGCGTACACAATAGAGACTTCCTACAAAAGTGAGGTTTGACAGCAATTGAGGGACAAAGATGTGCCTTTTTAATGCATGGCATTATCCTTTTCAGGTATTTAAGCTTTTCAAAGTACCTAATTATCTTATCTGTGGTTGTGCTCGCAAAGGGGTGTCAAGTACAAGTAGCGTATGTATGTTGAGCAGAGTTCATTTAAAGCGTCTGAAATTGTTGGATTTCAGTAAAAAAAATCATTAAGAAAATATAGTTTTTAACCCCCGACGCAAAAACGAAGGGGTGTTATAAGTTTGACGTGTCTGTCTGTCCGTCTGTCTGTCTGTCTGTCTGTCTGTCTGTCCGTCCGTCCGTCCGTCCGTCCGTCCGTCCGTCCGTCCGTCCGTCCGTCCGTCCGTCCGTCCGTCCGTCCGTCCGTCTGTCTGTCTGTCTGTCTGTCTGTCTGTCTGTTTGTCTGTCTGTCTGTGTGTGTGTCTGTCTGTCTGTGTGTGTGTCTGTCTGTGGCATCGTAGCTCCCGAACGGATGAATCGATTTAGATTTAGTTTTTTTTGTCTGAAAGCTGAGTTAGTCGGGAGTGTTCTTAGCCATGTTTCATGAAAATCGGTCAACTATGTCGCAGTCGGGGTTTTTTCAAAATTATATTTTTGTGGTTAGGTTATTATTACATCAGAAACTGTCTTTGGTCACGTTATTTTAACTTAATTGTCGTTAAAGCCATGAGTTAAATATAATGTATTTGAGCTCCGGACAGTTGAAAAAATCTATAATAAATGTAACCCTATTCAATATCAACAATAAACAAAGTATGAACTTTGTAGACAACCTCACTTTCTCGACACGTGGCAAACCAAGAACAAACGGGCCTCTCGCTTGTTTTTGCCCAGAACGTGCAAGTTGTGGAATGAGCTTCCTTCTAAGGTTCCCTTGCACTATGATATGGGATTCTTCGAGAAGCATTAGGGTTCTCAAAGGTCGGCAATGCATAAGTGGCTCCCCTGATGTTGCTTATGTCCATGGGCGGCGATGACTGCTTCCCATCAGGCGGCTCGTCTGCTCGTTTGCTGCCTATTTCATAATAAAAAACCGGCCAAGAGCGTGTCGGGCCACGCTCAGTGTAGGGTTCCGTAGTTTTCCGTATTTTTCTCAAAAACTACTGAACCTATCAAGTTCAAAACAATTTTCCTAGAAAGTTTTTATAAAGTTCTACTTTTGTGATTTTTTTCATAATTTTTAAACATATGGTTCAAAAGTTAGAGGGGGGGGGACGCACTTTTTTTTCCTTGAGGAGCGATTATTTCCGAAAATATTAATATTATCAAAAAACGATCTTAGTAAACCCTTAATTATTCATTTCTAAATACCTATCCAACAATATATCACATAGGGTTTGCTCCCGGGAAATACCGGTACCGATAGTACCGGGAATTCCCGGGATTTTTGGCCGAGCAAAGAACCGGGAAATCAACTTGGAAAATCCCGGGATTTTCGGTACTTTCGGGACTGGTCAAATTTTTTCGCTTTTTCAAATATAACAACATATTTTTTGGCATTTTACATCTTTTATTATTATATTTCCATAACCAAACCGCACCGGCTTCGCACGGCGTATTATTTTATCTGCCTTTTTTATTACAATGAATTGGGAGTCGGAAGAGCAAGCAAAAAGTCCTGAAGAATTCTTATTATTATTATTATTTATTATTTCAATTCTGCCTAAACCATAGGCACCAATGGTTACCGTTGCAATACATTGTTCCGATTAAGCGATGTGCCATTACTGGGAGATATTTAATCGCTTAGTAAAAGAAATAAGACAAATACTATTAAAGAAATATAATAATTAATTATAGACCGGCAGTAAAACCTCACAAATTTTCCCCAAACATGTAATTTGAAGTAAAGAATGTAAACTAAAGGAAGCAAAACATTTGAGATGGTGCACTATTTTTTTGCTAGGCAGAGGGAACGTTCTCGAGAAAATTAGTCATTTTCTGGAAATTACTGTGGAATACCACATTATATGTAAACATTTTTTCAAAGTTAATTTGTTTATAACAGCTATCCTTAAAAGTTAGACATAACTCATAAGCCATCCCCGACTTATTTTCTAGATCTACATTTATGTATAAGAGCGACAATTCCACCATACATTATTTTGTTAAAAGTCAATCGGTACGTACGGGCAGGGTTTTCGATTGAAACTCTTGATTTTTACCGACCGATTTTAGCACATGTCGTCATGTTTTAATAATCAATTTATAATAACATATAAACAATTTATAATAACATAAAAACCGAGGGTATCGCGGTGGCCACTGGCTAGCCCCACTAGCCAGCTCAGTAGTTGAGTTTTGTATTTTTGGTGAAGGTTTGTTATATGAATTTGTGTATTTATTTTTTCTCTCGCAATCTCATTTCTCATTTGACTCATTTCTCTGCATGTTATAAAACTGTGTTCGCGAATTTTGCGATAGACTCAAAAACTATTAAACGGATGTTTATGCGTTTTTCACATATGTATGAATAGTGATTCTTGAGGAATGATTAAGGTTTTGTTATTATAAATTGATTATTAAAACATGACGACATGTGCTAAAATCGGTCGGTAAAAATCACGCTGCTTAAGAGCTTCAATCGAAAACCCTGCCCGTACGTACCGATCGACTTATAACAAAATAATGTATGGTGGAATTGTCGCTCTTATACGTCTAACTTTTAAGGATAGCTGTTATAAACATGCTTAACTTTTAAAAAATGTTTACATATATTGTGGTATTACGGTATTCCACAGAAATTTCCAGAAAATGACTAATTTTCTCGAGAACGTTCTCTCTGCCTAGCAAAAAAATAGTAAATGTTTTGCTTCCTTTAGTTTACATTCTTTGCTTCAAATTACATGTTTGGGGAAAATTTGTGAGGTTTTACTGCCGGTCTATAATCAATTATTACATTTCTTTAATAGTATTTGTCTTATTTCTTTTACTAAGCGATTAAATATCTCCCAGAAATGGCAGATCGCTTAATCGGAGCAACGTATTGCAACGGTAACCATTGGTGCCTATGGTTTAGGCGGAATTCTTCAGGATTTTTTGCTTGCTCTTCCGACTCCCAATTCATTGTAATAAAAAAAGGCAGATAAAATAATACGCCGAGCGAAGCCGGTGCGGTTTGGTTATGGAAATATAATAATAAAAGATGTAAAATGCCAAAAAATATGTTGTTATATTTGAAAAAGCGAAAAAATTTGACCAGTCCCGAAAGTACCGAAAATCCCGGGAAATCCCGGTTCCACATTGCTCCGGTACCGAAAATCCCGGTTCTTTAAAACAGTACCGGTACTGCAATCCCTAATATCACACGTTGGGGTTGGAATGAAAAAAAAAATCAGCCCCCACTTTACATGTAGGGGGGGTACCCTAATAAAACATTTTTTTTTTCATTTCTTATTTTTGCACTTTGTTGGCGTGATTGATATACATATTGATACCAAATTTCAGCTTTCTAGTGCTAACGGTTACTGAGATTATCCGCGGACGGACGGACGGACGGACGGACGGACGGACGGACGGACGGACGGACGGACGGACGGACGGACGGACGGACGGACAGACGGACAGACAGACATGGCGAAACTATAAGGGTTCCTAGTTGACTACGGAACCCTAAAAATAATAATAACTATTGAAAATCACACAACACCATTTTCAAAACCGTATATTTCAGGGCGTACACTTTATTGCAACGAAAGCGAATGATAAACGATCCTCCCGCGGTCAAATTAAGCGTCGGACGGTATAAATTGCTGATATTAATCTGTGTCACTTAATACTCCATGATGCTCGAGCGAGACGAATTACCAACGTCTTGATAATTGCACCCTGGGGAATGCCAAATTGAGGCACGTGATGTTCTGTTTGTTCAAATATAACGGGAACACGAGCTGGCTAGGGAACAGCAAGTAACATGAATAAAATTTTTGACGATTTATAATACCCTACAGATGTAGTGCATAATAGTTTTCCATCGTATTTTCTCGAAAACGTTCGTATAATTTGTCGTATTAGTTCGGTCAATCGATTCTCCATACAAACGCTCTCGACTATTTCCTCCCTGGTTTTTGAAGATAGAACAATGATATTTTCAACACAGATTATTATTATTTTATCTGTTTCGGACCGTTTTGATTTTTTGTTGTTACCAATTTTGAATACCACACCTTTTTTTTTGGAAATGTTTGATGAGCGTCTTTAAAAATAGACTGGCTCTAGCCATCAAAAATTTCCAAAAACAAAAAGATATGATATTCAAAATTAGTAACAATTAGCCAAAAAAATTAAACGGTCCGACATAGGTTATTTCATTGTTATTCAGATTCTCAAAGGAGGAAACATCCGAGATCGGAAACTCGATTTTAAAGATTTTTTCGCAATATCTTTTAACTGAGTTGTTCTGAATGGAATTTTTTTTCTAGAAATCTAGTTAATAACACTAGTATATTCAACTAAAATTCTCAAATTGAAAGGGGGGCTCTTTTCCATTTTGGAATTTTCGCTCCTGTAGCGTCTTAACTTAACCCAAGATTCTAAAGTTTTCGTAGAATCTTCCGCTTGTAGGTACGAAGCTCAAAATATCATATCAAACTCTCTTGTACAAATAACTACGAGTAGTCGAGTATACTGTCTTGTGTGCAGAGAAGATAAAACTAAATGATCTTGCTTCTACTAAGTAGTAATTTTTATTTAACCATGACCAAAGAGGATCGAGTATTATAGAGAAGTTACTGTCAAACTAAAATGTGTAATCACAGTGCATAGTGACACCTCTTGACACAGGCTTAAAACTTTTGACCCTCAGTTTATTGACAATTTGGCCCATAGGTATTCTTAGATTGATATACAGGGTGGGGCCTGTAACAAAAGCAAAAAATTGAACTGTAGGATATACTCCTTAAACTGACCAACATTTGTTCAGTGAATTTTAAAAATTATGAAGTCTTTAATTTTTTTATTTTTCATACAAAATAAATATTAGCTTCAATGTACACCATTATTGTTGTCATTGACGTTGTCTGTCACACTTTAGACTTAACAGAATTCGCAATACATTACCTCTTAGAAAAAACTTTCAATGGTAATAAAAATCAAAATACAAGTTATTTTTAAAAGTCGCTGAACAAATGTTGATCAGTATAAGGAGAATAGCTTACAGTTTAATTTTTTGCTTTTGTTACAGGCCCCACTCTGTATGTTAAAATGTCAAAAAATAATATTATCGCCATCTATCTGCCTATTTATAAGTACATATTTATGTCTTTGCCATTGTTGTATAGTCTATGGTTAGTCTGTGGTCGCATGAGAAAAAAAAATTGTCTTTGATCTGAACTGGTGTTTGAATAGCTGCGCTCCCAATTCCCAAAATTGAAATAAATAAATTAAAGCCATCCACGGTCAACGCCCATCGCCAAGGAACAATACAGCCATGACTTAGCCAACATCCCTTAATAAATGCATTTTGTGTTATAAAAGTGGTCGGAGCTATAATCATATTTCCCCAAGACAAACTAAACCGTTTATAAGCCTGACAGTAATAAAATGTCACAAGGAATAGTTTTTCCAGTAAATTAGCCGTAATACTTTACAACGTGACATGTTTTATAGTTACGGTTACAACACTTAGATACTAACTACCGACAATAATTTAAACGCTCGCAGTGGGGTAGCTTTTTACTTTTTGGAAGTCTTCCAAATATAAAGAATAAATACTTACCCTTACGCCGTGTCTTGCGTGGGCGACGGTCGCGCGACCATCGCGCGACCGTCGCCCACGCAAGCCACAGCGTTATTCATAAACGTTCACTAACGTTATCAAGCCGATAATAGTTATTTGTTATACAAGGGGGCAAAGTTGTATTTTAACGCCGAGTGTGGAATTGAAAAACGAGCAAGTGAAAGGATTCTACAGTTGAACCACGAGCGAAGCGAGTGGTTCGAGAATAGAATCCTGAACTTGCGAGTTTTTTAACACACGAGAAGTAAAATACATTTGCACCCGAGTGTAACACAAAACTTTTCCTCTCACTATAGCGAGGAAACTACAACGCAAAAAATGCGTTTATCACTGCTTCTAGTAGTTCCATAGGTGGTAAATCATCGTTATTACTAGATTCACCTAATTTTATCAATTTTAAAGCAGTTAATTTGACTTTATTCAAGGTCAAACTACTTTACCCACTAGTGGATAAAATGCGTTTTTACCCGCTGGTATTGAAGGACAAAACACGTGTTTCCGAGCTAGTGAGAGGAAAAGTTCGTTTGTCCCTTTCTATCACACCAATACGTCGGGACAAACGAACTTTATTGGCTTGATAACTTTAGTGAACGTTTATGAATCCGGGGTTAGTCTGTATTATTAGGTATTACATAGATATACAGTGCATCTTTCAATCTGGAGGTCACGGGTTCAATCTCCGGCTCATACACATTTGTTTTTCGGAACTTATTACGAAACAACAATTTATGTTACTAAACCTTAACTAATAAATGCAGGAGAGACCCTATGCTCAGCAGTGGGCGATTAATGGCTGAAATGATGATGTGATGAACTAATCAATCCTCCTTTACTACTTAAACTAGTCAAATAACCCACCAAGCATCGTTCCCGACGCAAAGGTGCCCATCACACTTGCTGCTGCGTTTCCGCGCAGTATATGTATCTTGCCAATACTTATACTGATTATTTACTTATGTCACATCTCGGACACTGGCGATTAAATCTATGAAAGAGGCGCGTTCCTACCACACATTCTAAGCTCGTGTAGGTGAACGCGTACTTATGCTTGTATGAGTGAGAGATAGAATTAGAATTAGAATTATTTATTGCATATCACATTACAGGCATTGGGTGGAGTGGAACATATAGGTATACATGTGACACCCTGTAAGGGCACAGCAATATAGAGGGCTACAAGTAGGTAATTACTTAGATTAAAATATGATTATATACATTATTTTACACATTTCGTTACATTAACATACATTCAATAATTATCATTTGGTCTTACTATTACATTATTTCCTTACAAAAAATAAAGCACTATTGTATTTTCACTTACTGACTAAAATATTCGTTCATATTATAGAAACACTCGTTAACTAAAAACTGTTTCAGATGTTTTTTTAAATTGATTAATGTTTTGCAGTTCTTTAATAGAGTTCGGGAGGTGATTGTAGATTTTTATAGTCATAAAATGTGGGCTACTTGTGACAAGTTTTAGTTTAGAAAAAGGCAATTTTAGTTGGTTAACATTACGGTTATTTCTTTTAATTTGGGTTGTATCTTGGTATGAGTACAAATCTAGGTGTTTCCTAACGAATTTACATGATTCGAATATATACATACACTATACATATACTGGCCATACTGTACAATAGTAGGTAGGTTTATTATACTGTGCTTATGTACAAAATATAATTTGATATTTACAGTTTACACTGAAAGTAAGGAAAACATCATTAAGTGTGTGGGATGCGTAGTGATATCTCCCACGGGTTCCACTTACTTGCAGTAGGTATAGCTCCAGGCGTAGAAAGCAAACAAGCAGGATACGTTTTGAAGCTTTATTCTTGAGCACACACATGCGTAAGCGAACAGTTTAAATTTACAGAAGGAGAAATGCAAGATAGGCAAAGCAAAAGCACTTAAATGTATAAAGCGCGAGCAAGTGCACAAAGGAATGCGATTGGAATGCGACCGAGCAGCGCGGTGACGTGCGCTGTGCGTCAGAGAGGCAGATAGACTGGTGAGCGCGGCGCGCGGGGGAACATGCGCGGGCGCAGGGCGGCCGGTCGGGAACCGGTCACGCCGCGACGTTATCAGCTATGTTCAGTCGCTCCGCGCGCTAAACTATCTACTAATAACAAGAATCTGTTTGTCCGCTTCAACATACAAAATATGTGACATTAACATTTTATTTTCCATAATTCATAGTTCAGATTAATTATTTCATAGTAATGAATAAAAGGTTAAAAGGGTAAAATTCATTAAATGCTAATCAACAATTAAAATTAATGTACATAATCGTTAATTGAATAATTAGGATATAAAATAAATTCATTTGACATAATTAAATTCATTGTAAATAAATAAAATTAAAATGATTTGATATAAGTAATTAATTTGAATTGATTGATGAATAAAAATTGTAAAAAGTAAAACTGTAAAATGTAAAACAATAAAAACATTAAAATTAATAAAATACATAAAATCTGTGGCAGAACGCCCACAAGTGTAAGCTGAGATTAATTATATGCATCGAATTTTATATTCATATTTTTTATACATTTGAGTGGCAAATGGGGGTTAAGTTTGTATGATAAGTCAATTTTGCTTGGCCCGTCGTCTAACTTCCTAATAATATGTTATTGTCTGTTTCTATGACCATCAAGGCGGCTTAGTTAATAAAGGCAGTTTCTCATTTGCTTGCCCGCCGGGACCGTGGTCAACGGCGTGTGATATTGGTGTTATAGTTGCTAGAGGTAATTAGTATTGAGGTAGTTTG
This sequence comes from Leguminivora glycinivorella, assembly GCF_023078275.1. Lineage (NCBI taxonomy): Eukaryota > Metazoa > Arthropoda > Insecta > Lepidoptera > Tortricidae > Leguminivora > Leguminivora glycinivorella. The sequence continues at coordinate 18,022,883 of NC_062978.1, forward strand.
CAGTACATTAGACAGCCAATAGCTGTATTACGTACTCTCTATTGCTTCCCATAAAGTCGTAAGTCATAATGTATCGTTTGCCCACGTTAATCATAATTTGGTTTTTCTCAGAAACGCAGGATTCCTACAAAAGAAACCTAACCTAAGGCGGCTGAAATGATCTATTGATGAAGATGATGAAAAGTTAACCGTTTCAGAATTTTGACATTTATGACTTAATTGAATTTTGACATTAATAATAATCTGGCAATTATTACATTATGACTATCAATCGTTATGTCAAACAAAGGTTATCGTTATGCGGGTTATCTAAATATATAAAAGAAGAAACTGACTGAATCGCTGGTCCTAGAGACTCCAAATTTGGCACGTACGAGTGGGTTCATAAGGTGTAGAGGAGCACCTAGAAAGGATTTTTCAAAATTCACATCCTAAGGGAGTGAAACGGGGGTCCAAAGTTCAACATTTTAACTAGATTACTTAGTACGACTGTGGAACTCTCTCCCTGTTGAGTTAAGACGTTCTCAATCTATTGCCTCGTTTAAATCAAACCTTAAAGAATACTATCTTTCCCTTCCTTAGATTTTATGAATGACACTGTTGTTTGTTTCTCTATGAATATAAACCTTTTTATATATATATTTATGTGTGTATGTTTATGTATGTTTATGGTTATACTTATTTATGTATGTCTATTTGAATGAGTGTTTTGTGTTGTTTGGTTGTATTTAAATTCTACTTCTCATATTTTTAGAGCCACCTACCATATATTCTGATTATATTAACTCCAGTACCCAAAGGTTGTCTGGAAGAGATCGCTCTTCAGCGATAAGACCGCCTGTTGTTACCTCTGTTTAATTTGTTTTGTTTCTTGTGTATTACTTGTAAACTATGTGAGGTGTGCAATAAAGAGTATTGTATTGTATTGTATTGTAATGTGTTATTTATTTAGGACAAGACAATTAAGCATTCAAGTTGTGGTTTTAAATCTTAGAACACAAACATCATCTAGATCAACCCTATTAATATGCGATTGTCCCAAAGATAGTGTGCCGCTGCAACTGATATTCCGCGTCGACATTCGAGCGACTGGCGACATGAGCCCGCTTTGTTTCAAATTGGGACTTCAACAAGTGTCGTAGTCACGCAAGCGTTTGGACGTGTTTTCAAGCGAAATGTCGAAAGAGAACGGGTTAACTAGTGCCGAGGGTGTCACGTCGTTCATCGTCGTCCGGTGTAGTGCGATGCGAGTATGGGCTGTGTTGTGTGAATTAATATGCAGTTTGGGCGTGCGAATCGAAATTTTTACTCGAATAATCAAAATTTTACAGAATTCGTTCATTCATTTAGGCGGCCTTGATTACCAAGGATGATAGTCTAACGATGACCGTTTATCATACCAGCAGCATTACCTGCGCATTAAGACTAAAATCAACTGTAAGTAGGTACCTGTAGTTATAGTATTTTTTTCTTTTGGATGGATCGAATGGATCCAAAGAATTGAAATTTATGTGAATATATAATTTGAATACACATATTATCGTCACTACTTTTAAAAAATCTCGTATCTCACGCTGTTCCTCAAAGTTAAAACGCAGTAAGTCTATATGCATTCCATACATACTTACTACAATTTTCTTTTCATTGTCAGACGAAGATACAAGTTTTTTTTAAAGTAGTGACGATATGTGTATTTGCGATATATGTGAACAATTGGTGATGTTTTTTTTGTAGGGAAAATTTGGGTCTAGAGTGCAAAAATATATGATAAAAAATATGCTCCAGCCACTAACTAGACTGACGAAAAGTGTCTTAAAGGCATGGTAAGAATAGAAATAAAACTTGGGAAAGAAAATATTAAAATTAACAGAGCTGAATTTCACTAGGCAACAAAAATATTTTTTCAAGCGCGGTAGGTGTTGAACAATATTTTTCATTTCTGAATATGGTCTATATTGTCCCAGACTGCCATACTCATATTTATTAACGTTATTGATTAAGCTTCTAAAAACAAGTACATAGCAGCAAAACTGACCTGAAGGACAGCGTAGTCAACGGCCTGTAGCTCTTATGGCTGTTCACATCACTCATCGGCGTACCCCAGAAGTCATTCTCGAAAACTTTCCGCAGCGAATTCGTCCCAATCACATCCGGGTTCATCACGACCGCAGGGATGTCGTCATGCACGAACTCGCCATTCAGGCTGTTGATATAGCTGAGGACGGCGGTGATGACCACCGTGCCGTATAAGGCCAGGTCGCGGTTGAAGCGTGGTGACTCCTCGCGCACCATGGGCAGGGTCGCCGCCGCTCGTCGCTTCATCTTGAGAGTTCGTACACGCAGTGTCACATTTCGGAACTTGCACATTTAGGTTACTGGAACAAGAGAGAGGTCTATTTTAATACATATTTTGTACACATACCTGCAGCGTGTAAAGCTAATACGGGTGAATCTCTTAACCGTGGTGTATAGGACATAAGAAATGTAATCACTTAGATAATTTCACAAATTGAAATAAACAATTATTTTTTATATTAAATAATTCGGCCCGTAATGTAATGAACACACAGCACACACACTCGCTTCGAACGCTCATTGAATGACTCCTTTTTAAAAAAATGGCGCATGATATAAATAGGTATGAACAATTGAAATTTTTTACTGAAGCATCCTCTTAACTAAATACGTTAACATAAACTAGTAAAAACAATAAAAAATTCTACATTTCCGCCTAATAAAAATTATTAAACCTAATAATTATATAACTAAGAGACTTCGGGCCTAGAGACTCTCGCTAGGTGGTTGGATCAAGGGTCAGATGCAGAAGGCGGTGATCTTAGACACGGCGCGGATAGTCCGACGGTTCCTCTCGCTGCAGCGCTAACCACCGGCGCCTTGGGCCCTGTCCCGCTGCTGGCGGCACCCTAGGTTAGGTTTTTTATAATATGTTTATATATTTTTTTATTGTTTTGTAAGTGGTTTTGTATTTTACTTTTATATTCGTATTATAAATAACCTAGCCTAAGACTTAAAAGAAATAAAGAGAATATAACTAAATCTATTTTTCTACCGAAAATATGCCAAACATTTTAGATACCTAAATAGCCACCGCCAGGTGCGAACATTAAAATAATAAATATTTATAAAGTGTGAAACTACAAATAATAGAATTTTAACGCAAGTTACGCAACATTGCAGTCCCGAAATCAAGAGTGTCATGATTTTACTTATTTATTTTTTATCTACCATAAACTGATGCGCATTTTGTGTTCTACGTAGTTTATGCTTGATAAATGCTTCACCGCTCGCTGGCATACCTTGAGTTTACATTTTAGAGCCGCAGTAAATGACCAAGTTTGTACGCCGTAAGTCTGGATAGGATGCACAATAATGTCAAGGTGTTTGCGCTTAAGACTCAGAGGAAGGTCACCCTTCATTTGCGCTTTCATGGACCAGTAGCTCTTCCATGTACTTATTTTCATCTATTAGGTTCAAAGATATTGTGCCAGTTTAAAGTTATTTTTCAGCCTAAAATCAGTCATACCCTCGAGAGTAATATACACACACACAATACAAATACTCTTTATTGCACACATTGTAAGATATAATACATATATATAAAATATTTATATATAATATACCTATATAATATAGGTATATATAAATGTAAATGTAACCGGCGGCGGCGGTAAGGCGTGGCTCACTCCGCGATTCTTTCGCCGAGCTACAAGTACATGCCGGCGGCCGCGAATTCGCGGCCCATTCAGTAGTAACGACCTTAGCGCCGCCCATTACAGTTTAATGTCAGCTTCTCGCGTGCGGTCCGTTTGTAATGTAGGTAAAAATTTAGAATGGCGGCATTTTGTAACCATCAAAGTGACGCTACTGTACTTGTACTATTATATTTATATTCTGTGATGTAACGTAATATGAAGTAAAGCGGGGCAGAAACAGAATGCCGGATTTGATATTTCAAGCACGTCCCGCTCGTAGGCCGGAAAATTCATAACAGCGGTATTGCTGCGTTATTGAAAAATAGTTATTCAGATTAGTTGGCTGGCATGATGGACTTGTGCGGTATTGTGTATCATCACATGTAATGTAAAGCTGGGACCGACAAAATATAAGCAATACCTCATTTTAAATGAAAATTCTTTTCATTCCCCAGTTAAGCCTAGTTACTTTATTAATTTTAGATTTCCAAAAGCTTTTAGATAGCGTAGCGTTAGCGGAGGGTGAGCGGAGCGCAAAGATAGCGGTGCGCCGGCGGAACGGCTGGCGTTCCGCTCGCAATCCGCGCTCGTTAGTTCCTGCCAGCGTCCGCTGGGCGCAACGCCAGCATTCTTCCGGCGCACCGCAGCTATCGTTGCGCTCCGCTGACGCTCCGCTACCGCTTCGCCTACGCTATCAAAACGCGCATGTGTGGCCTAGCTTTGAAAATTATTTTCACTCCCCGGTTAAGACTACTTACCTACTTATTTAAGTTATTATTGATTTTATGCTTTCAAAATGTATGCACAGTTGCACACCTCTTGAGATAGGGCAAACTCGAATTACACCTATTTAAAACGATGTTTTTAACCTTGATGTCATATTTATTGAAAAGATCTAATTTGAGAAACCCATTTTAATTTTTTACCGACTTCTCAAAAAGAGCTTTTCACTTAGGCCCGTATGTTTGTCAGTGAGTATCTCGCATTTTATCAAAGCCGCATTTGACGCTAACTTCAGAAAAGTACCTATGGAAAAAGTGTTGATAGACATGGATAGTTTGATTAAATAATTATTAGATAGTTGCAAGTAGGTGGCACTGCTATTGATACACTAGAATTATTAATAGCAACAACTACTTGTACACTAACTTCTTTTACTCACCTAGTAGGTAATAAGTAGATTATGATTTATAATTAAAGTTTATCAATACAATTAGCGTCAAAAGCCTTTTGATTAACGCTAAGCGCGCTTAGTCGTGTCGCAATTAAGTAGCTTTCTCCCGCGGTTTCACCCGCGTACTATATAAAAGTAATATTATTCAAATTTGGACACCGGTTTCACCCCCTTAGGAGGTCAATTTGAAAAATATAAGGAACCTATTTACGTGCCAAATTTGCCACCAACCAGCGGTTTCGGCTGTGCGTTGATATGTCAGTCAGTCAGTATCTTCTGTTATATATTTATAAAGGACTAGCTTTTACCCGCGTCTTCGCTCGCGTTAGAAAGAGACAAAAAGTAGCCTATGTCACTCTCCATCCCTTCAACTGTCACCACTTAAAAATCACATCAATTCGTCGCTCTATTTTGGCGTGAAAGACGAACAAACATACAGACATACACACTTTCCCATTTATAATATTAGTATGGATTATTCGTGGTTTTATTCGGAGATTTTAGAGAAAGAAAACTAGTATTCTTGACTAACGGACAAGCAAAAAGGCGCCAGAGGCGACGGATAAAAAATATATTTCTAAAACAACTTAACAATTTATATGTGATTTTATTATTCTACGTGTTGTCATGTCTTTCCGTAGGTACCTACACGCTATTCCTTAAAAATCGCCTCTAAAACTATAAGTAGGTAAGTAAACTTTATTTGCATAAAAGTGGTTTACAAAAGGTCTTAATTATAAACGGATTAGTATTACGCATTTATCTCAGTTGCAACATGCGATGGTGTTCTTTGTTCTTTGTTCGGTTGTCGTTTGTTTCCTTTCTTTTAGTGAATATTTTTAACCCCCGACGCAAAAACGACGGGGTGTTATAAGTTTGACGTGTCTGTCTGTCTGTCTGTCTGTCCGTCTGTCTGTCTGTCTGTCTGTCTGTCTGTTTGTCTGTCTGTGTGTGTGTCTGTCTGTGGCATCGTAGCTCCCGAACGGATGAACCGATTTAGATTTAGTTTTTTTTTGTCTGAAAGCTGAGTTATAAATATATGATTTTGACTCATGGAGACCATATACATCTCTAAGGAGAATTAGATTAAGTAGATATAGGGGAGATTAGTCCAAAACCGGGTATGGGGGTAAAACCGGGACGTGGCAGTATGGCTACTTAGATCGATTCAAATTTACGCGTGCTTTGGTGACAGCTGTCAGCCATCTTGGTTAGTTTTTCAACAAAAGTTAGAAGGCGTGCGTGCCGGTGTGTAAAAATAATTAGAGAAAAAAGTTTTTAGCAGTGTTTGATCTAAAATTTCATGGAATTCATAAGCAGACTAATCTTTCGTACGTTGAGGTAAGTACCATTTGTATTTTTTATACGATTAAGTATATTGTACATTTGAACAAACATAACTTTGATTGTTATTGCAACATCTTTTTAAATTAGTGGATTTTTTTAGTTTCTTGTAGGTGCGTTTGGGTCAAAACCGTACAGGATAATACCGGGTAGTACCCGGTTTTGTACAAGTAACTGAGTCAGGTGTTTTGATTTTATATAATTTAAATAATTGTTACAGATCTAAAGAAAATGCCGCAAAATTATAAAATAACTGCAACACGACAATCTTGGAGTGAGCAATCAATGAAAATGAAACTTGAAGATCTTGACGAGGTCCATTGCTATCGTTGCCGGGGTAATATCGGGTATAGCAGCTGTTCCAAAACCGGGTATACCCGGCTTTGGACTACCCATGGGGCAAAAACGTAAAATAGTGAGATTTGAAGTTGATTGTGTTATTCTACGTGTGATAATGCTAACAGTGTTCTCACCTAATAAATATGTTGTCAATTAAATAAATTAAGCAGAGGCTATTAAATATTGTTTATTTTTCTAATAATAATTTTTTTATTATTTTTTTTCCTTAAGGTCCCGGTTTTACCCCACTTTCCCCTACATTTTATCTTTAGTTGTGACATTTAGAGTCATTTGCACCTCTAAAGTAATTTTAGACTTTTTTTTTATATTTGTACTTTTTATATTTAGTGTATTCTTGGTTGTAATTCGACATTTAGAGACCTTCTACATCTCTAATTAATTGTATAGGGTTAACTTTAGTTAGAACTTAGAATTAGTATATAATACTATCAATTGTAATTTCAACTCAATTTTAAATATTTTCTAAATATGTTCATGTGACGTGTAAAAGTGCCCCTGTGGCCTATTTGCTGAATAAATTATTTTTATTTTGATTTTGATTTTGATTTTGGTGGTGAACAGGCCTTATGAAACAAGTAGACAACATTACGTACCGTGCAAACTTGAAAGTGCTCGCTTGGCACTCTTTGCTGAACTTGCTTGCTCAAGAAGCACATGAATTTTGCACCACAAGTACTTTCACTTCGCCCACTTGTTTGAGTTAAGATTATTGCGGCTACAATTTGACTGGATTTCTTTCTGTATATCGAGCGTTTACTGGTGAAACCCGATAAATCGAGATCATTTTTCTTTGAAATGAGAACATTGTGGAAATTGCACATAGTTCGATAATTCAAAAACCAGTTTGCTCAACTTATCGGGTTTCACCAGTAAACCCTCGATATACGAGTAAGTAACGTTTCTTTCTACACACAGCGATATTTCAGAAGTAAGGATTTGTGTTCGTTTCATATAAGTATTTAATTTGTGTTATAATGAGATTCAGAGGCCTGTGTGGTGACGGGTTAAGAATTTCACCACCCCCTTTCTTCCCGTGGGTGTCGTAGGCGACTATGGGATATGGGTTAAATTGTGGCGTAGGCGAGAGGCTGGCAACCTGTCACTGCAATGTCACAGTTTCGTTTTCTTTCAACCCTTTATTTGCCAAGAGTGGCACTGAAGCTTTAGTAGTTTCATGTGTTCTGCCTACCCCTTTATGGGAAACAGGCGTGATTGTATGTATGTAATGAGATTCGTGAAATCACGCGCGCGGTTGGTCGCAGCAGTAGCGCCAAAAACATAGGTTTATATACAGGATGTCCCAAGATTATGGGACATGAAGAGAAAGTATATATCGTAGACTACACATTCTTTGACAGTCATTCTCTATGTTGGCAACGTTCGTGACAGAGTGGCGCTGATTGTCATAAACACGCATCATCTTTTGAGCATGTCCAACATTAATGCTAGCGGCGGCCGTTGGAACTAATTGAACACCATACCATATGGAAAGCCGACAAAATGGGGGCAGCACCAGTCGTGCTCGTAGCGGATACTTAATTAATTCTCTTTGGTCGCAGAGACTTCACGCTTGGCTCGTATTTGATATAGCATTGTTACTGACACACACTCACACACCACACATCCATATTTTATTTCACAGGTAAGAACCTGGCGTATTGAACATTTTAATATTTTTAATTAGCACGGCGCATCATATAATAAATGATCAGAATTATAAAAAAGGTAATTCATTATGAAAACTATTAGCAATATTGGCTAAAAGGTCATTAAAATTGATATGTTTCATTATGACCACTAATTAGCTCTCAGTTGGCTATTTGACACGTTCACTGTCCCGCTTTGAATTGTAAACCATACGGCTTTGTAATAAGACCTGTCAACTCTTATGTGGAAACACTGGACAGTGAATATGTTAACATAGGTATTTATAAAAGCTTATCCGAGCTTCTGGTTTATTCTGTGAAGCAAATATTTTCTCTAGTGGTGTTAGCTAAAACTGGTTATCTGATAATGTGATAATACATAATATGTATTAAATTATAGTGTATGTGTTTAATTATAGTGCATACTTAATTGTTAATATTTGAAGATTGTACAATTTTTATTTAACGCAATAATTGGTGGGTTTTTAAAACTAATATTTAAATGAGTAACATAGCGTTTCCTTATTACTACATTAAGTAAGTAAGTAAGTAATTTATTTATTGTAAGCTGTGTACATAAAGGTGTACAATACATTACGAAAAGAAGTTCGAAAAGAGCGCCGATTCGTGTGTGGCGGCGATTCGGGCGGCATTGATCGGTTACCATCAGGCGACCTGTCCTCGTTTGCCTCCTATCCCATAAAAAAAATCACGACCGAAGAGTAAATCGACACAGTTTATGAATTTAAGTTTATATTGTGCGATGATTTACAGCACATAATTATGGACCTTTGGTTTTTTTAGACATGTACATAAAGTGTAGGTACTGCTTTGCAAGAAAAACACTCCAAATATAGTACTGTAAATATCCGAATACGTCTCCCAATTCAGTTTAATATATACTTCAACTAGGTCAGATAGTGTAATAAAATCGGATAGGTACGCTATCTTCGTCGTTGAGAACCGGACGGTCCTTCGAGTATGGGCCTCACGTCACGTCTATAAAGTACCCGCTAAATTAAATTCATGGCGGCCGTCCGCTTGATACAACAATGTGTGGTTTAAAACTTACTGGCTTAGATGCTAGGGTATTTTACTGTTTTTGTTGGGTATTTTTATACTTGATTTTAGTTGTGGTTGGAATTTAAACGCGATTTAAGGTCAGGTTAAGACGACGGCGATGACGGCATGCACGAATTTCGATATTTTAACCTCTAGGTATGAACAATTGAACAATTTTGATCTTATTCTGATACATATAGTTATAGTTGCCTATGTGGTGACGGGTTAAGAATTTCACCACCCCCTTTCTTCCCGTGGGTGTCGTAGAAGGCGACTGTGGGATATGGGTTAAATTGTGGCGTAGGCGAGAGGCTGGCAACCTGTCACTGCAATGTCACAGTTTCGTTTTCTTTCAACCCCTTATTTGCCAAGAGTGGCACTGAAGCTTTAGTAGTTTCATGTGTTCTGCCTACCCCTTTATGGGATACAGGCGTGATTGTATGTATGTATTTATTGTATGTATAGTTATAGACGTTCATTAATCACAAATATGCCGAAACGTTACATTTTTTAGACCAATTATTATTTTAAAAATTGTAATTGAAAAATTATATTTAAATTTCAGGCTTATATCTAATAGACCATCTTGCTCACGTAAACATATACAAACTAGAAATGCGCGTGTTTGAGTTACAAGCATAAATAACAAGAGTTTCGTCGGATGATTTTCCGTGTAAATATATCTCGAAGCGGGTGTATAGGCTGGTTTCCTATACTTAAAACAAAATATTTTATGCAGTGCACGAAATAAAGCACCACATAATTAGAAGAAAAATTTAATATGGACAGTAGTTATGTTTAAACATAATTTCTATTGAATAAGTCAAAGATAAAGATATAAAGTAAATGAATTGACCGTGACGTCACTCCTCAGTATTTCATAGTAATTCCATATTACCAAATCGTTTTGACAGTTCTTAAAAAGAAGCTGATTTGACTAGTAGGAAACTAGCCTATTGACACGCCTCGGACAATTGGCGATCAAATATATGTACTTAATTAATAGGCGCGTTCCTACGCACACAGTCGTGCAGTCTAAGCTCGTGTAAGTGAACGCGTACCAGGCTCGTATGAGTGAGATATGACAGGACTGTTTGCATTTTTGATAGGTGGTAATTATGAGGTAACCGAGAGCGAGTGGGCGGCACTTTCAGCGGGGAGCGGGATTGGTCATACTCATAGTTACTGTACGATAGTACTCTTTCTTACATATACTGTGGTATTGACTACGGTACTTTCCCAAGTAAATACACCCCTCATGGCATAAAGCAGCAAAACCCCGGGCCCCGGTTCGGAGTAAAGGCTTCTGGTTTTAGGAATAACGGAAATTAAAGGGCGTAACCCCTCAGGAAATAAAATACTAAAATATAATGCAAGCGAGATAGACGCGTTATAAATCTTCGTTGATCCTGTTAGTGTATAGTAGTGTGTTAAGCGAAAAATAAAGTGAGAATTGAAGACAAATATAAGATAGATGTTAATGATTAGTGTAGGAAAATACATAATTTTAGTTGACACAAAACATTTAGCTTTAGCTCTACTCCTAACTTGATTTTCAATTTAATTAAATAAACATGTACCTACTTGTTTAGGTAAATATATACACATATACATTTACGAGGAACATAGAGGAATTCAATCAAGGAATTTAATTGTGTATTAATGTAAGGTACATTTAGTTTAGCGGGTAATTTCAATTACCTAATCGATTTTTCTCCATGTATTACATTTTTTACAATATTACATATAATGTCCACATGCACTGTTCACTGGTCACATATAGCACTCATGTTTAGTGAATCACTCCCAGTTAATAGTGTAAAACATTGCAAATGTTTTATTAGTTCTTGAAATCTTCCGCTAGTCCCTATTTGTTTTTTTTTTCGATTGGGATTCCTATATAAAATTATTGTAACATTTAGGCCCACTTGCACTAACAACTTAACTCAGGGTTAGTGGGCTGTCAACTGTCAATTTCCATATAAAATGATGGGTTAACCCTCGGGTTAACCTTCCATTTTCGTTGGTGCAAGTGGTCCTTGGTATTTTTACAAGCTTTTATTCAACTTGCCTTGTTAGTATAGGTATACTAGGTATGTTAGTGTGCGTCAAAACGTAGAAGCTAGATTTGACCCACTTCCCGGTTTCCGATTGAGCTAAATTTTTTCAAACATATTTAAATCACGTGACAAAGCAATATTATGGTATTATGGAGCTGATGTGATGATGGAACAGAAAGGTGGTAATAGGAACTCTGTTATGAAACGTCGTATCGCCATCGAGTAAAGGGTTTTTAGAAACGTCTCGAAGAGCAGTAAATGACTGTTGAAAAAAAGGTACAGTCGGCGACAAAAGCTTGTGCCAAAACTGAAGTTTTTGCAAAAACACTTATCAAATAACAAATGGGTCATTCCATTGTGACGGGTGGGACATTTATACTCTTTTTTGCCTACATTTTGCTTTATTTCTGCCAAACAGCAACAATTAGCGTATTGAATACGACATTATCTCTTGCCCGAATAATCAATGTTTACTGTACCATCGAAAAAAGTATGAAAATGTCATTATTATTATGAGAAATTGATGGTATAAGAAGTGTGACGGGTGGGACTTCAAAGTGCCTCTCCTCTCCGACTTGACTTACACAATTCGCAATTGGTAAGAAACTATAAAACTTTTGTTAAACAACCAATTTTTATATGATTCCTGATATTGTATAGATTAGGTATTAGTATAATTTACGCAAATAACTCTTAAAACAAAAATAATTTTCCTTCTCAATGCTTGTGACGGGTGGGACAGTGCTTTGTGACGGGTGGGACGAGTAACATTTGAGCATACAAATATATGAAAAATATCTTTATATTCAATATATATTCTTTAAATATCTTTATATGACAGTTCTTTTGTATTTACTTTAAATCAGCTCTTTAATGAATTATTTAATGTTACAAGTAATAGTTTCAATAGTTTTCTTGGAGCATTGAGACAAAATTTTTTTTTTTTATCTTAAATTTTTAAAGGTTCAGATAATTGTCAAACATCGTCAAACAGTCTATTACTGCATACTTTTATCAGCGATTCAGGACGAATGTCTAAAATTATACCAGTTTTAATGAAAGAGACTTCTTCCTGATTCATAGCATTCATTGTGTTCTATAAAGTAATACCACAACCGAATTAAGCAATATTACACATATAATTTGCTTTAGTATAACCCAGCTAGGTTTAACTAAACTTAAAAGAACGATTTTATACTCACCAACTCCAGTTTTACCAGATAACCCATTCTGCTCACCCGTCAGTGACGGGTGGGACCTACGTTGAAAAGCGTTAAAAAGTATTTTTTTATTTACAAATGCAACGCGTTTTTTGGCTAAAATAATCAATCTCAACCTAATTGTTACTTTCACAAAGCAAGACAACAAGAGCTTAGATACTTTTAGGGTAAACAAGAAAAAACTTTGTTTTACTGTGACGGGCGGACTGACTTACGCATTGTGTAGAAGCCCAATAAATCCTAACCATGAAGATTAATTTATATTTACTTGCCCCTGGTTTAAACAGCGTTAAATATATTTTCTTTTACACATATCACTTTCTCCGTAATGTTTATAAAAGGCGCGAAATAGCGCTGCCAACTTAGGGTATAAATATACCACCTTAGACAACTGGCGCTAGGGGTACGTTCGGACACGAATAAAATGCAAAAAAAATACACAAAAAGGAAAAACTCATTGATTCATAAAAATAGGCATAATGTTCTATTCTCTAGATGTAGATTTAAGTATGAATTAAGTTATTTAATTTTTATGCCTATGGTGTCGGTTTCGCTGGAATGACCCAAATTATAAAAGTGGCTACTCAAGAACATGTACGCTCTTCAGAAGCATTTTCATACATTAACCCGCTTGATGCTATCTCTATTGCAAGTGCATACTTATCATGCGCAGGCATAATTTGTATGCGCATGTAATAGAGAGCAACAGGCGAGTGTATCTAAGAAAATCCTTCTAACGTCTCTTCTTTATGGACTAAGAGCCCAGAGCTGCCAGACCTTCCTCATTTTCTCAAGGACGAAACTTTGGGATCATGTAGAGTTCGTATCGACGTTTAATGTCTGCATATTACCTAGTTCGGTCCCTCGGCCATTTTTTTGGTAAAAGGTTTTTTTAACACTAACTTTCCTTAAATTCCCAAGGCTTATTCTTATACAAGTATTAGAAAAGACTGTAAGGATTTAATAATCATCATTTCCTGACCATTTCCGACGGCCGTTACTTTTACCAGACGCTTGAAAGTCTCTCTAACTTACCTTAATTTCTCAAGCTACGGCCGGCGCAAAACGTTAGGGAATGATGATTATCAACAGTATTTTCAAACACATACATAAACATCAGCCCTGAAGATTAAAGAAAAAGTTAGTTTTTTTTGGAAAAAACTTTATAGAAAAAAAAATGGCCGACGGGCCGAACTAGGTAATATGCAGACATCTACATTCTCCCAGTGTTTCATGCTTGAGAAAATGAGGAAGGTCTGGCGGCTCTAGGATCTTAGCTTAGTCCATTAGTAAGTCTTTATAACCAATGTTTTTTAGTTTCAATAATATTTGAAAAAAAAACATGCCAATATTGTTTCTGTTGGTTGTAAATGCGTTTATCTCTTCGGTAAATTGAGGCGGAACCAAATAAAACAACGGGCACATACAATAAATTCTCCGATACCGAGGTTAGGGCTGTCCGCCGTGACATTTAAAGCTCAGGCTACTAGTTTCTAAGTAGGTATACGAAATCAGCAAATAGACAACATTTTTTTAAGAACAAAAACTTTTTCTAATTACGGAGAAAATAAAGTAAATTAACACTGTATAATTAATACAATTTTCAGGGCCTTATTTTTCTTACAGTGGGTACCTATTACTTTGACTATTTTTGTAATAAACGAATAAGATATGGAAAAAAAGGCACCTTTTAAAATATCTTAACAGAGTACGAAATTAATGAACTCAGGCATACTTTTTAATGAAGTCTAAACTAGATGTCTCAGTTTATTCATTTAGAAAATAAAGGAAAACAAAGCTGTTCATCACAACCTGGCAAGACAGACCAGACAGTCCCTTTGAAATCGCCGTGTGTTCTAAGAAAACGGGACGACACCACAATGTGGGCACATTTTCCATCCATTTCCATTTTTTTGTCCATTAGTCCGTTTTATTTAATTTTGATGTTTTTAAAGAATTATTTACTATTTCTACTAATTACTTTCACTACTACTCAGAATTACGAGCACTTTCTATCCCAATAGGAGAAAAAAAAGTCCCAAAATTACATTACTTTATTTTGTTACCCCATACAAACTACCTATATAAATGGAAAATGGTAACACAATAGGAAAAAAACGTAATGAGACACTTTTTGACCTATTAGGACTTTAAAAGTTATTTAAGTGATTCTGAGTAGAAATGACATAAAATTCATTAAAGATATCACATTAAAAAGGATGAGCAAAAAAAACTTTCAACATCTCCTCTCTTTTGGCAGGCTGTAAACAAAATTTGTACCATAACCGAACCACAAAATTAAAATTTTTAAAAAACCCCCGACCGCGACCTAGTGCACCGATTTTCATGAAACATGGCTAAGAACACTCCCGACTAACACAGCTTTCAAATGAAAAAAACTAAATCGAAATTGGTTCATCCGATCGGGAGCTACGATGCCACAGACAGACACACACACAGACAGACAGACAAACAGACAGACAGACACGTCAAACTTATAACACCCCGTCGTTTTTGCATCGGGGGTTAAAAAAGAGTAGAAATTAAAAAGTGGCAACATCGTAGTGTCGTCCCGTTTTCTCACACATATTGATTTAGAAAGGGATGCCACTAAAATGTTGCCACTTTTTAATTTTTACTCTTTCTGGTCAGGTTTTAATTGTAATCTTATTTTTCAGTACAGATGGTGCTTTTATTACGCACTAGTGCGAGACGTGGTTCATTTCTTGTCAGGTCGAAATTTGGAGGGCCATCTGTACTGGAAAACCGAAAAACCTCTCTTCGGTCGTGTTTTAATTTATCACCCCTCATATTGACCGGGATATAGACCGTGATTAATTTTTTGTTTTTTGTCGAGCTCCCGATATTTGGACGCAGTTGCATGCAACATGTAGATCGCGCCCTGTCTACGCAACTTTCATTTGACATCCACCCGCCTTCGTCAGTTTTCCGTGATCATGATGCATGCAACTGCGTCGAAATATCGGGAGCTCGACAAAAATCAAAAAGTTAATCACTGTCTATATCCCGGTCAATATAAATCTAATGAAAATAACCGTGAATCATTCAAAACTCTTATCGCCACTCGTTCCGAACTTCCACTTTTTCACACTTGTATCGTAATGTACTATTTCAGTGTAGCAACCCTAGTAAAAATAAAGAAGACGGCACACAAGAGGCAGCTGATTGTCCGAGAGCACAAAGGCGTGACGCATCCTAGTTTCGCTATCGAGCGTAACGATGCAATGGCTTCAAACGACACTTTCAACAAACGTCTTTTAATTGTGCTGATGCTCGGCCATTTAAGTAGTTTTATTATTTAAACTAGCTTTTTCCCGCGGCCTGCTGAAACCTCCATACAAATTTCCACCATTAGAATGAGACTAAAAGTCACTCTGTATCCCTTCATCTATCTAAAAAAATCACGTCAATTCTTCGCTCCGTTTTGCTGTGAAAGACGGTCAAACAAACAGACACACACTTGCCCATTTATAATATTAGTATAATATAATATGGATGATACATAAATTAATATTATAGGACATTCTTACACAAATAGGTAAATAGTTGAAGCCCACCGGTAATCTCAGATGAAATACTGGCTAATATTGAGGAGTGACGTCACGGTTAATTCATTTACTTTATGCTTAAACATAACTACTGTCCTTATATTTCTTCTAATTTTGTGGTGCTTTATTCCGTGCACTGCATACCTAATAGCTATTTGTTATACAAGGGGGCAAAGTTGTATTTTAACGCCGAGTGTGGAATTGAAAAACGAGCAAGTGAAAGGTTTCTATAGTTGAACCACGAGCGAAGCGAGTGGTTCGAGAATAAAATCCTGAACTTGCGAGTTTTTTAACACACGAGAAGTAAAATACATTTGCACCCGAGTGTAACACAAAACTTTTCCCCTCACTATAGCGAGGAAACTACAACGCAAAAAATGCGTTTATCACTGCTTCCAGTAGTTCCCCAGGTGGTAAATCATCTTTATTACTAGATTCACCTACTTTTATCAACTTTAAAGCAGTTAATTTTATTTTATTCAAGGTCAAATTACTTTACCCACTAGTGGATAAAATGCGTTTTTACCCGCAGGACAAAACACGTGCTTCCGAGCTAGTGAGGGGAAAAATATTTTATTTTAAGGATAGGAAACTATAGCCTATTGACGAACGCTGGAACGCTAGGTGTATTAAATAGGTAGGTACACAGCTGAGATTGAATCCAAAGTATTAGGCAATACGAGAGACTTTTGCAGCCGGACAATCTTATAACTATAAGTCACTTTAACATACCACTGAATAAAAATTACATGATAAAGTTAAAAAGATTACAGAATAAAGATCACAGAACAAAGTTCGCCGGGTATCAGTTACAGGCAGTTGTCATTCGTTTTTCATGTATCAAGAGCACCATCACCAGTTGGTGTGTTAAAGAATAACTGTCAGACCGTTATCGTCCGGCGAACTGATAGTCAGTGAGCCCTTTTTAAGACTTTTTAAACGGAACATAATTATTGCGTTTATTTATTTAGTTTAACCAGCAGTTCAGCAGTTCTCTAGGAGTCGTATTTCTCAAACAACTCTCGTGGAATTTAGCGAGCAGCTCCAATAAATAGGTACTTATATAGATTTATAGTCGTTTTAGTTCCTGCACTTTATTTTAAATGACAGAGCCATAGAGGTATGCGCAGTTCACATATTTACATAGGTATATAAGTATACTCACGCCTGTATTTCCAAAACAATAGACAAAGCAAATGAAACTGATGAATTTTTAGTGCAACTTTTAGCAATTAAAGTGTGAAATATTAATTGAAAACGTGTAGGTTGTCTCAGGATACTTAAATACCAAGTTAGAGTTAAAAGTTTCCAACCATTAACAGTAACCAATCATTAACATTACCTTTTTAGGATTCCGTAGTCAACTAGGAACCCTTATAGTTTCGCCATGTCTGTCTGTCTGTCCGTCCGTCCGTCCGTCCGTCCGCGGATAATCTCAGTAACCGTAAGCACTAGAAAGCTGAAAACAAAGTGCAAAAATAAAAAATGGAAAAATATGTTTTATTAGGGTACCCCCCCCCTACATGTAAAGTGGGGGCTGATATTTTTTTTCATTCCAACCCCAACGTGTGATATATTGTTGGATAGGTATTTAAAAATGAATAAGGGTTTACTAAAATCGTTTTTTGATAATATTAATATTTTCGGAAATAATCGCTCCTACAGGAAAAAAAAGTGCGTCCCCCCCCTCTAACTTTTGAACCATAATGTTTAAAAAATATGAAAAAAATCACAAAAGTAGAACTTTATAAAGACTTTCTAGGAAAATTGTTTTGAACTTGATAGGTTCAGTAGTTTTTGAGAAAAATACGAAAAACTACGGAACCCTACACTGAGCGTGGCCCGACACGCTCTTGGCCGGTTTTTTAATCTAAATAGGTATGCATTTTTTCTTTTTTTTTTCTTTTTTATGTACAAAATGTACCAAGTAAAAATACATTTTCATACGGAACAACATAATACCTATTCACAAATAACACAAAAGCCTTACAACTCATAAAAGACAAGATTCAGATTCGCTCAAACAAAATTTATGGCGCTAAGTTCTTTTATAATGAAACCCCAAGAAAAGTCATAAAATCCCCTAGTGCTATAATCACCCCATAGTCGGTAGCCCTGAGATTGTATGCCCGTAGCTAACCATACACCGGCGACACTAAGGCATTACTCTTTTTTGACTGTATCTGATTGCTAATAGATGTTACTGATTTGGGGTTCACCTTACACTGGTTCATGTAAAAGTTTTCTCGTTCTGCCTGTCTCGAATACATGCCCTGTTAACGTCGTCCATTTATCGGGCATAAAAGGCGTAAAAATGGCGGTAGTTCTCCCATCGTACAGCTCCGAGTCCCTTCTTGCTATAAGATCTCTCGTTCATTAAATAAGTATGGTAGTTACGACTATTTAGACGTGAGGTGGTTTGGTGAAGGAAGCTTACAGGAGATTAACCGGTGCTGTAAAGATGAGATAAAGGAGGGTGATTTTAATTACGTGAATATAGGGATTTTTAGACGAATAAATGAGAAGTTAGTAGGCGCCTATACAAACCATTAGGAGGATACAATGATTAAAATAATGACAACAGTGGCGTATTCTAGATCTCCAATATCTCCATCTTTATTAGTACTAGCCCCTTTGAACGTGAAACTGGACTTCGTGTGTCTGACTGACTGTCCGGTTGTTTTAAATCATAAGCTTAATTGATACGTACCAAAAGTCTTACCTAATGTTTGTGAATTTCTGTGAACACGTTGGATAATTTAAAGTATTTTCGACGAAACGTAGGTTATCGGAAACAAGAGTATGTAAAGTCAATATTCTGAGCAAAGATTATTTTGCATTATGAAATTATTGGAAAACATTTTCTACAAAACAAAGGCAAACCAGTCACATTAGATTATCTAATGTAAAATGCTAAGTAAGCAGCAAGTATTTAGTATTATAATATTGTATGATTTTTTACTGTACCTAGAGCAAAAATATTGTCGAATATCTGGGCGTTTTAAAAAGAAATGAAAACCTGATTCTCACAAATCCCACTTCTAAAAACAGACATCAACATCTGGCCGTTTTACCTACCACGTCACGTTTTAGTAAGAATTTTTCATCTGTTGCACGTGAAGTGTAGGTACATAGTAGGCAGAAACTGATACAATTTCCAAATGTTATTGAGTTTCTTATTATCACGGTTGAACCCGAGCTGAACGAGCCCGGAAATACCAGGAACTGTGACAATCAGGTTTTAGGCATCTATTTTAGATTAAGCCCGTCTTTGCCAACATTGATTTAAACCATCAAATTTTAAGGTTCTCCGAAAAACGTCGCGCGAGTGACTAAATAAGTACACACGCGTATTTTCTCATAAATTCTAAATTACGAACGTCCAGGCTAATGGTATAGTCGAAATTCTCATTAAATGGAATAACTGAAAGCCTGGAGCAATTACTAGCGCCTCTGTCAAGCCAATCAACGCGATAATGAGTAATTTCGTTAGCGCTACAATTCAATGGCGCTGTTTGCACGAATTAAAAAGCGAACTAACCAAGAAGCAGATTCTGACTCAGGGATTTATTAAAGCATCGTTTGGACCATTTCTTTTGGCACTTTTGGCGGACTTTTGGTAGACTCTGTGCCTTTTATACAGAGGTTTACTAACGGAGTGTTTGATATTCACGGATCAGTTTAGTTAAACCCGTTACAACCAGTGCTATGCCATTAGCTAACATTATTGGTCAGCACATCTCTACAGCACATCTCTGGTGGAAAGGCGTTCTTAACTAATTGTGTGTACCAATGTAACTAATAGTGAGCTATTTTAAAATAGTAGGTATGTACCTAATAGCATAGTCAGACCAATATGCATATAAATCAGAATAGACCTCATTTTAGGGCTTTATAGGTGGTTTTGACATTCCTTTTTCCTTGTACAGTCAAACAATTGGAACCCTAGGCCACTCTACAACCATGTCAAAATGACAAGCAGTAAGAGATTTGTTATACAATCTGATTTATAACGTCACTATGACATAGTTCTACAGTGGCCTAGGGTTCCAATTGGTTGACTGTACATAGGTAGTAGAAGTAGACATGTATCGAATACCACAAACGTGATAAGGTAATAAGTAATTTTATCAACAGTACAATTAACCGTCGTAGCCGAATGGCAATCGTCGACGCCAGACGCCGACAGAAATTCTGTCAGGCTCTGCGCGCCAATACGCAAGAGCGATAGAGATAGATATCTACGAAACAGATATTATCGTGAGCGTTTATGCATTTGGCTACGTACCCAGCTGTTTGCACGAGTTGTTTCGCTGAGATAATGTCATCAGTCTTAACAAGGGCACTAGCTGATTGTAAGTTATCCAATTGCGAAAGAAACGATATACATAAGTTCCTTGCGTGGACATATTTTACGGATTCATAAAGGTTTTTTTTTTATTGAAAGTTCCTCTCCTTTTCAGAAAAAATATCATTTAAGCGAGCGGCTGGTTTGAGCTGGAGCGAGGCCACAAGGGTCGCTGAAGATAAGTCGTGGCGCGAGCTTGTGAAGGCCCATTGCACCTCTGGAGTGCCTTAGGACTACAACAACAACAACAACAACAACAACACGCCCTATCTGTGTTGTTTTTTCTTTATTTAAGATATTAATGTTTCATTCGGTGTATTTAAATATAAAGTTTGAATCATAATTCGAGTTGGTTTTTGATAGAAACATTTCAAAGGGAGTAGCTGGTACTGGGGAGCCCCTGCCCATAACCGAATACAGCATTCTAGGTTATTATATGTATGGGAGAACGTACCCCTTATAAAGCATTTTTTCTACTCCCGTGTTGTTATTCGTCATTTACCGTGTCGTGCATAGATTGTTAAAACCCTACATAAAAGATGCCCGCCCCCGGCCGGCGCCCCGCGTACCCACGCATACGATATAGCTCTTACAGCATTGTTAGGTAGCCGTTAAGGGATATAGCGGGCCGCGGGGCGGCGCGGGGGAGTGCGAGCGACAGGGTGAGTGCAGAAACATTGCAGAGGACAAGTCAAAATACTTGTAGGAAACAGTGCGAATTTCACGAAAGTTATTCTAGAAAACTATTCAAAAGTATGTGCATGGTCGTAGAAAAAGTATTGTATGCAACGGTGTTTAACTGAGTCAAAAAATACTCGTGGCGTCTTAATAACAATTTTCGGCTTCGCCTCAAATTGTTACCCACGCCACTCGTCTTTATTGACCTCCTTTAAACGCCTGTTGCATAAAATACTATACTTGTCGGCATCTCTGTCCTTTTCCACTCTGCACAATTGACAACATTTCATATTTTTGAGTACTACATTTTATTGTTTGGTTTGAAAAAACTCTATACTAAAAGATACACGTATTTTTTTATTTTTCCAAAAACTGCTATTTTAATGAGAAAATCCCTTCTTATTACTACTTCGAGCAGAAAAAATTTTAACAGTCAGCTTAAACAGTCCGGTATGTCTGACTGTCAAGTGTCACTGTCAACCAATAGTGAATGACTACGAACCAAAGACTAACCCATGAAATTTTTAATGTCTTTGCTACGAACTGTGATAAGTGTCACTGTCAAACTCAAGTGACATCCCAAACTGGAAGATTTTTTTGTTATAGTGGCAGCTTTAAATCAGCTATTTGACGTCACTTCCCCTTTAAACTATTTTTAAGATTTTTTATACTAAAAATACGGAAAAAAATTACAAAAATTATTTATGTGATCTACAAGCGTATATCTCGAAATAGTTTTCGATTTAGGGACATTGAAAATTTTGAAACGTTGTCAATTCAGTTCAGTTCGGATCTAAGTTTAAAGGTCTGAGGCATCTTTGTACCGTCGCCTCTCTTGTGATAGAGGGTCTACAGCTCCGCGTGAAATCAAGATAAACCCAGAACTAGTTATTTAAAAATATTTTAAGTGGGTTACTCACGTATTAAGTCGATATAGCGTTCGACATGTCTCGAAATTGAACCGAAACATGTCGAACGCTATATCGACTTAATACGTGAGTAACCCGCTTAAAATATTTTTTAAATATGTATGAGTCTCACGGGAGTTTTATAGCCAGAACTAGTTTGTGGTGATTCATCTAGTATCCTACTCTATTGTCAATACAACAAGAAGGTACTCGCAGATACACAGATCTTTTACGATGTCTTGTACGACCGGTCTGGCCTAGCCCGTACGCGTACCCTGCCTGCTAATCCGCGGTCCCGGGTTCGAATCCCGTTAAGGGCATTTATTTATGTGATGAGCACAGATATTTTTTCCTGAGTCATGGATGTTTTCTATGTATATAAGTATTTTTATATTATGTATATCGTTGTCTGAGTACCCACAACACAAGCCTTCTTGAGTTTACCGTGGGACTCAGTCAATCTGTGTAAGAATGTCCTAATTTATTTCCGCCGCTTATTAGACCGCCTCGACCCAAGTGAACGAGCTGGTCTTATCTGCTCTTACTTGGCTGTGTCCCCACCACTTGTTGAACCCACACGGTGTGCCAGTAGTATAATATTATTTTCCCAACAACCCGTATACATTTAGGGTACCGTAATAATGTTGCCACACTTCAAATGTATTTAACTGCTATCATAAGTGTAATTATAAATAAATCATGACAATCATGACATTCGACATGCAGAAGGATCGAATAGTGTGGGTGTAAATGTTATTGGTGGGATTCTGTTTATAGGAAACGTAACTGTTCACTGGCCGATTACACGGGTTCTGTTACCGTGAACTGTGGCCGGGGTGTAATTTACCAATGGTTAAAAATTAAATTGAAACGTATTATATAATAGCGTTCGTAAAATAAACCCACTATTTGTTGATTGGTCATTTATAATTCAACAATTCGTAGGGTGTTGGGTAGTTGCACAGAAAGGATTAACCTCGTTGATTTAAATACATAGGGATGTACGAATATCAAATAAAGTGTGGGGTAGTTAGTAAAACAAAATGATTCCATGATAAGCATTGTTAGAAAGACATTCATTCTGATACTTACTCAGGATTTATGGCACCACGTTTTTGATGGTATAATAAATAAGGAAGCGTTTACATCGAATTTTTTTGCCGAAAACAATGTCTTGTATTAAAATAGTACATTACGATACAAGTGCGTAAAAAAGGAAGTTCGAAATGAGTGGCGATAAATTAAAACACGACCGAAGGGAGTGTTTTAAATCGACACGAGTTACGAATTTCCTTATCGCACGTGTATCGTAAGACGTTTTTCAGTACAGATGGCACTCCGAAGTTTCGACCTGGCATATAATGAACCACTTCTCGTACTAGTGCGTAAAAAAAACACCATCTGTACGGAAAAGTATTTTGTATTTAGTGAGTTTACACGACACTGTCTTTTGACCTCATGGTTTTCAATAAATAAAATAAATTATATTTCTACCTATTATATTCATAATCATCATCAAATATTGAAAATAAATTAAAATGATCCTTAAATAGTTACCTACAAAGAATATGTCGCCCTTATTTTCACACTCACAGACCTGTCATTTCGCTAACGCTTGATGAAATGTGCGAAAGAGAAAAGCTATCACGTTTTAAACATCCCACGAGTGCAAAAGAGGATGACTACATTGACTTCATATGAGAAAACGTGATCATTTTTAACTTCGACGCCATTCAGATTCAGATTCAGATTCTTTATTGGTAAAACATTATTTTTACACGTCATACATTAATACAGATATAATTATAACTTATTGGTACCTATTTACATTATTAGTACATACATTACATAATTATTATTATACATTGTTAATTATTCTTATTATGTTATTTCAATTATTCATTATTAAATATTATACATTTGCTAGTGTAAACCTATTTAAGTTATTACAGTATTTGCATTGACTTTTAAATACATAGTAGGTATTGAATGACTACCGACATTTCAATTCCATTTTGACAGATTAATCGTACTTTTCAGCTCAAAAAGTTATATTTGGGCCATTTTTTTCAAAGCTGTCCACCCCACTTTTTTGTAACATGGGTATTTTTTACGCGATTCATACAGAATCGCGAGGTCTTTGGATCCTGATAGGAGAAAAACATGTCCCAAGATTTCCATACCATAGATTTAGAATTATTAAACTAGATTGTTTAGTTAGGTCAAAAAGTGTGTCCACATGAGAGGTAATTGTTTGGGCTGGTGTCCCTCTCGCACTTGCTGACAATGTCAACATTATTCAGTGACGTCATCACTGTCATAAATTGGGGATACCAGTCAATTTTCAAAGTTACTACTAAATCTACTAACACCCAATTGAAAGTATTTTTTAATTATACAAATCTTTGATTTACTGGCATCAAAATAATTACATTATAATTATTTTCAAATTTTTTGAAATATATCGAAACCCTAGTTTGAATATAACATTAAAATAAAATAAGAAGTTATAAAGTCAGGTAATATACAGATAAAAATACTACTAATATGGGAACCTCATTAACACTGGCAACACGTGCGAGAGGGACACCAGCCCAAACAATGCCCTCTCATGTGGACCGTTTTCGCTAGTCTGATACGATCGACTTTCTGTTTCAGTAATAAGGTTTAATTTCGTATGGCAAAAAATGTGATTGAGCTGTCCCCTGTAAAGGTCTTTGTTCCATACATTTTTCAAACCTTCCATTCCGTTATGGCCATACAAAATGTATGGAAAAATGGTAACGGAATGGTAACGGAATGGTAAAAAAACCTTAGGACACCTTTTTATCCTATTAGGATTGAAAAAGCTAGCGATTCTGAGTGGACACCACATAAAAATTCTAAATTCAAAAAAACGTGGGGGGGGACAACTTTGAAAAAAAATGGCCTATTTCAAGGATACAGTAAATGTTTTGTATTTCGACTAAAACTGTTAGAAACGCAAATGATTCACGTAATCATATATCACTTCTGAATTTGGTACTCCCAACGACACTCGAAATTGCTCCAGTTTTTGGTCGCGCTTTTGATATTTGGCGGTTATTCTTTGACATCCTATTTCCACGGTCGCACTATACTAAGTGTCAAACTAACATGTTTCGCTTCACATGATTGTGAGCTAACCCTTACGGCCGGCAGTTTGCACCCTTCGGTAAATGCGCGCACGGGCCGCGAAATGGGGAGATTACCGCCGCACTGGCCACTTGACTCGACCACAGAGCGGCCGGGAAACGGCCGGTTTCTGATTTATAAAGTGCTCAGATTGTCCGAGCGGTAACTCGTTCTATGATGTTTACATGCGAAATGGGTTTGAATGTTGTGGATCAGGAGGCTGATCCTGTTTCAAAATTTTGATGTGGTTTTAATCTTTTTCATTGATATCGGCTTGTATTTTCTTTGCTTGCTTGACATGACTAATGAAGAAGCTTGCGCTGTTGATTAAGTACCCATTTATTGAATAAATCATAACCGTTAAAAAAGTGATCAGTTTGATTTACATAATTCAATGTTTTACAGTTAATATTAGTATGGTGTGAAATTTTGTGTTTTTTTTTAGTAAGTAAGTAAGTAAGTAATTTATTTGCATAAAATAGTGTACAGTAAGATGGTCAAGAGGTACAATTTCGTTCAACTATTTTGCCTATAAAAAGCGTGCAAATATGATTTAACTAATCTAGGAACATACATATAGTATCAATTTTATTAATCTATATAGCTTTACAATTAACATGCATATTATCATACATTTCACTACGTTACTAATTATAATATTTAAATTAGAATAGTAAGAAAAATACAAACATTTCAAATTTAATAATTTACCCACACAATTCATACTTAATTAAAAGTCATGATTATAATAAAATTACAAGAAATAATTCAATAAATTTAAAGTAATGCGCCTATCTATTTTATGATGTCAAAAATTCATTAATTGAATAAAATCTTTTTTCTAACAACCAGTTACTCAGTTTTGATATACATGCTTTATAAGGCAGGGATTTTATGTCTTCAGGGACCTGATTGTAAATTTTTATTGCCATGCTGTAACTGTTCCTGTCACACAGTTTCGTTGTCGCCTTAGGTTTTACTAGTCTTAATGGATATCTCGTATTAAAGCTACATATGTCTTCCAATTTCGTAAACAAGGATTGATTTGACTTGACAAATTTGGTGACTTCCAGAATGTATAAGGATGGTAAGGTTAACAGTTTTAGTTCAGCGAAGAGATTCCTGCAAGATGTTCTTGAGGGTTTCCTACAAATCGCCTTAATGCACTTTTTTTGACAGATAAAGAGTCGTTCTATTTCACAACAGTTTCCCCAGAGTACGACTCCATATCTTAGCAAGGACGCAACATAGCCATGATATGCAAGTAGAGCAGTTTCCCTGTTTACACAAGTTGCAAGTCGCCGGAGCGGATAAACAAAACTATTTCAGCTTTTGCATTTCTTTTCAATTAGGGGTTTCCATGAGCAATTTTTATCTACAACTATACCTAGAAACGTTACTACATCAGTTTCGTGTATAGTTTGATCATTATATTTGACATTTAATTCAGGCACTTCTTTTCTATTACAAAATTGTACGAAATTGGTTTTATCAAAGTTAACATTCAAATTATTTGCTTCTAGCCATTCAATTACTCTCGTAACTTCAGTATTTATGTCATCATTATAAGTATCAATATTATTACATGTTATTACTAGGGAAATGTCATCGGCAAATAGGATACATTGGTTATCTGTAATGTTCGGTAAATCATTAATATACAGCAGAAATAATAAAGGGCCCAGAACACTCCCTTGTGGAACACCAACACTATTCACTGCAATATCTGATCTAACATAGCCTATGGTATTACCATCGTCAATATTTTCAATTTGGACACACTGTTTGCGGTTATGCAGGTAACTACTTATCCAGTCTAGTGCTTTACCCCTAATGCCATATTTATAACATTTCTCAAGAAGACGTTGGTGTGAGACAAAGTCAAAAGCTTTGCTCATGTCAAAGAAAATGGCACACACTGGTTGTCTCTTATCGATTTCGTCAGTTATTTTTTTTAGTAAAGTGAATGCAGCGAGTACAGTACTTTTCCCTTTATTCAAAATTTGTTTCATCTCGCCTTGTTTAAATTTATTAAACGAGCCATGAGCTCAAGATTCCACATTCTGAACCCGCTACGCTCGCTTTTGGTCGGGTAAGTGTCAATATTGTCACGTGCACAACTTTGCCCCCTTGTAAAACAAATAACTTTTATTTCTATCATGATATTCATGATGCACAGAAATCGCTAGAAAATTTACGATGTCTGTGTGCGTAGCCGAATGGACCAAACGCTCACGAAACGCTCACGAAACGAAACGCACGTAGATCGCTCTTGCGTATTGCCACGACAGAGCCAGACCACGCCAGACTAACTTTCTGCGGCGTTTCGATTTCGTTT